>NC_091995.1:68829311-69194283 GCF_044704955.1 Pristiophorus japonicus | reverse complement strand
GTGGGAGAGGGATAGAATGGGGGAGAGAGAGAGTGGGGACAGAATGGAATAGAGTGCGAGTGAGATAGAGAGTGGGAGAGAGTGGGAGAGGGAGAGTGCGTGGGGAAAGAGAGAGAGAGAGAGAATGGGACAGAGAGAGAGAGGAAGAGACAGAGACAGAGAGTGGGAGAGAGTTTGTTAGAGTGGGAGAGAGAGAGTGGGAGGGAGAGAGAGAGAGTCAAAGAGAGAGGGAGTGGGATGGAGAGAGTGGGGGAGAGAGAGAGAGAGAGAGAGTTGGGGGAAGAGAGAGAGTGCCGAGAGAGTGGGATAGAGAGAAAAAGAGTGGGCGAGAGAGAGAAGGCGGGGTTGGGGGGGGGGGCGGGGAGAGTGTAGGAAGAGAGAGAGAGAGAGAGAGAGAGAGTGGGAGATGGAGAGAGAGAGAGAAGGGGAGAGAGAAATTGCGAGAGAGAGAGAGGGACTGGGATAGAGAGAGGGACTGGGATAGAGAGGGGGACTGGGATAGAGAGGGGGACTGGGATAGAGAGGGGGACTGGAATAGAGAGGGGGACTGGAATAGAGAGGGGGACTGGAATAGAGAGGGGGACTGGGATAGAGAGGGGGACTGGAATAGAGAGGGGGACTGGAATAGAGAGGGGGACTGGAATAGAGAGGGGGACTGGGATAGAGAGGGGGACTGGGATAGAGAGGGGGACTGGGATAGAGAGGGGGACTGGGATAGAGAGGGGGACTGGGATAGAGAGGGGGACTGGGATAGAGAGGGGGACTGGGATAGAGAGGGGGACTGGGATAGAGAGGGGGACTGGGATAGAGAGGGGAACTGGGATAGAGTGGACAAGAGAGAGAGTGGGGGAGAGAGACAGTGTGCGGAGAGAGTGGGAGAGGGAGTGTGGGGGGGGGAGAGAGAGAGTGGGGGAGAAAGAGAGTGCCGAGAGAGTGGGATAGAGAGAAAAAGAGTGGGAGAGAGAGTAGGGGGGGGTTGGGGAGAGTTGGGAAGAGAGAGAGAGTGGGAGATAGAGAGAGAGAGAGAAGGGGAGAGAGAAATTGCGAGAGAGAGAGAGAGAGAGAGGGACTGGGATAGAGAGGGGGACTGGGATAGAGTGGACAAGAGAGAGAGTGGGGGAGAGAGTGGGAGTGGGAGTGTGGGGGGGGGGAGAGAGAGAGTAGGAGAGGGAGTGTGGGGGGGAGAGAGAGTGGGGGGGAGAGAGTGTGGGGGGGAGAGAGAGTGGGGGGGAGAGAGAGTGGGGGGGAGAGAGAGTGGGGGGGAGAGAGAGTGGGGGGGAGAGAGAGTGGGGGGGAGAGAGAGTGGGGGGGAGAGAGAGTGGGGGGGAGAGAGAGTGGGGGGGAGAGAGAGTGGGGGGGAGAGAGAGTGGGGGGGAGAGAGAGTGGGGGAGAGAGAGGGAGTGGGAGAGAGAGGGAGTGAGAGAGAGAGAGAGAGTGAGCTAGAGAGTGGGAGAGATCGTGGGAGAGACATCGTGGGAGAGAGAGCGTGGGAGAGAGAGCGTGGGAGAGAGAGCGTGGGAGAGAGAGCGTGGGAGAGAGAGCGTGGGAGAGAGAGCGTGGGAGAGAGAGCGTGGGAGAGAGAGCGTGGGAGAGAGAGCGTGGGAGAGAGAGCGTGGGAGAGAGAGCGTGGGAGAGAGAGCGTGGGAGAGAGAGCGTGGGAGAGAGAGCGTGGGAGAGAGAGCGTGGGAGAGAGAGCGTGGGAGAGAGAGCGTGGGAGAGAGAGCGTGGGAGAGAGAGCGTGGGAGAGAGAGCGTGGGAGAGAGAGCGTGGGAGAGAGAGCGTGGGAGAGAGAGCGTGGGAGAGAGAGCGTGGGAGAGAGAGCGTGGGAGAGAGAGCGTGGGAGAGAGAGCGTGGGAGAGAGAGCGTGGGAGAGAGAGCGTGGGAGAGAGAGCGTGGGAGAGAGAGCGTGGGAGAGAGAGCGTGGGAGAGAGAGCGTGGGAGAGAGAGCGTGGGAGAGAGAGCGTGGGAGAGAGAGCGTGGGAGAGAGAGCGTGGGAGAGAGAGCGTGGGAGAGAGAGCGTGGGAGAGAGAGCGTGGGAGAGAGAGCGTGGGAGAGAGAGCGTGGGAGAGAGAGCGTGGGAGAGAGAGCGTGGGAGAGAGAGCGTGGGAGAGAGAGCGTGGGAGAGAGAGCGTGGGAGAGAGAGCGAGAAGGTGGGGGAGAGAGAGAGTGGGAGATAAAGTGGGAGAGGGAGAGTGAGATAGAGAGAGTGGGAGAGAGAGAGTGAGACAGAGAGAGAAAGTGGGAGAGAGAGTGGGTGAGAGAGAGAAAGTGGGATAGTCGGTGAGAGGGGAGCGAGAGCCGGAGAGAGTGGGATAGAGAGTGTGGGAGAGAGTGAATGGGAGGGAGAGAGAGAGACAAGGTGGGATAGAGAGAGTGGGGAAGAGAGTGAGTGGGGAGAGAGAATGGGAGAGGATATGTTGGGGGGGCAGAGAGTGAGAGTGGGGAGAGAGTGGGAGAGGGAGTGAGTGTGGGGACAGAGTGGGATAGAGAGCGAATGAGTGAGAGAGTGTGGGAGAGTGAGAGAGTGTGGGAGAGAGAGGCAGAGAGAGTGGGAGAGGGAGAGAGTGGGAGAATGGGAGAGAGAGAGTAGGCGAGAGTGGGAGAGGGAGAGAGAGTGGGAGAGAGAGTGGGAGAGAGAGAGTGAGAGAGAGACTGCGAGAGAGTGGGAGAAAAAGCGAGAGAGGGAGAGAGGGAGAGAGGGAGAGTGGGATAGAGCGAGGGAGAGGGAGAGGGAGAGTGGGGGGGGAGAGAGAATGAGGGAGAGAGTGGGATAGAGAGCGAGTGAGTGAGTGTGAGAAAGAGAGTGGGAGAGGCAGAGAGCATGGGAGAGTGGGAGAGAGAGAGAATGGGATAGTGGGAGGGAGAGAGGGGGATAGAGAGAGAGTGGGAGAGAGAGAGAGGGGAAGAGAGTGGGATAGAGAGCAAGTGAGAGTGAGAGAGAGAGAGAGAGAATGTGAGAGTGTGAGAGTGAGAGAGTGAGAGAGTTTGGGAGAGAGAGAGAGAGAGTGGGAGAGAGAGCGGGTTAGAGAGCGGGAGAGGGAGAGAGACAGTGAGAGAGAGCGAGACTGGGAGAATGAGAGGGAGAGTGGGAAAGATAGAGAGAGAGTGCGATAATGGGAGGAAGAAAGTGGGATAGAGCGAGTGGGATAGAGCGAGTGGGATAGAGCGAGTGGGATAGAGCGAGAGCGAGGGAGAAAGTGTGAGAGAGAGTGGGATAGAGGGAGAGAGAGAGAGAGAGATTGCGAGAGAAAGAGTGTGCGATACAGAGGGAGAGAGAGAGAGAGAGAGAGAGAGGGAGTGGCCTAGACAGAGAGAGTGGGAGAGAGAGGGGGGGAGAGAGAGACTGGGGGAGAAAGCTAGAGTGCAGAGAGAATGCGGAGAGAGTGGGATAGAGGGAAAAAGTGGGAGAGAGAGAGAGTAGGCGGGGGGGGGGGAGGGGAAAAGAGTGTGGGGTGGGAGAGAGAGAGGGGGAGTGGGATAGAAGGAGGGAGTGAGATAGAGGGAGGGAGTGGGATAGAGGGAGGGAGTGGGATAGAGAGAGGGAGTGGGATAGAGTGGGGGGGAGAGAGAGTGGGGGGGAGAGAGAGTGGGGGGGAGAGAGAGTGGGGGGGAGAGAGAGGAAGAAGGAGTGTGGGGAGGAAAGAGAGAGTGGGGGAGAGAATGGGGGAGAGAGAGTGGGAACAGAGTGGGATAGAGGGTGAGTGAAAGAGAGAGAGTGAGATAGAGATTTGGAGAGAGCATGGGAGAGAGTGGATGAGAGAGAGCATGGGTGAGAGAGAGAGTGGGAGAGACATAGAGCGTGGGGAAAGAGAGAGAGAGTGGGAGAGGGGAAGAGAGAGTGAGAGAGACAGAGAGAGAGAGAGTCAGAGAGAGAGAGAGAGTGGGTTAGAGAGAGTGGAGGAGAGGAGAGAAAGAGGGGGAGAGAGAGAGAGTGGGAGAGGGAAAGAGAGAGAGAGACAGAGAGAGAGTGGGATAGCGAGAGGGAGAGATCGGGATACAGAGTGACAGAGTGGGGGGGGTTAGAGAGAGTGGGGAGAGAGGGATAGAGAGCGAGTGAGTGACAGAGAGTAAGGGAGTGGGAGTGGGAGAGAGTGTGGGAGAGAGTGGGAGAGAGTGGGAGAGAGTGGGAGAGAGAGAGAGTGTGGGAGAGAGAGCGAGAGCGTGGGGGAGAGAGAAACTGAGAGTGAGAGAATAGGAGGGAGAGAGTGGGGGAGCGTCGGAGAGTGGGAGAAGGAGAGGGAGTGGGATAGAGAGAGTGGGGGAGAGAGAGAGAGAGAGGGAGAGTGTGAGTAGGATAGAGAGAGTGGGATTGAGCGAGTGGGAGAGGGAGTGAGTGTGAGAGAGAGTATGTGAGAAAGAGAGGGGGTGAGAGTGCAATAGAGAGAGTGGGAAAGAGGGAAAGAATGGGAGAGTGGGAGAAAGTATGTGAGAATGGGATACAGAGAGAGTGCGAGAGAGAGAGGGAGACAGGGAGAGGGTGAGAGAGAGAGATCGGGAGAGAGAGATCGGGAGAGAGAGATCGGGAGAGAGAGATCGGGAGAGAGAGAGAGAGTGAGTGGGAGAGAGAGAGAGAGAGAGAGAGAGAGAGAGAGAGAGAGAGTGAGTGGGAGAGAGAGAGAGAGTGAGTGGGAGAGAGAGAGAGTGAGTGGGAGAGAGAGAGAGAGAGAGAGAGAGAGAGAGTGAGTGGGAGAGAGAGAGAGAGTGAGAGAGTGAGTGGGAGAGAGAGAGAGAGAGTGAGTGGGAGAGAGAGTGAGAGAGAGAGAGAGTGGGAGAGAGAGAGAGTGAGTGGGAGAGAGGGAGAGAGAGAGAGAGAGTGGGAGAGAGAGAGTGGGAGAGAGTGGGAGAGAGAGAGAGAGAGTGAGTGGGAGAGAGAGAGAGTGAGTGGGAGAGAGAGAGAGAGTGAGTGGGAGAGAGAGAGAGAGAGAGTGAGTGGGAGAGAGAGAGAGAGTGAGTGGGAGAGAGAGAGAGTGAGTGGGAGTGGGAGAGGGAGAGAGAGAGTGTGGGAGAGAGAGAGAGTGTGGGGGAGAGTGAGAGAGAGTGGGAGAGGGAGAATGGGGGGAGGGAGAGAGTGGGATAGAGAGTGAGTGAGAGAGAGGGAGAGGGTGAGGGAGTGGGATAGAGAGAGAGTGGGAGAGAGAAAGAGTGAGAGAGGGAGTGGGGGAGAGAGAGTGGGAGAGAGAGAGTGTGGGAGAGAGAGAGTGGGTCAGAGAGAGAGTGTGTGGAGTGAGTGAGAGAGAGAGAGAGAGAGAGAGAGAGTGGGAGAGAGAGAGAGAGAGAGTGGGAGGGAGAGCATGGGAGAGAGAGCGAGAGTGTGGGCGAGAGAGAGAGGAGAGAGGAGAGTGGGAGAGGGAGAATGGGGAGGGGGAAGAGAGTGAGGGACAGAGAGAGAGTGGAATAGTGAGTGAGTGAGAGAGTGAAAGAGTGAGATAGAGAGTGGCTCTGAGAGAGAGAGTAAGAGAGAGAGGGAGAGAGAGAGTGGGAAAGAGTGGGATTGAGAGATGGGATAGAGAGTAGGAGAGAGAGAGTAGGAGAGAGAGAGTGGGAGCGAGAGGGGATGAGAGTGGGAAAGAGAGAGAGTGGGAGAAAGAGTGTGAGAGTGGAATAGAGAGAGTGCGAGAGAGGGAGAGAGGGAGCGGGCGAGAGACAGAGTGGAAGAGAGCGAGAGAGAGGGAGAGAGTGGGAGAGAGAAGGAGAGAGAGTGGGAGAGAGAAGGAGAGAGAGTGGGAGAGAGAAGGAGAGAGAGTGGGAGAGAGAAGGAGTGGCATTGAGAGAATAGGTAGAGCGAGAAAGAGTGGGAGAGAGCGAGCGATAGAGTGGGGAGAGAGAGAGAGAGTGGGGGAGAAAGAGAGTGTGTGGACTGTGTGGGATAGAGAGAGAAAGAGGGGGACAGAGAGGGAGAGAGAGAGTAGGCGGGGGGGGGAAAGAGTGTGGGGGGAGAGAGAGAGAGGGCGAGAAGGGGAGAGGGAGAGAGAGGGAGGGAGAGAGTGAGTAGTGGGATATAGAGAGGGAGTGTTATAGAATGGGGGAGAGAACGAGTGGGGGAGAGAGAGTGGGAGAAGGAGTGTGGAGGGGAGAGAGTGGGGGAGAGCGAGAGAGAGAGAGTGGGATAGAGGGCGAGTGAGTGTGGGAGAGAGAGTGGGAGAGAGAGAGTGAAAGAGTGAGATAGAGAGTGGCTGCGAGAGTGGGAGAGAGAGAGTGAGAGTGGGAGGGGAGAGAGAGCGAGAGTGGGAGAGAGAGAGGGAGTAGGATAGAGAGGGAGTGGGATAGAATGGGGGAAGAGAGTGAGGGAGAGGGAATGTGGGGGGGGGGAAGAGAGAGAGTGAGGACTGAGTGAGATAGAGAGCGAGAGAGTGGGAGAGAGAGAGTGTGAGAGAGAGAGAGTGGGAGAGGGAGAGATTGTGGGAGAGAGCATGGGAGAGAGTGGGTGAGAGAGTGTGAGAGATTGGGATAGAGAGAGGGAGAGTAGGCGGAGAGAGAATGGGGAGAGAGTGGGATAGAGAGAGGGAGAGGGAGAGTGGGCGGAGAGAGAATGGGGGAGAGAGTGGGATAGAGAGCGAGTGAGTGAGAGAGAGTAAGGGAGTGGGAGAGGGAGAGAGTGTGGGAGAGGGAGAGGGAGAGAGAGTGAGTGGGAGTGAGAGACAGAGTGAGTGGGAGAGAGAGAGTGAGTGGGAGAGAGAGAGAGAGTGAGTGGGAGTGGGAGAGAGAGAGAGAGAGTGAGTGGGAGAGAGAGAGTGTGGGGGAGAGGGGAGATTGAGAGAGAGAGTGGGAGAGGGAGAGGGAGAATGGGGGGAGGGAGAGAGTGGGATAGAGAGTGAGTGAGAGAGAGGGTGAGGGAGTGGGATAGAGAGAGAGTGGGAGAGAGAAAGAGGGAGTGGGGGAGAGAGAGAGAGAGAGAGTGGGAGAGAGAGAGAGAGAGTGGGAGGGAGAGCATGGGAGAGAGAGGAGAGAGAGGAGAGTGGGAGAGGGAGAATGGGAAGGGGGAAGAGAGTGAGGGACAGAGAGAGAGTGGAGAGAGAGTGGGATAGTGAGTGAGTGAGAGAGTGAAAGAGTGAGATAGAGAGTGGCTCAGAGAGCGAGAGAGAGAGTAAGAGAGAGAGGGAGAGAGAGAGGGAGAGAGAGAGTGGGAAAGAGTGGGATTGAGAGATGGGATAGAGAGAGGAAGAGAGTGGGAGCGTGAGGGGATGAGAGTGGGAAAGAGAGAGAGTGGGAGAAAGAGTGAGAGAGTGGAATAGAGAGAGTGCGAGAGAGGGAGCGGGCGAGACACAGAGTGGAAGAGAGCGAGAGAGAGTGGGAGAGAGAGATTGGGAAAGAGAGAGAGGGAGGGCGTGGGAGAGAGAGAGAGTGAGTGGGAGAGAGTGGGAGAGAGAAGGAGAGAGAGAGTGAGAGAGAGAGGGAGTGGCATAGAGAGAGTAGGTAGAGCGAGAAAGAGTGGGAGAGAGCGAGCGATAGAGTGGGGGAGAAAGAGAGTGTGTAGACTGTGTGGGATAGAGAGAGAAAGAGGGGGACAGAGAGGGAGAGAGAGAGTAGGCGGGGGGGGGGGGGGAAAGAATGTGGGGGGAGAGAGAGAGAGAGAGCGAGAAGGGGAGAGGGAGAGAGAGAGAGGGAGGGAGAGAGTGGGATAGAGAGCGAGTGAGTGTGGGAGAGAGAGTGGGAGAGAGAGAGTGAGAGTGAGATAGAGAGTGGCTGCGAGAGAGAGAGTGTGGGAGAGAGAGAGAGTGAGAGAGTGGGAGGGGAGAGAGAGCGAGAGTGGGAGAGAGAGAGGGAGTAGGATAGAGAGGGAGTGGGATAGAATGGGGGAAGAGAGTGAGAGAGAGGGAATGTGGGGGGGGGGGAGAGAGAGAGTGAGGACTGAGTGAGATAGAGAGCGAGAGAGTGGGAGAGAGAGAGATTGTGGGAGAGAGCATGGGAGAGAGTGGGAGAGAGAGAGAGAGAGCGTGGGGAGAGAGCGTGTGAGAGATTGGGAAAGAGAGAGGGAGAGTGGGCGGAGAGAGAATGGGGGAGAGAGTGGGATAGAGAGAGGGAGAGGGAGAGTGGGCGGAGAGAGAATGGGGGAGAGAGTGGGATAGAGAGCGAGTGAGTGAGAGAGAGTAAGGGAGTGGGAGAGGGAGAGAGTGTGGAAGAGGGAGAGAGTGTGGGAGAGGGAGAGAGAGTGAGTGGGAGAGAGAGAGAGAATGAGTGGGAGAGAGAGAGAGAGTGAGTGGGAGAGAGAGAGTGAGTGGGAGAGAGAGAGAGAGAGAGAGAGTGAGTGAGAGAGTGTGGGGGAGAGGGGAGAGTGAGAGAGAGAGTGGGAGAGGGAGAATGGGGGGAGGGAGAGAGTGGGATAGAGAGTGAGTGAGAGAGGGTGAGGGAGAGGGAGTGGGATAGAGAGAGAGAGAGTGAGAGAGGGAGTTGGGGAGACAGTGGGAGAGAGAGAGTGGGTGAGAGAGAGAGTGTGTGGAGAGAGTGGGATAGAGAGTGAGTGGGACAGAGAGAGAGAGAGAGAGAGAGAGTGGGAGGGAGAGCATGGGAGAGAGAGCGAGGGACAGAGAGAGAGTGGAGAGAGAGTGGAGAGAGAGTGGAGAGAGAGTGGGATAGTGAGTGAGTGAGAGAGTGAAAGAGTGAGATAGAGAGTGGCTCTGAGAGAGTGAGAGAGAGAGTAAGAGAGAGAGGGAGAGAGAGAGTGGGAAAGAGTGGGGTAGAGAGAGTGGGATTGAGAGATGGGATAGAGAGTGGGAGAGAGTGGGAGCAAGAGGGGATGAGAGTAGGAAAGAGAGAGAGTGGGAGAAAGAGTGTGAGAGTGGAATAGAGAGAGTGCGAGAGAGGGAGAGAGGGAGCGGGCGAGAGAGAGTGGGAAAGAGAGAGTGGGAGAGAGGGAGAGCGTGGGAGAGAGAGAGAGTGAGTGGGAGAGATAGGGATAGAGAGGGGGAGAGAGAAGGAGAGAGAGTGGGAGAGAGGAGAGAGAGAGTGAGTGAGAGAGAGAGTAGGTAGAGCGAGAAAGAGTGGGAGAGAGCGAGCGAGAGAGTGGGGGAGAAAGAGAGAGAGAGAGTGGGGGAGAAAGAGAGTGTGTGGACTGTGTGGGAAAGAGAGAGAAAAAGGGGGACAGAGAGGGTGAGAGAGAGTAGGCGGGGGGGGAAAGAGTGTGGGGGAAGAGAGAGAGAGAGAGAGCGAGCGAGAAGGGGAGAGGGAGAGAGTGGGAGAGAGTGAGTATTGGGATATAGAGAGGGAGTGGGATAGAATGGGGGAGAGAACGAGTGGGGGAGAGAGAGAGAGAGAAAAAGTGGGAGAGAGTGGGAGAGAGAGAGTGAGTGAGATAGAGTGGCTGGGAGAGAGAGAGAGAGAGTGGGAGAGAGTGGGAGAGAGAGAGAGAGAGAGTGGGAGGGGAGAGAGAGCGAGAGTGGGAGAGGGAGGGAGTAGGATAGTGAGGGAGTGGGATAGAATGGGGGAAGAGAGTGAGGGAGAGGGAATGTGGGGGGGGAGAGAGAGAGAGAGTGAGGACTGAGTGAGATAGAGAGCGAGAGAGTGGGAGAGAGAGTGGGAGAGAGTGGGAGAGAGAGAGAGCGTGGGGAGAGAGAGTGTGAGAGATTGGGATAGAGAGAGGGAGAGGGAGAGGGAGAGTGGGCGGAGAGAGAATGGGGAGAGAGTGGGATAGAGAGAGGGAGAGTGGGCGGAGAGAGAATGGGGGAGAGAGTGGGATAGAGAGCGAGTGAGTGAGAGAGAGTAAGGGAGTGGGAGAGGGAGAGAGTGTGGAAGAGGGAGCGGGAGAGAGAGTGACAGTGAGAGAGAGAGAGAGTGAGAGTGTGTGAGTGAGATAGAGAGAGTGGGATAGAGAGAGGGAGAGTGTGAGAGAGAGCGGGAGAGACAGAGTGGGATAGAGAGAGTGGGAGAGAGAGAGTGGGATACAGAGTGAGAGAGAGAGAGAGTGGCATAGAGAGAGAGAGAGATTGGGAGAGAGAGAGGAATGGGATAGAGAGGGGGAGAGAGAGTGGGGGGGAGAGAGAGAGTGGGGGGGAGAGAGAGAATGGGGAGAGAGAGAGAATAAGGACAGAGTGGGATAGAGAGCGAGTGAGTGAGAGTTAGAGAGAGATTGAGGGAGAGTGGGAAAGACGGGGAGAGTGGGAGCGAGTAGGAGAGAGAGAGTGGGAGAGAGAGTGTGGGTGGGAGAGAGAGAGTGGGATAGATAGAGGGAGAGTGAGAAAGAGTGGGAGAGAGAGAGGGAGTGGGATAGAGTGGGGGAGAGACTGGGATAGAGACTGAGTGAGAGAGAGAGTGGGAGGGAGAGCGTGGGAGAGAGCGAGAGTGTGGGGGTGATAGTGAGAGTGGGAGAGAGAGAGTGGGAGAGAGAGAGTGGGAGAGGGGGAGAGAGTGGGAGAGGGAGTGGGATAGAGAAAGAGTGGGATAGAGAAAGAGTGGGAGAGAGCGAGACAGAGCGAGAGAGAGAGTGGGTTAGAGAGAGTGGGTTAGAGAGGGAAAGTGAGGGAGACAGTGTGAGAGAGAGTGGGAGAGACAGAGTGGGATAGAGAGAGTGGGAGGAAGGGAGAGAGAGATTGCCTGAGAGAGTGGGATACAGAAAGAGTGAGAGAGGGAGTGGCATAGAGAGATTGGGAGAGAGAGAGAGAGAGTGGGGGGAGGAGAGAGAGACTGGGGGAGAAAAAGAGAGTTCTGAGAGAGTGGGTTAGAGAGTAAAAGACTGGGAGAGAGAGAGTAGCCGGGGGGGGGGGCAGAGTGTGGGGAGAGAGGGGGAGAGAGAGAGAGAGAGAGAAGGGGAGAGAGAAAGAATGGGGAGAGAAAGTGGGAGAGGGAGTGTGGAGGGGGAGAGTGGGAGTGAGAGAGAGTGGGAGAGAGAGGGAGAGATTGGGAGAGGGAGAGTGGGAGAGAGAGGGGGAGAGATTGGGAGAGGGAGAGTGGGAGAGAGAGGGAGAGATCGAGGGGAAGAAAGAGTGTGAGAGTGGGATACAGAGAGAGTGAGAGGGAAGAGAGAGTGGAAGAGAGTGGGAGAGAGAGAGATTGGGAGTGAGAGTGGGAGAGAGAGAGCGAGTGTGGGGAGAGAGAGAGTGGGAGAGAGAGAGTGGGGGGGGGAAGAGAGTGTGGGGGGGGGTGGAAGAGAGTGTGGGGAGAGAGAGAGAGAGAGAGAGAGAGGGATAGAGAGAGGGAGTGGGATAGAGTGGGGGAGAGAGAGAGTGTGGGGAGAGAGTGGGATTGAGAGTGAGTGAGAGAGAGAGTGAGATAGAGAGTGGGAGAGAGCGAGAGTGTGGGGGAGAGAGTGAGAGAGAGAGAGATTGGGGACAGAGAGAGAGTGGGGGGGAGAGTGTGGGTAGAGGGTGAGTGAGAGAGTGAGATAGACAGTGGCAGAGAGAGTGGGAGAGGGAGTGAGAGTGGAAGAGAGCATGGGAGAGAATAAGAGCGAGTGAGCGAGTGGAAGAGAGAGCGTGGGGGAGAGAGCGAGAATGTGGGGGAGAGAGAGAGTGGGAGAGAGAGGGAGAGTGAGTTAGAGAGAGAGACAGACAGAGCGAGAGAGTGGGTTAGAGTGGGAGAGAGAGAGTGGGAGAGAGATTGGGAAAGAAATTGGGTGAGAGTGGTAGAGTGAGAGAGAGAATGGGAGAGAAGGAGCGAGAGATTGAGAGAGAGAGCGAGAGAGTGGGATCGAGGGAGTGACCGTGAAAGAGGGATAGAGAGTGTGGGATAGAGTGAGAGAGTGGGAGAGAGTAAGAGTGGGAGAGTTGGAGAGGAAATATGGGAGAGAGAGTGGGAGAGAGAAGCATAGAAAGATAGAAAATAGGTGCAGGAGTAGGCCATTCGGCCCTTCGAGCCTGCACCACCATTCAATATGATCATGACTGATCATTCCCTCAGTACCCCTTTCCTGCTTTCTCTCCATACCCCTTGATCCCTTTAGCCGTAAGGGCCACATCTAACTCCCTTTTGATTATATCTAACGAACTGGCCTCAACAACTTTCTGTGGTAGGGAATTCCACAAGTTCACAATTCTCTGAGTGAAGAAGTTTCTCCTCATCTCGGTCCTAAATGGCTTACTCCTTATCCTTAGACTGTGATCCCTGGTTCTGGACTTCTCCAACATCGGGAACATTCTTCCTGCATCTAACCTGTCCTGTCCCGTCAGAATTTTATGTTTCTATGAGATCCCCTTCATTCTTCTAAATTCCAGTGAATATAAGCCGAGTCGATCCAGTCTTTCTTCATATGTCAGTCCTGCCATCCCGGGAATCAGTCTGGTGAACCTTCGCTGCACTCCCTCAATAGCAAGAACGTCCTTCCTCAGATTAGGAGACTAAAACTGTACACAATATTCAAGGTGTGGCCTCACCAAGGCCCTGTACAACTGCAGTAAGACCTCCCTGCTCCTATACTCAAATCCCCTCGCTATGAAGGCCAACATGCCATTTGCCTTCTTCACCGCCTGTTGTACCTGCATGCCAGCTTTTAATGACTGATGTACCATGACACCCAGGTCTCGTTGCACCTCCCCTTTTCCTAATCTGTCACCATTCAGATAATATTCTGCCTTCCTGTTTTTACCACCAAAGTGGATAACGTCACATTTATCCACATTATACAGCATCTGCCATGCATTTTCCCACTCACCTAACCTGTCCAAGTCACCCTGCAGCCTCTTAGCATCCTCCTCACAGCTCACACTGCCACCCAGCTTAGTGTCATCTGCAAACTTGGAGATATTACACTCAATTCCTTCATCCAAATCATTAATGTATATTGTAAATAGCTGGGTCCCAGCACTGAACCTTGCGGTACCCCACTAGTCACTGTCTGCCATTCTGAAAAGGACCCGTTTATTCCAACTCTCTGCTTCATGTCTGCCAACCAGTTCTCTATCGTCAGTACCATGTGCTTTAATTTTGCACACTAATCTCTTGTGTGGGACCTTGTCAAAAGCCTTTTGAAAGTCTAACTACACCACATCCACTGGCTCCCCCTCGTCCACTCTACTAGTTGCAGCCTCAAAAAATTCTAGAAGATTTGTCAAGCATGATTTCCCTTTCATAAATCCATGCTGACTTGGA
This sequence comes from Pristiophorus japonicus, assembly GCF_044704955.1. Classification (NCBI taxonomy): domain Eukaryota; kingdom Metazoa; phylum Chordata; class Chondrichthyes; family Pristiophoridae; genus Pristiophorus; species Pristiophorus japonicus. Next base: position 69,181,266 of record NC_091995.1, on the reverse strand, counting down.
CCGATCCTGTCACTGCTTTCCAAATGCGCTGCTATTACATCTTTAATAATTGATTCCAACATTTTTCCCACCACTGATGTCAGGCTGACCAGTCTATAATTTCCTGTTTACTCTCTCCTTCCTTTTTTAAAAAGTGGGGGAACATTAGCTACCCTCCAGTCCATAGGAACTGATCCAGAGTCTATAGAATGTTGGAAAATGACCACCAATGCATCCACTATTTCTAGGGCCACTTCCTTAAGTACTCTGGGATGCAGACTATCAGGCCCTGGGGATTTATCGGCCTTCAATCCCATCAATTTTCCAAACACAATTTGCTGATTAATAAGGATTTCCTTTAGTTCCTCCTTCTCGCTAGACCCTCGGTCTAGAGTGGAGAGAGAGAGTGGGAGAGATTGGGAGAGACAGATTGGGGTGGGGGGGAGTGTGGGGGAGAGAGAGAGAGCGTGGGAGAGAGAGAGTGGGATACTCTGATCACTTGACCCTGCACTGGTCACCTGACCCCACACTGATCACCTGATCCAGAAGCCCATACCTGAGCCGAGGAAATACAAAGTTGCCAAAACAAAACGTGAGCAGTGATTGGCAGAGTAAGTTAAAACTAACCATGCTTTTGGTCCAGAAGTTCAATCTTTTCCAGCACATCCTTCCTCATCTTGGCGAAGCGCGCTCTGGCCTCCTGGCGGCAGCGGAGGATCAAACGATACTCATAATTCCCGGTGCCAACTCGATAAAGTGGTTCCTGCAGAGCCTGGGAAAGCAGAGAGACAGTTTCAACGCACCATGGACAGGGGCAATTCAGCCAAAGTTCCCGCAACACACCCTCTGGCACTGGGGGCGCACACAGAGTGATCCGCACAGACAGTTCTAAAACACAGCGGACTGAACCAGAACGGTGCATTCGACAATTTGGAACAAGTGGGAATTCGGAGAAGATTCATTTAAAAGTTAAAAATAGGTAAGTGATAATTCCCAGAGGTAGCGGACCTGCACGGGAGCAGCAGGAGCTCCGGGTTCGGAGGTTAAACGTGACGTCGGCACAAGGCAAGTAGCTGATTGGTGAGTGTTTTTTTTCTCTGTTAAGTTAGTACTTAGTCTTTAAATACAAGTTAGTTAAATCGGCTGATTGCTGAGTCGCGGGTGGATGTGTTGTGCTAATGTTTAGAGTTTAGTTCTACTCGGTAGTTGCGAGTGTAACTCGAGGGATGGCAGGACAGCTCAGTCCCGTGGATTGCACGTCCTGTGCCATGTGGGAAATCCCGGACGCTTCACGCAGCCAGGACGGCCATGTGTGCAGGAGGTGTCTCCAGCTGCACCAACTCCGTGTTGCCCTCAGAGCTACGTGGATAGCACGTTTCTAGAGGTGGTCACCCCACAGCTTCAGAGTGTGCAGACAGATAGGGATTGGGTGACCCCTGGACAGAAGAGGAGGACCAGACAGGTAGTGCAGGAATCCCGAGTCCATCTCACTCTCCAACCAGTGTTCTGTTCAGAGTACCGGTGGAGGCGATGGTGCCTCAGGGGAGTGCAGTCAGAGCCAAGTCCACGGCACCATGGGTGGCTCAGCTGCAGGGCGGGGTGGGGGGAGGAAGAAGAATGGAAGAACTATAGTGGTAGAGGATTCGATAGTCAGGGAGCAGACAGGTGTTTCTGCGGCCGCAGACGTGACTCCAGGATGGTATGTTGCCTCCCTGGTGTCAGGGTCAAGGATGTCACCAAGCAGCTGCAGGGCATTCTGGGGGGAGAGGGTGAACAGTCAGAGGTCGTGGTCCATATCGCGACCAATGAAATAGGTAGAAAGAGGGATGAGGTCCTGCAGGCAGAGTTTAGGGAGCTAGGAGAGAGATTAAAAAGCAGGACATCAAAGGTAATAATCTCCGGATTACTCCCGGTGCCACGAGCTAGTGAGTACAGAAATAGGAGGATAGAGCTGATGAATGTGTGGCTGGAGAGATGGTGCAGGAGGGAGGCTTTAGATTCCTGAGGCGTTGGGACCGTTTCTGGAGGAGGTGGGACCTGTACAAGCCGGACGGGTTGCACCTCAACAGATCCGGGACCAATACCCTCGCGGGGGGGGTTTGCTTGTGCTGTTGGGGAGGGTTTGAACCAGCTTGGCAGGGGGATGGGAACCTGAAAATAGATTCAGTAGGGAGGGGAGTAAATCTGGAATTAGAAAGCAAAAATGTAGAGAGTTTGAAGGACAAGGGAAACAAGCAGGAAAAAAGGGTAGGAATTTTTTTTTGAAAGCTCTTTGTCTAAATGCACATAGCATTCGTAACAAAATAGATGAGCTGACGGCACAAATAGATACAAATGGGTATGATCTGATAACCATTAGAGAGGCGTGGTTGCAAGGTGACCAGGACTGGTAACTAAATATTCAGGGGTATGTAACAATTCGGAAGGACAGAGAGAAAGGAAAGGGAGGTGGGGTAGCTCTGATAATAAAGGATAGGATCAGTGCGTTAGTGAGAAACGAAATTGGCTCAGAGGATCAAGATGTTGAATCAGTTTGGGTGGAGATAAGGAATAATAAAGGGAAAAAGTCGCTGGTGAGTGTAGTCTATAGGCCCCCTAACAGTAGCTACAATGTTGGGCAGAGTATAAATCAAGAAATAATGGAGGCTTGTAAAAAAGGAATGGCAATAATCATGGGTGATTTAAATTTTCATATTGATTGGACAAAGCAAACTGGCCGGGCTAGCCTTGAGGAAGGGTTCATAGTGCATCCGGGATAGTTTCCTTGAACAGTACGTTGTGGAACCAACCAGGGAGCAGCCTATCTTAGATCTGGTCCTGTGTAATGAGACAGGATTAATAAATGATCTCCTAGTAAAGGAACCTCGAGGAATGAGTGACCATAGCATGATTGAATTTCAAATTCAGTTGGAGGGTGAGAAAGTTGATTCTCAAACCAGTGTCCTAAGCTTAAATAAAGGAGACTACAAATGTACGAGGGCAGAGTTGGCTAAAGTGGACTGGGAAAATAGACTAAAGTGTGGGACGGTTGATGAGCAGTGGCAGACATTTAAGGAGATATTTCATAACTCGCAACAAAAATATATCCCAATGAGAAGGAAAGACTGTAAGAGAAGGGATAACCATCTGTGGCTAACTAAGGAAATAAGGGAGGTTATCAAACTTAAAACAAGGGCATACAATGTGGTCAAGACTAGTGGGAGGCCAGAGGATTGGGAAACTTTTAAAAGCCTGCAGAGAACGAATAAATAAATGATTAAGAGAAGAAAGATAGATTATGAAAGTAAACAAGCACGAAATATAAAAACAGATAGTAAGAGTTTCTACAGGTACATAAAAAGGAAAAGAGTGGCTAAAGTAAATGTTGGTCCCCTAGAGGATGAGACTGGGGAATTAATAATGGAGAACAGGGAAATGGCAGAGACATTGAACAAATATTTTGCATCGGTCTTCAAGGTAGAAGACACTAAAAACATCCCAATAGTGGATAATCAAGGGACTATAGGGAGGGAGGAACTTAATACAATCACTATCACTAATGAAGTAGTACTCAGTAAAATATTGGGATTAAAGGCGGACAAGTCCCCTGGCTTTATATCCTAGGGTCTTAAGAGAAGTGGCTGCAGAGATAGTGGATGCATTGATTGTAATCTCCCAAAATTCCCTGGAATCTGGGGCGGTCCCAGCAGATTGGAAAACCACAAATTGTAATGCCCTATTTAAAACAGGAGGCAGACAAAAAGCAGAAACTATAGACCAGTTAGCCTAACATCTGTCGTTGTGAATCAGTAGCGGAAAATTTGGAAAAGCATGATTCAATCAAGCAGAGTCAGCATGGTTTTATGAAAGGAAAATCACGTTTGACAAATTTGCTGGAGTTCTTTGAGGATGTAACGAGCAGGGTGGATAAGGGAGAACCAGTGGGTGTGGTGTATTTGGATTTCCAGAAGGCATTCGATAAGGTGCCACATAAGAGTTTACTGCACAAGATAAAAGCTCACGGGGTTGGGGGTAATATATTAGCATGGATAGAGGATTGGCTAACTAACAGAAAATGGAGAGTCAGGATTACATTATACATTAATGATTTGGATGAAGGAATTGCGTGTAATATCTCCAAGTTTGCAGATGACACTAAACTGGGTGGTGGTGTGAGCTGTGAGGAGGATGCTAAGAGGCTGCAGGGTGACTTGGATAGGTTAGGTGAGTGGACAAACGTGTGGCAGATGCAGTATAATGTGGATAAATGTGAGGTTATCCACTTTGGTGGCAAAAACACAAAGGCAGAATATTATCTGAATGGTGGCAGATTAGGAAAAGGGGAGGTGCAACGAGACCTGGGTGTCATGGTTCATCAGTCATTGAAAGTTGGCATGCAGGTACAGCAGGTGGTGAAGAAGGCAAATGGTATGTTGGCCTTCATAGCTAGGGGATTTGGAGGTCTTACTGCAATTGTACAGGGTCTTGGTGAGGCCTCACCTGGAATATTGTGTTCCGTTTTGGTCTCCTAATCTGAGGAAGGATATTCTTGCTATTGAGGGAGTGCAGCGAAGGTTCACCAGACTGATTCCAGGGATGGCTGGACTGACATATGAGGAGAGACTGGATCAACTGGGCCTTTATACACTGGAGTTTAGAAGGATGAGAGGGGATCTCATAGAAACGTATAAGATTCTGACGGGACGGGACAGGTTAGATGCGGGAAGAATGTTCCCGATGTTGGGGAAGTCCAGAACCAGGGGTCACATTCTAAGGATGAGGGGTAAGCCATTTAGGACTGAGATGAGGAGAAACTTCTTCACTCAGAGAGTTGTTAACCTGTGGAATTCCCTAACGCAGAGAGTCGTTGATGCCAGTTCATTGGATATATTCAAGAGGGAGTTAGATATAGCCCTTACGACTAAAGGGATCAAGGGGTATGGAGAGAAAGCAGGAAAGGGGTACTGAGGTGAATGATCAGCCATGATCTTATTGAATGGTGGTGCAGGCTCAAAGGGCCGAATGGCCTGTTCCTGCACCTATTTTCTATGTTTCTATGAATGGGTCATTTTCCGGTTGGTAAACAGTAACTGGTGGCGTGCCACAGGGATCGGTGTTGGGGCCTCAACTATTTACAATCTATATTCATGACTTGGATGAAGGGACCAACTGCAATGTAGCCAAGTTTGTTGATGGCAGGACTGGAACCAATGTCCGAGGGGGAGTTTTTGCTAGTACTGTTGGGGAGGAGTTAAACTAATATGGCAGGGGGATGGGAACCAATGCAGGGAGACAGAGGGAAACAAATTTGAGACAGAAGCAAAAGACAGAAAGGAGATGAGTAAAAGTGGAGGGCAGAGAAACCCAAGGTAAAAAACAAAAAGGGCCAATGTACAGCAAAATTCTAAAGGGTCAAAGTGTAATAAAAAGGCAAGCCTGAAAGCTCGGTGCCTCAAGGCGAGGAGTATTCGGAACCCAGGAGAGGGCTCTGAGCTAGTTAGAGTGGGTGAGAGCTCAGATGAACAGGACCCCAAGAAAGAATGCAAAAGGCAGGCGGCAACAGAGCAGAGTAGCACTGGGGTAAGTGTAAACCACAAGGTGATAGGAAGGCACAACATGTATGAATATAAAGGGGCTGCAGGAGGGGTCAAAACTAAAAATCATAGTTTAAAAACTAGTACTAACCTAAACGCACGCAGCATTCAAAATAAAGTAAATGAGTTGACGGCACAAATCATTACAAATGGGTACGATTTGGTGGCCATTACAGAAACGTGGTTGCAAGGTGGCCAAGACTGGGAATTAAACTTACAGGGGTATCTGACAATTCGGAAGGATAGACAAGAAGGGAAAGGAGGTGGGGTAGCTCTGTTAATAAAGGATGATATTAGTGCAGTTGTGAGAGACGATATTGGCTCTAATGAACAAAATGTTGAATCTTTGTGGGTGGAGATTAGAGATAATAAGGGGAAAAAGTCACTGGTGGGCGTAGTTTATAGGCCCCCAAATAATAACTTCACGGTGGGGCGGACAATAATCAAGAGAATAATGGAGGCATGTGAAAAAGGAACGGCAGTAATCATGGGGGATTTTAACCTACATATCGATTGGTCAAATCAAATCGCACGGGGTAGCCTGGAGGAGGAATTCATAGAATGCATACGGGATTGTTTCTTAGAACAGTATGTTGCAGAATCTACAAGGGAGCAAGCTATCTTAGATCTGGTCCTGTGTAATGAAACAGGAATAATAAACGATCTCCTCGTAAAAGATCCTCTCAGAATGAGTGATCACAGTATGGTTGAATTTGTAATACAGATTGAGGGTGAGGAAGTAGTGTCTCAAACAAGCGTACTATGCTTAAACAAAGGGGACTACTGTGGGATGAGGGCAGAGTTGGCTAAAGTAGACTGGGAACACAGACTAAACGGTGGCACAATTGAGGAACAGTGGAGGACTTTTCAGGAGCTCTTTCATAGTGCTATATTCAACAAAAATATATTCCAGTGAAAAAGGGCGGTAAGAGAAGGGATAACCAGCCGTGGATAACCAAGGAAATAAAGGAGAGTATCAAATTAAAAACCAATGCGTATAAGGTGGCCAAGGTTAGTGGGAAACTAGAAGATTGGGAAAGTTTTAAACGACAGCAAAGAATGACTAAGAAAGCAATCAAGAAAGGAAAGATAGATTCCGAAAGTAAACTTGCGCAAAACATAAAAACAGATAGTAAAAGCTTTTACCGATATATAAAACGGAAAAGAGTGACTAAAGTAAATGTTGGTCCCTTAGAAGATGAAAAGGGGGATTTAATCATGGGAAATGTGGAAATGGCTGAGACCTTAAACAAATATTTTGCTTCGGTCTTCACAGTGGAAGACTCAAAAACCATGCCAAAAATTGCTGGTCATGGGAATGTGGGAAGGGAGGACCTTGAGACAATCACTATCACTAGGAAGGTAGTGCTGGACAGGCTAATGGGACTCAAGGTAGACAAGTCCCCTGGTCCTGATGAAATGCATCCCAGGGTATTAAAAAAGATGGCGGAAGTTATAGCAGATGCATTCGTTATAATCTACCAAAATTCTCTGGACTCTGGGGAGGTACCAGCGGATTGGAAAGCAGCTAATGTAACGCCTCTGTTTAAAAAAGGGGCCAGACAAAAGGCAGGTAACTGTGGGCCGGTTAATTTAACATCTGTAGTGGGGAAAATGCTTGAAGCTATCATTAAGGAAGAAATAGCGGGACATCTAGATAGGAATAGTGCAATCAAGCAGACGCAGCATGTATTCATGAAGGGGAAATCATGTTTAACTAACTTACTGGAATTCTTTGAGGATATAACGAGCACGGTGGATAAAGGTGTACCGATGGATGTGGTATATTTAGATTTCCAAAAGGCATTCGATAAGGTGCCACACAAAAGGTTACTGCAGAAGATAAAGGTACGCGGAGTCAGAGGAAATGTATTAGCATGGATAGAGAATTGGCTGGCGAACAGAAAGCAGAGAGTCGGGATAAATGGGTCCTTTTCGGGTTGGAAATCGGTGGTTGGTGGTGTGCCACAGGGATCGGTGCTGGGACCACAACTGTTTACAATATACATAGATGACCTGGAAGAGGGGACAGAGTGTAGTGTAACAAAATTTGCAGATGACATAAAGATTAGTGGGAAAGCGGGTTGTGTAGAGAACACAGAGAGTCTGCAAAGAGATTTAGATAGGTTAAGCGAATGGGCTAAGGTTTGGCAGATGGAATACAATGTCGGAAAATGTGAGGTCATCCACCTTGGAAAAAAAACAGTAAAAGGGAATATTATTTGAATGGGGAGAAATTACAACATGCTGCGGTGCAGAGGGACCTGGGAGTCCTTGTGCATGAAACTCTTTTAGAACACGCGCCACGGTCAACAGAGGCAGGGTCTCTGCTGCCACCGTTGGCCGGGAGGACGAGAAGAAGCTGAAGAAGCAGGCAAAAAAACGAACTGAGTGGCGTACAAGCCGACGCAGGACACACCCCGCTGTGGGGTGCAGACGACCGCGGGGCGGCAGGTACATTCTCTCGAACGTTGACTTGCAAGCTGGCAACAACAACAACACGTCTCGACAACCGACCAACAGACACTCGAGTCTTTAAACCGCCGCCCCCAGACAGCACCAGCTCGCGGGAGCCGGAGGGAGAGCGTTTAGGTACCTTGTACCATGAAACTCTTTTAGAGTCTACCTATAAAACATAAAACATTAAACCGTGCCACCCGACCTGGATGACACACCAGACATTTACAAGGCCCTTTTTCTTTCTTCTTTTTTTGGTTTTTTTTTTGTGTTTTTCTTTTTTTGGGGTTTTTTTTGGGCACTAAAATCACCTTTTTTCCCCAGTGCCCCCTATAAAAGGGAAGGGGACACTAAAAGCACCGGCAATTAAAACAAATTAAACTTTAAAACGTAAAATCAAATTAAAATTTGGTTGCCGGGCGTGATGATGCACTCCAGTCCCTCCGGTGCCCACCTCTCGCGGAAGGCCGCGACCTGTACCATGAATCCCAAAAAGTTAGTTTGCAGGTGCAGCAGGTAATCAGGAAGGCGAATATAATGTTGGCCTTCATTGCGAGAGGGATGGAGTACAAAAGCAGGGAGGTCCTGCTGCAACTGCACAGGGTATTGGTGAGTACTGCACCTGGAGTACTGCATGCAGTTTTGGTCACCTTACTTCAGGAAGGATATACTAGCTTGGAGGGGGTACAGAGACGATTCACTAAGCTGATTCCGGAGATGAGGGGGTTACCTTATGATGATAGATTGAGTAGACTGGGTCTTTACACGTTGGAGTTCAGAAGGATGAGGGGTGATCTTATAGAAACATTTAAAATAATGAAAGGGAGAGACAAGATAGAGGCAGAGAGGTTGTTTCCGCTGGTCGGGGAGACTAGAACTAGGGGGCACAGCCTCAAAATACGGGGGAGCCAATTTAAAACCGAGTTGAGAAGGAATTGCTTCTCCCAGAGGGTTGTGAATCTGTGGAATTCTCTGCCCAAGGAAGCAGTTGAGGCTAGCTCATTGAATGTATTCAAATCACAGATAGATAGATTTCTAACCAATAAGGGAATTAAGGGTTATAGGGAGCAGGTGGGTAAGTGGAGCTGAGTCCACGGCCAGATCAGCCATGATCTTTTTGAATGGCGGAGCAGGCTCGAGGGGCTAGATGGCCTACTCCTGTTCCTAATTCTTATGTTCTTATGTTTATGATACAAAGATGGGTGGGAAAGCAAGTTATGAGGAGCACACTAAAAATCTGCAAAGGGATATAGACAGGTTAAGTGAGTGGGCAAAAATCTGGCAGATGGAATATAATGTGGGAAAATGTGAGGTTATCCTTTGCAGAAATAATAAAAAAGCAAATTATAATTTAAATGGAGAAAAATTACAAAGTGGTGCAGTACAGAGGGACCTAGGGATCCTTGTGCATGAAACACAAAAAGTTAGTTACAGCAAGTAATCAGGAAGGCAAATAGAATGTTGGCCTTTATTGCAAGGGGGATAGAGTATAAAAGCAGAGAAGTCCTGCTGCAACTGTACAGGGTATTGGTGAGGCCACACCTGGAGTACAGCGTACAGTTTTGGTCTCCGTACGAAAGGAATGATATACTTGCATTGGAGGCTGTTCAGAGAAGGTTCACTCGGTTGATTCCGGAGATTAGGGGGTTGACTTATGAGGAAAGGTTGAGTAGGTTAGGCCTTGACTCATTGGAGTTCAGAAGAATGAGAGGTGATCTTATTGAAAGATAAAGAAAGTGAGTTTGAAGTAGAGAGGAAGCAGGAAAAAAGGGTGAAAAAACAAATTTAAAGGCACTTTGTCTAAATGCATGTAGCATTCGTAACAAAATTGATGAGTTAATGGCACAAATAGATACAAATCAGTTTGATTTGACAGCCATTAAAGAGACGTGGTTGCAAGGTGATACTAAATATTCAGGGGTACTTGACAATCCGGAAGGACAGATAGGAAAAGGGGGTGGGAGTAGTTCTGTTGATAAAGGATGGAATCACTGCAATTGTGAGAAACGATATTGGCTCAGAATGTTGAAACAGTTTGGGTGGAGATAAGGAACAATAACGGGAAAAAGTCACTGGTGGGCGTAGTCTATAGGCCCCCTAACAGTAGCAACTCTGTTGGTCAGAGTATAAACCAGGAAATAGTGGGGGCTTGTAAAAAGGGAACAGCGATAATCATGGGTGATTTTAACCTCCATATTGATTGGACAAATCAAATTGGTCAGGGTAGTCTTGAGGAAGAGTTCACAGAGTGCATAAGGGACAGGTTCTTTCAGCAGTATATAATGGAACCAACCAGGGGACAGGCTATCGTGGATCTGGTCCTGTGTAATGAGACAGGATTATTAATCTCCAAGTAAAGGATCCCCTCGGAATGTGTGATCATAACATGATTGAATTTCAAATTCAGATGGAGGGCGAGAAAGTTGGATCGCAAACCAGCGTACTAAGCTTAAATAAAGGAGACTATGAAGATATGAGAGCAGAGTTGGCTAAAGTGGACTGGGAAAATAGATTAAAGTGTAGGACGGTTGATGAACAGTGTTGCACATTTAAGGAAATATTTCACAACTCTCAAGAAAAATATATTCCACTGAGGAGGAAAGGGTGTAAAAGAAAAGACAGCTATCCGTGGCTAACTCAAGAAATAAAGGACGGCATCCAATTAAAAACAAGGGCATACAAAGTGGCCAAAACTAGTGGGAGGACAGAAGATTGGGAAGCTCTTAAAAGCCAGCAAAGGATGACAAAAAAATAAGAAAGGGAAGATAGACTATAAAAGTAAACTCGTAAACAAAATATAAAAACAGATAGCAAGAGTTTCTATAGGTATATAAAAAGGAAAAGAATGGCTAAAGTAAATGTTGGTCCGTTAGAGGACGAGACCCGGGAATTAGTGATGGGGAACATGGAGATGGCAGAAACTCTGAACAAATATTTTGTATCAGTCTTTACGGTAGAGGACACTCATAATATCCCAACAGCGGATAGTCAAGGGGCTATGGGGGGGGGGAGGAACTTAACACAATTATAATCACTAAGGAGGTGGTACGCAGTAGTGGCAGGGATTGTGGATGCATTGGTTGTAATTTACCAAAGTTCTCTGGATTCAGGGGAGGTCCCAATAAATTGGAAAACTGCAAATGTGACGCCCCTATTTAAAAAAGGAGGCAGACAAAAAGCAGCAAACTATAGACCACTTAGCCTAACATCTGTGGTTGGGGAAATGATGGAGTCCATTATTAAAGAAGCAGTCACAGGACATTTGGAAAAGTACAATTCGATCAGGCAGAGTCAGCATGGATTTATGAAGGGGAAATCATGTTTGACAACTTTGCTGGAATTCGTTGAGAATGTAACGAAGGGGGTGGATAAAGGGGAACCAGTGGATGTGGTGTATTTGGATTTCCAGAAGGCACTTGACACGGTGTCACATAAAAGGTTACTCCACAAGAAAAAAATTCACGGGGTTGGAGGTAATATATTAGCATGGATAGAGGATTAGCTAACTAACAGAAAACAGAGAATCGGGATAAATGGTTCATTCTCGGTTTGGCAATGAGTAACTAGTGGGGTGCCGCAGGGATCAGTGCTGGGACCCCAACTATTTAAAATCTATATTAACGACTTGAAAGAAGGGACCGAGTGTAACGTAGCCAAGTTTGCTCACAATAAGTGTAAGGTTATGTACTTTGGCAGAAAAAAAATCAAAGAGCAAGTTATTATTTAAATGGAGAATAATTGCAAAGTGCCTCAGTACAGTGGGACCTGGGGGTACTTGTGCATGAAACACAAAAGGTTAGTATGCAGGTACAGAAAGTGATCAGGAAGGCCAATGGAATCTTGGCCTTTATCGCAAAGGGGATGGAGTATAAAAGTAGGGAAATCTTGCTACAGTTATATAGGGTATTGGTGAGGCCACACCTGCAGTTTTGGTTTCCATAATAAAGAAAGGATATACTTGCTTTGGAGGCAGTTCAGAGAAGGTTCAGCAGGTAGATTCCGGAGATGAGGGGGTTGACTTATGAGGAGAGGTTGAGTAGGTTGGGCCTCTACTTATTGGAGTTCAGAAGAATGAGAGGTGATCTTATCGAAACGTATAAGATTATGAGGGAGCTTGACAAGGTGGATGCAGAGAGGATATTTCCACTGTTGGGGGAGACTAGAACTAGAGGTCATAATCTTAGAATAAGGGGCTGCCCATTCAAAACTGAGATGAGGAGGAATTTCTTCTCTGAGGGTTGTAAATCTGTGGAATTCACTGCCTCAGAGAGCTGTGGAAGCTGGGATATTGAATGGCTTTAAGACAGAGATAGACAGTTTCTTAAACGATAAGGGGATAAGGGGTTATGAGGAGCGGGCAGGGAAGTGGAGCTGAGTCCATGATCGGATCAGCCATGATCGTATTGAATGGCGGAGCAGGCTCGAGGGGCTGTATGGCCTACTCCTGCTCCTATTTCTTATGTTCTTATGAAACTTAGAAGATAATGAGGGGGGTTCGACAAGGTGGATACAGAGAGGATATTTCCACTCATAGGGGAGACTAAAACTAGGGGACATAGTCTTAGAATAAGGTGCCTCTGATTTAAAACTGAGATGAGGAGGAATTTCTTCTCTCAGAGGGTTGTAAATCTGGGGAATTCTCTGCCCCAGAGAGCTGTGGAGGCTGGGTCATTGAATATATTTAAGGCGGAGATAGACAGATTTCTGAACGATAATGGAGTGAAGGGTTATGTGGGGCAGGCAGGGAAGTGGAGCTGAACCCAAGATCAGATCAGCCATGATCGTATTGAATGGCGGAGCAGGCTCGAGGGGCGGTATGGCCTACACCTGCTCCTCTTTCTTACGTTCTTAAGCAGTGCGCCCCCTCTCCCAGTGCTTACAGTGAGGCAAAGACCCTTCGCCCAGTGTATCAGAGGTACCCCCAATGCTCCCAGCATGTCACGGGCCCCTCCCCCACTGACAGGTCTCTCCCACCAATGCACCTGAGGCTCCTCCCTCAGTGTGTGAGGGCCCCTCCCCCAGTGCATCACAGGCCCCTCCGCCAGTGCGCATGACGCCTCTCCCCCACCCCCGTGCCAGAGGCCTTTCCCCCAGTGCATGCGGGCCCCTCCCCCAGTGCACGTGGGCCCCTCCCCCAGTCAGAAGCCCCTCCCCAGTGCATGTGGGCCCCTCCCCCAGTGCCAGACGCCCTCCCCCAGTGCATGCGGGCCCCTCCCCCAGTGCCAGAGGCCCTCCCCCAGTGCCAGACGCCCTCCCCCAGTGCATGCGGGCCCCTCCCCCAGTGCCAGACGCCCTCCCCCAGTGCATGCGGGCCCCTCCCCCAGTGCCAGACGCCCTCCCCCAGTGCATGTGGGCCCCTCCCCCAGTGCCAGAGGCCCTCCCCCAGTGCATGCGGGCCCCTCCCCCAGTGCATGCAGGCCCCTCCCTCAGTGCATGCGGGCCCCTCCCCCAGTGCCAGAGGCCCTCCCCCAGTGCATGCGGGCCCCTCCCCCAGTGCATGCAGGCCCCTCCCTCAGTGCATGCATGCCCTCCCCCAGTGCCAGAGGCCCTCCCCCTGTGTGTGATGCCTCTCTCCCTGAGTGGACAGTGTGTGGTGCTGTCGATGGTCCACAGCTTCAGACTCTGTACATTAACTGTGTTTCCAGTAGCATGGCCCATTCACATTCTGAGCTGCAATCAGCTCCATGTACATCGTGACCCTCCGTAAGATCAGCAGCTCACAACAAGTGCGGCTAGCCGACTCCACAGCTGTCACATGCCCAGCCATCACTCACAATGCAGCTGTATTCTTCATCATCCATTTCTTTCACCTTCAAGCAATATGACTGCAAAAAAAAACAAGAGAGACACCGAGTCAGGGAGAGAGCAGCTCATTGCAAGTACCTGCCACAAGGAGGCCCTTCACAGAATCAGAGAAGTTTACAGCACGGAAGGAGGCCATTCGGCCCATCGTGTCCGCGCCGGCCGACCAGGAGCTATCCGGCCTAATTCCACTTTCCAGCTCTGGGTCCGTAGCCTTGTAGGTTACATCACTTCAGGTGCACATCCAAGTACTTTGTAAATGTGGTGAGGGTTTCTGCCTCTACCACCCTTTCAGGCTGAAGAAATTTCCCCTCAAATCCCCTCTAAACCTCCTACCAATTACTTTAAATTTCTTGACCCCTCTGCTAAGGGAAATAGGCCCTTTCTATCCACTATAGCTAGGCCCCTCATAAACCTCAGCCTCCTCTGTTCAAAGGAAAACAAATCCAGCCTATCGAATCTTAGCTTAGATTCTCCACTCCCGGCAACATCCTCATAAATTTCCTCTGCACCGTCCCCAGTGCAATCATATCCTTCCTGTAATACGGCGACCAGAACTGCACGCAGTACTCCAGCTGTGGCCTAACCATTGTTTCATACAGTTCAAGCATAACTTTAAATTTATACCCCCGGTTGTTGACCTCTCTGCTAAGCCTGGGCTAATAAAGGCAAGCATTCCGTATGCCTTCTTAACCACCTTATCCACCTGGCCTGCTACCTTCAGGGATCAGTGGACCTGCACTCCAAGGTCCCTTTGTTCCTCTACACTTCTCAGTGTCCTACCATTTAATGTGTATTCCATTTACTTGTTAGCCCTCCCCAAATGCATTCCTTCACACTGCTCCATTTGCCACTGTTCTGCCCACCTGACCTTATTAGCCCTCCCAAAGTGCATCACCTCACACTTCTCTGAAGTCCCAAAGTGCATCAGCTCACACTTCTCTGAATTTAATTCAGAGAAGTGTGAGGTGATGCACTTTGGGAGGGCTAATAAGGAAAGGGTATACACATTAAATGGTAGGCCACTTAATAGTGTAGATGAACAAAGGGACCTTGGAGTGCTTGTCCACAGATCCCTGAAAGTAGCAGGCCAGGTGGATAAGGTGGTTAAGAAGGCATAAGGAATGCTTGCCTTTATTGGCCGAGGCATAGAGTATAAGAGCAGGGAGGTTATGCTTAAATTGTATAATACTCTGGTTAGGCCACAGCTGGAATACTGCGTGCAGTTCTGGTCGCCGTATTATAGGAAGGATGTGATTACACTCGAGAGGATGCAGAGGAGATTCACTAGGATGCTGCCTGGAATGGAGAATCTTAGTTATGAGGACAGATTGAATAGGCTGGGTTTGTTCTCATTGGAATAGAGGAGGTTGAGAGGAGACCTCATTGAGGTGTACAAAATATTGAGGGGCCTGGACATAGTGGATAGCAAGAGCCTATTTCCATTGGTGGAGAGGTCTATTACGAGGGGGCATAGTTTTAAGGTGGTTGGTGGAAGGTTTAGAGAGGATTTGAGGAGGGCTTGTTTACGCAGAGGGTTGTGGGGATCTGGAACTTACTGCCTGGAAGAGTGGTGTATGGAGAAAGCCTCACCACTTTTAAGAGATGGTTGGATGGGCACTTAAAGTTCAGTAACCTGCAGGGTTACGGACCTAGAGCTGGTAATTGGGATTAGACTGGATGACCTTTTGTTGGACGGCGCAGATATAATGGTAAGCACTGCAAGGAATCGAATACGGCCAGGGTGATCTCCTGGACTAGTTTCGATCGCCTGGATGGGTCGGAGAGGAATTTTCCCAGATTTTTTCTCCCTAAATTGGCCTGGGTTTTTAATCTGGTTTTTGCCTCTCCCAGGAGATCACATGGCTCCGGTTGGGGTGGAGTGCAGAATATTTCAGTATAAGGGGTGTCGCAGTTGTGTGGGGCGGACTGGTTGGGCTGGGTGCTCTTTACCTTTCCGTCATTGTTCATAGGTTTATATGTAACCTTCAGGGCTGCTGACCGAGGGCCGTGTGGCTCCTTGTCGGCCGGCGTGGACACGATGGGCCGGAATGGCCTCCTTCTGCGCTGTAAATTTCTATGTTTCTATTGGTTGCAGGGTGGCCAAGACTGGGAATTAAACATACAGGGGTATCTGACGATTCAGAAAGATAGGCAAAAAGGGAAAGGAGGTGGGGTAGCTCTGTTAATAAAAGATGATATCAGGGCAGTTGTGAGGGATGATATTGGCTCCAATGAACAAAATGT
This sequence comes from Pristiophorus japonicus, assembly GCF_044704955.1. Lineage (NCBI taxonomy): Eukaryota > Metazoa > Chordata > Chondrichthyes > Pristiophoridae > Pristiophorus > Pristiophorus japonicus. The sequence continues at coordinate 69,165,208 of NC_091995.1, read as the reverse complement.
TGAATCATTGTGGGTGGAGATTAGAGATAGTAAGGGGAAAAAGTCACTGGTCGGCGTAGTTTATAGGCCCCCAAATAATAACTTCACGGTGGGGCGGGCAATAATCAAGTGAATAATGGAGGCATGTGAAAAAGGAACGGCAGTAGTCATGGGGGATTTTAACCTACATATCGATTGGTCAAATCAAATCGCACGGGGTAGCCTGCAGGAGGAATTCACAGAAGGCATACGGGATTGTTTCTTGGAACAGTATGTTACAGAACCTACAAGGGAGCAAGCCATCTTAGATCTGGTCCTGTGTAATGAGACAGGAAAAATAAACAATCTCCTCGTAAAAGATCCTCTCGGAATGAGTGATCACAATATGGTTGAATTTGTAATACAGATTGAGGATGAGGAAGTTGTGTCAGAAACGAGCGTACTATGCTTAAACAAAGGGGACTACAGTGGGATGAGGGCAGAGTTGGCTAAAGTAGACTGGAAACAAGGACTAAACGGTGGCACAATTGAGGAACAGTGGAGGACTTTTAAGGAGCTCTTTCATAGTGCGCAACAAAAATATATTCCAGTGAAAAAGAAGGGCAAGAGAAGGGATAACCAGCCGTGGATAACCAAGGAAATAAAGGAAAGTATCAAATCAAAGACCAATGCATATAAGGTGCCCAAGGTTAGTGGGAAACTAGAGGATTGGGAAAATTTTAAGCAACAGCAAAGAATGACTAAAAAAGCAATAAAGGGAAGATAGATTACGAAGGTAAACTTGCGCAAAACATAAAAACAGATAGTAAAAGTTTTTACAGATATATAAAACGGAGAAGAGTGACTAAAGTAAATGTTGGTCCCTTAGAAGATGAAAAGGGGGATTTAATAATGGGAAATGTGGAAATGGCTGAGACCTTAAACAAATATTTTGCTTCGGTCTTCACAGTGGAAGACACAAAAACCATGTGCAGGCCACAGGAATGTGGGAAGAGAGGACCTTGAGACAATCACTATCACTAGGGAGGTAGTGCTGGACAGGCTAATGGGACTCAAGGTAGACAAGTCCCCTGGTCCTGATGAAATGCATCCCAGGGTATTAAAAGAGATGGCGGAAGTTATAGCAGATGCATTCGTTATAATCTACCAAAATTCTCTGGACTCTGGGGAGGTACTAGCGGATTGGAAAGCAGCTAATGTAACGCCTCTGTTTAAAAAAGGGGGCAGGCAAAAGGCAGGTAACTATAGGCCGGTTAGTTTAACATCTGTAGTGGGGAAAATGCTTGAAACTATCATTAAGGAAGAAATAGCGGGACATCTAGATAGGAATAGTGCAATCAAGCAGACGCAGCATGGATTCATGAAAGGGAAATCATGTTTAACTAACTTACTGGAATTCTTTGAGGATATAACGAGCATGGTGGATAAAGGTGTACCGATGGATGTGGGTATATTTAGATTTCCAAAAGGCATTCGATAAGGTGCCACACAAAAGGTTACTGCAGAAGATAAAGGTACACGGAGTCAGAGGAAATGTATTAGCATGGATAGAGAATTGGCTGGCGAACAGAAAGCAGAGAGTCGGGATAAATGGGTCCTTTTCCGGTTGGAAATCAGTGGTTAGTGGTGTGCCACAGGGATCAGTGCTGGGACCACAACTGTTTACAATATACATAGATGACCAAGAAGAGGGGACAGAGTGTAGTGCAACAAAATTTGCAGATGACACTACAATTAGTGGGAAAGCGGGTTGTGTCGAGGACTCAGAGAGACTGCAAGGAGATTTGGATAGGTTAAGCGAATGGGCTAAGGTTTGGCAGATGGAATACAATGTCGGAAAGTGTGAGGTCATCCACCTTGGGGGAAAAAAACAGTAAAAGGGAATATTATTTGAATGAGGAGAAATTACAACATGCTGTGGTGCAGAGGGACCTGGGGGTCCTTGTGCATGAAACTCTTTTGAGTTAACCTGCAAAACATAAAACATGTATCCGTGCCACCCGACCTGGATGACACACACAAGACGTTTACAAGGCCCTTTTTTTTTTTTTGGTTTTTTTTGTGGTTTTTTTTTTTGGGCACTAAAATCAAATTTTTCCTTTTTTCCAGTGCCCCCTATAAAAGGAGAGGGGGACACTAAAAGCACCGGCAATTAAAACAAATTAAACTTTAAAACGTAAAATCAAATTAAAATTTGGTTGCCGGGCGTGATGATGCACTCCAGTCCCTCCGGTGCCCACCTCTCGCGGAAGGCCGCGAGCGTACCGGTGGACACCGCGTGCTCCATCTCCAAGGACACCCTGGACCGGATGTAAGAGCGGAAGAGAGGCAGGCAGTCAGGTTGAACGACCCCCTCGACCGCCCGCTGCCTGGACCGGCTGATGGCACCCTTGGCCGTGCCCAGGAGCAGTCCTACGAGGAGGCCCTCGGACCTACCCGCTCCCCTCCGCACAGGGTGCCCAAAGATCAGGAGAGTGGGACTGAAGTGCAGCCAGAATTTCAGGAGCAGCCCCTTCAAATAATGGAACAGGGGCTGCAACCTTGTGCACTCAATAAAAACATGGAACACGGACTCCTCCAGACCGCAGAAATTGCAGGCGGCCTGGGAGTCCGTGAACCGGCTTAAAAATTTGTTGCACGGCACTGCTCCGTGCACCACCCTCCAGGCCAAGTCCCCGATGAATAGTGGGAGGACCCCTGCGTAGAGTGCCCTCCATCGGGGACCCCCGCCTCCTCCGGACGGCAAGATGGTACGCCATGGCGTGTCCGGATGGCCGGCGAGGATGGCAAAGTTGAGGGTGTGCAGGAGCAGCCCGTACAGGAAACCCCTCCGCGCGGAACTGAAAGGCACGGAGGGGATTTCCTCGAGGCGGCTCAAGTTGTGAGGCGCCGGCCCCCGAGGGAGGTTCCGGGGTTTGGCGCCGATGAGGAATTCCGTCCGGACGGGGGTCAGTTCGGACGGGATCTCCCCACGTGCTTGAGCCTCCTCGATGCACCTAACGGAGTCAGGGCCCAGAGCTGTTTTTAGCGACTCGATGGCATCGGCCGCGTGGCGGACGTTGGCAGAGTTTAGGCGCCGCGCCAGCGTGTCTGGCGCCATCCAGCCCGCTCCTCCGCCATCGAGCAGGTCCCTGACCCTGGTCACCTCACCAGCCACAGCCCTCTCTTCCGACCGCCACATAAAGCCTCGGTCGTGGAGGTACGGATTCCCGAGCAGCGGCTCCTGCAGGACGGCCGCCACTCCAGCCGGCGGAGAGCTGCGCTTGGTGGAGACTTTGTTCCAGACCCTGATGAGTTCCCTGTAAAAGACAGGCAGCTCCCGGAGGGCGGTCCTGGCACCCCCCAAGTTCACAAACAGGAGCTGCGTGTCATAATTGAGGTCGAGCTGCTGGCGGAAGAAATACCTCGCCAGAGCGCACCACCTAGGAGGGGGCTCGACGTAAAGGTATCTCTGCAGGGTCTGAAGACGGAAAGTCGCGAGCTGGGCGCTGACGCACACCAACGACTGACCGCCCTCCTCAAGCGGGAGACTCAAGACCGCGGCAGAAACCCAGTGCTTCCTGTTGTTCCAGAAGAAGTCCACCAGCTTCTTCTGTATCCACCAGCTTCTTCTGTGCATGAATCCCAAAAAGTTAGTTTGCAGGTGCAGCAGGTAATCAGGAAGGCGAATGGAATGTTGGCCTTCATTGCGAGAGGGATGGAGCACAAAAGCAGGGAGGTCTTGCTGCAACTGTATAAGATATTGGTAAGGCCGCACCTGGAGTACTGCGTGCAGTTTTGGTCACCTTACTTAAGGAAGGATATACTAGCTTTGGAGGGGTACAGAGACGATTCACTAGGCTGATTCGAGAAATGAGGGGGTTACCTTATGATGATAGATTGAGTAGACTGGGTCTTTACTCGTTGGAGTTCAGAAGGATGAGGGGTGATCTTATAGAAACATTTAAAATCATGAAAGGGATAGACAAGATAGAGGCAGAGAGGTTGTTTCCACTGGTAGGGGAGACTAGAACTCGGGGGCACAGCCTCAAAATATGGAGGAACCAATTTAAAACCGAGTTGAGAAAGAATTTCTTCTACCAGAGGGTTGTGAATCTGTGGAATTCTCTGCCCAAGGAAGCAGTTGAGGCTAGCTAATTGAATGTTTTCAAGTCAAAGATCGATAGATTTTTAACCAATAAGGGAATTAAGGGTTACAGGGAGAGGGCGGGTAAGTGGAGCTGAGTCCACGACCAGATCAGCCATGATCTTATTGAATGGCGGAGCAGGCTCGAGGGGCTAGATGGCCTACTCCTGTTCCTAATTCTTATGTTCTTATGTTCTTATTGATATCTTCCTGCAGTCCACAGCTTTCTTCTTCATTATCAACCACACAGCCGATATTGGTATCATCTGCAAACTTCTTAATCATATCCCCTACATTCAAGTCTAGATCATTGATCTATATCACAAAAAGCAAGGGACCCAGTACTGAGCCCTGCGGAACTCCACTGGAAACATCCTTCCAGTCACAAAAACATCCATCAACCATTACCGTTTGCTTCCTGCCTCTGAGCCAATTTTGGATCTAACTTGTCACTTTGCCCTGGATCCCATGGGCTCTTACTTTTGTCACCAGTCTGCCATGTGGGACCTCATTTTGCTAATTTTGCTAAAATCCATATATACTACATCGTACACTCTTCCCTCACCGACGCTCCGGGTTACTTCCTCAAAAAATTCACTTCCAAGCAGCCCAGGTGATCGGCATAGAAAGACTTGCATTTATAAAGCACCTTTCACAACCTCAGGACATCCCAAAAGTGCCTTACAGCTAATTAAGCGTAGTCGCTGTTGTAGGAAACGCAGCAGCGAAATCACACACAGCAAGATCCCACAAACAGTGATATGAGACTGACTGGATAATGTGTTTTAGTGATGTTGGGTTGAGGGACTCCGGGGATAACGTCCCCGCTCTTCTTCGAAATAGTGCCATGGGAACTTTCATGTCCACCTGAAAGGGCAGACGGGGCCTCAGTTTAACGTTTCATTTGAAAAAAGGCCCCTCCGACAGTTCAGCGCTCCCTTAGTACTGCCCCTCCGACAGTGCGGCACTCTCTCAGTACTGCCCCTCCGACAGTGCGGCGTTCCTCTGTACTACCCCTCCGACAGTGCAGCGCTCTCTCAGTCCCGCCCCTCCGACATTGCGGCGCTCCCTCAGTACTGCCCCTCCGGCAGTGCGGTGCTCCCTCAGTACTGCCCCTCTACGGCATTCCCTCAGTACTGCCCCTCCGACAGTGCAGCACTCCCTCAGTACTGCCCCTCTGACAGTGCGGCGCTCCCTCAGTACTGCCCCTCCGACAGTGCGGCGCTCCCTCAGTACTGCCCCTCCGACAGTGCGGCGCTCCCTCAGTACTGCCCCTCCGACAGTGCGGCGCTCCCTCAGTACTGCCCCTCCGACAGTGCGGCGCTCCCTCAGTACTGCCCCTCCGACAGTGCGGCACTCCCTCAGTACTGCCCCTCCGACAGTGCGGTGCTCCCTCAGTACTGCCCCTCCGACAGTGCGGCTCTCCCTCAGTACTGCCCCTCCGACAGTGCGGCGCTCCCTCAGTACTGCCCCTGCGACACTCCCTCAGTACTGCCCCTGTGACAGTGCGGCGCTCCCTCAGTACTGCCCCTCCGACAGTGCGGCACTCCCTCAGTACTGCCCCTCCGACAGTGCGGCGCTCCCTCAGTTACTGCCCCTCCGACAGTGCGGCGCTCCCTCAGTACTGCCCCTCCGACAGTGCGGCGCTCCCTCAGTACTGCCCCTCCGACAGTGCGGCGCTCCCTCAGTACTGCCCCTCCGACAGTGCGGCACTCCCTCAGTACTGCCCCTCCGACAGTGCGGCTTGAGTCATACCTGTTTCGCCCGCCCTCTCAGTGTAACCCACTATGCGGTGATCACTGCTACCAATGCTGTCATGGACAGATGCATCTTCCACAGGTAGATTGGTGAGGAGGAGGTCAGTAAGTTTTTCCCTCGTGTTGGTTCTCTCAACACCTGCTGCAGGCCCAGTCTCATTCAGGACTTGGCCAGCTCAGTCAGTAGTGTTGCTACTGAGCCACTCTTGGTGATGGACATTGAAGTCCCACACCCAGAGTACATTCTGTGCCCTTGCTACTCTCAGTGCTTCTTCCAAGTAGTGTTCAACAAGGAGGAGTACTGATTCATCAGCTGAGGGAGGGCGGTAGGTGGGAATCAGCAGGAGGTTTCCTTGCCCATGCTTGACCTGAAGACATGAGACTTCATGGGGTCCAGAGTCAATGTTGAGGACTTCCAGGGCCACTCCCTCCCGACTGTATACCACTCGGGTGGGTCTGTCCTGCCGATGGACAGGGATGGTGATGGAGGAGTTTGGGACATCGGCAGTATGATTCTGTCAGTATGACGATGTCAGGCTGCTGCTTGACTAGTCTGTCGGACCGCTCTCCCAATTTAGGCACAAGTCCCCAAATGTTGGTAGGGAGGACTTTGCAGGTTGGACTGGTCTGGGTGTGCCGTTGTTGTGTCCGGAGCTGGTGCCGAGGTCCGTCCAGGTTTTTTCTGACGATAGATTTTTGTCGCGGTTTGTTACAACGGAGTGTCTCGCTGGGCCATTTCAGGGCAGTTAAGAACCAACCACATGGCTGTGTGTCTGGAGTCACATATGGGCCAGACCGGGTAAGGACGGCAGATTGACTTCCCTGAAGGACATTCGGGAACAGGCGGGTTTTTCCAACAATTGGTGGTTCCATGATCACCATTACTGACAGTAGCTGCAGCCCGAGAATACGGAGCGCCTCTCGGCTCCCCGTCAACTCTCTGTCCTTCTGCCCAGTCAGTTCTGCTTCTTGTCCCCAGCCATCGATCCATCCGACTGGCTACATGGCCTTCGCGAACCAATGCCTTCATTTTCAGAGACAGCTCTCTATGCTCCCGGCCACGTTCCTGCCAAGGTGCGCGGAAGCCCAGCAGTCTGGCGATCCTGCGCATGGCACTCACCAGCTTATCAACGGAATAAACTGCGTGTGAATGGGCCAGTTAAAGGGACCACGCATTGTTCCCGGCACAGGCATGATGGGCCAAATGGCCTCCTCCACGATTCTATGAAAATCTGCCACATTCTCTTCATCTGTATATTGCCCTCCGATCAACAAATGGAATGAAGTTAGCCAAACACAAGCTGCCCCTCACAAGAGCATGCCCCCGATTGGCCCACAGCCCAGTGTTGACAAAACCCTCTCTTGCTGTGATTGGTGGCTCCTTCACAGAAAGCTTTAACAGGAGCTCAGAGACCCGGCGGTCAGGCTGGTGTCCGAGGCTCATTCACAGGACCGAGAGCCCCAGTCCTGCATTGGTCCCCATTCACTGACCCCCGATTCACTGACCCCCGATTCACTGATCCCCCGATTCACTGATCCTCGATTCACTGATCCCCCGATTCACCGAACCTCAATTCACTGAACCCCAATTCACTGATCCCCGATTCACTGATCCCCCGATTCACTGATCCCCCGATTCACTGATCCCGCATTCACTGATCCCCGATTCACTGACCCCCGATTCACTGACCCCCGATTCACTGATCCCCGATTCACTGATCCCCCGATTCACTGATCCCCCGATTCACTGATCCCCCGATTCACTGATCCCGCATTCACTGACCCCCGATTCACTGATCCCCCGATTCACTGATCCCCCGATTCACTGATCCCCCGATTCACTGACCCCCGATTCACTGACCCCCGATTCACTGACCCCCGATTCACTGATCCCCGATTCACTGATCCCGCATTCACTGACCCCCGATTCACTGATCCCCGATTCACTGATCCCCCGATTCACTGATCCCCCGATTCACTGATCCCCGATTCACTGATCCCCGATTCACTGATCCCCGATTCACTGATCCACAATTCACTGATCCCCCGATTCACTGACCCCCGATTCACTGATCCCCGATTCACTGATCCCCGATTCACTGACCCCCGATTCACTGATTCCCGATTCACTGACCCCCAATTCACTGATCCCCCGAATTCACTGACCCCCGATTCACTGATCCCCAATTCACTGATCCCCGATTCACTGATCCCCAATTCACTGATCCCCCGATTCACTGATCCCCAATTCACTGATCCCCGATTCACTGATCCCCAATTCACTGATCCCCCGATTCACTGATCCCCGATTCACTGATCCTCGATTCACTGATCCCCGATTCACTGATCCCCAATTCACTGATCCCCAATTCACTGATCCCCGATTCACTGATCCCCCGATTCACTGATCCCCCGATTCACTGAACCCAAATTCACTGATCCCCAAATTCACCGATCCCCCAAATAACTGAACCCAAATTCATTGATCCCCCGATTCACTGGTCCCCCGATTCAGCGAACCCCAATTCACTGAACCCCAATTCACTGATCCCCAATTCACTGAACCACTATTCACTGATCCTCCAATTCACTGAACCCCAATTCACAGATCCTCCAATTCACTGAACCCCAATTCACCAATCCCCCAATTCACTGAACCCCAATTCAATGTTCCTCCAACTCACTGATCCCCCAATTCACTGAACCCCAATTCACTTATGCTCACAATTCATCGAACCCCAATTCACTGAACCCCGATTCACTGATCCCCCGATTCACTGAATCCCAATTCATGTCCCGCCAATTCACTGATCCCCGATTCACTGATCCCCCAATTCACTGATCCCCCAATTCACTGAACCCCAATTCACCGATCCTCCAATTCACTGAACCCCAATTCACCGATCCCCCAATTCACTGAACCCCAATTCACTGAACCCCAATTCACTGATCCCCCAATTCACCGATCCCCAATTCACGGAATTACAATTCACCGCACCCCCAATTCACCTACCCCCAATTCTCTGAACCCCAATTCACCTACCCCCAATTCTCTGAACCCCAATTCACCGACCCCCAATTCACCGAACCAATTCACTGAATCCCCCAATTCACATAATCCCAATTCATTGAACACCAATTCACGGATCCCCCAATTCACGGATCCCCCAATTCGCTGAACCCCAAGTCGCTGATCCCCAATTCACTGATCCCCCAATTCACTGAACCCCAATTTACTGACCTCCACTTCACCGATCCACCAATTCACCAATTCACTGATCCCCAATTCTCTGATCCCCCAATTCACTGATGCCCAATTCTTCGATCCCCCAATTCCCGAACCCCCAATTCACCGAACCCCCAATTCACTGATCCCCAATTTACTGATCCCCAAATTCACTGATGCCCAATTCTTCGATCCCCCAATTCTTCGATCCCCCAATTCACCGACCCCCCAATTCACTGATCCCCCAATTCCCCGAACCCCCAATTCACCGATCCCCCAATTCACCGATCCCCAATTCACTGATCCCCCAATTCACTGATCCCCAATTCACCGATCCCCCAATTCACCGATCCCCAATTCACTGATCCCCCAATTCACTTATGCCCAATTCTTCGATCCCCCAATTCACCGACCCCCCCAATTCACTGATCCCCCAAATCACTGATCCCCCAAATCACTGATCCCCCAATTCACCGATCCCCAATTCACCGATCCCCAATTCTTCAATCTCCCAATTCACCGACTCCCCAATTCACTGATCCCCCAAATCACTGATCCCCCAATTCACTGATCCCCCAATTCACTGACCCCCCAATTCACTGACCCCCCAATTCACTGACCCCCCAATTCACTGACCCAATTCACCGACCCCCCAATTCAATAATCCCCAATTTACTGAACCCCAATTCACTGACCCCCAATTCACTTATGCCCAATTCTTCGACCCCCCAATTCACCGACCCCCCAATTCACCGACCCCCCCCCAATTCACTGAGCCCCAAATCTCTGAACCCCCAATTCACGGAACCCTAATTCACCGATCCCCCAATTCACTGAACCCCAATTCACTGGTCCCCCAATTCATTGATTCCCAATTCACTGAACCACAATTCACTGATCCCCAATGCACGGAACCCCCAATTCACTTATGCCCAATTCTTCGATCCCCCAATTCACTGAACCCCAATTCACTGATCCCCAATTTACTAATCCCCAATTCACTGATCCCCAATTCACTGAACCCCAATTCACTAATCCCCAATTCACTGATCCCCAATTTACTAATCCCCAATTCACTGATCCCCAATTTACTGAACCCCAATTCACTGATTCCCCCAATTCACTCACCCCTAATTCATTGATCCACCAATTCACTCACCCCCCCCAATTCACTGAACCCTAATTCATCGATCCCCCAATTCACTGAACCCCAATTCACTAATCCCCAATTCACTGATCCCCAATTTACTAATCCCCAATTCACTAATCCCCAATTCACTGATCCACAATTCACTTATGCCCAATTCTTTGACCCCCCAATTCACCGACCCCCCCCCCAATTCACTGATCCCCAAATCTCTGAACCCCCAATTCACTGATCCCCCAATTCACTGATCCCCCAATTCACTGATCCCCAATTCACTGATCCCCAATTCACTGATCCCCCAATTCACCGACCCCCCCAATTCACTGATCCCCAAATCTCTGAACCCCCAATTCACTGATCCCCCAATTCACTGATCCCCCAATTCACTGACCCCCCCCCCAATTCGCGGAAATCCCAATTCGCTGATCCCCCAAGTCGCGGAACACCAATTCACTAATCGCCGAGTTCACTGAACCCCAATTCACCGATCCCCCAATTCACTGAACCCTAATTCATTGATCCACCAATTCACTCACCCCCCAATTCACTGAACCCCAATTCACTGAACCCTAATTCACCGATCCTCCAATTCACGGAACCCCAATTCACTGATCCCCCAATTCATTGATCCCCAATTGACTGATCCACCAACTCACTGAACCCCAATTCACAACCCCAATTCACTGAACCACAATTCACTGATCACCAATGCACTGATCCCCAAATTCACTTATGCCCAATTATTCGACCCCCCAATTCACCGACCCCCAAATCTCTGGACCCCCAATTCACCGACCCCCAAATCTCTGAACCCAAATTCACTGATCCCCCAATTCACTGCACCCCCAATTCACTGATCCACAATTCACTGACTCCCCTATTCGCTGATCCCCCAATTCGCTGATCCCCCAATTCGCAGAACACCAATTCACTAATCGCCCAGTTCATTGAACCCCAATTCACTGATCCCCCAATTCATTGAACCCTACTTCATTGATCCACCAATTCACTCACCCCCCAATTCACTGAACCCCAATTCACTGAACCCTAATTCACCGATCCCCCAATTCAATGAACCCCAATTCACTGATCCCCCAATTCATTGATCCCCAATTCACTGATCCACCAATTCAATGAACCCCAATTCACTGATCCCCCAATTCATTGATCCCCAATTCACTGATCCACCAATTCACTGAACCCCAATTCACTGAACCACAATTTACTGATCCCCCAATTCACTTATGCCCAATTCTTCGATCCCCCAATTCACCGATCCCCCAATTCACCGACCCCCCAATTCACCGACCCCCCAATTCACCGACCCCCCAATTCACTGATCCCCCAATTCACTTATCCCCAAATCTCTGAACCCCCAATTCACTGAACCCAAATTCACTGATCCCCCAATTCACTGATCCCCCAATTCACTGATCCCCAATTCACTGAACCCCAATTCACTGCACCCCCAATTCACTGAGCCCCCCATTCACTTATCCCCAATTCACTGACCCCCCCCCAATTCACTGAACCCCAATTCACCGATCCCCCAATTCACTGAACCCTAATTCATTGATCCACCAATTCACTCGCCCCCCAATTCACTGAACCCCAATTCACTGAACCATAATTCACCGATCCCCAAATTCGCTGAACCCCAATTCACTGATCCCCCAATTCATTGATCCCCAATTCATTGAACCCCAATTTACTGGACCCCAATTCACTGATGCCCCAATTCACTTATGCCCAATTCTTCAATCCCCCAATTCACCGACCCCCCAATTCACTGAACCCCAATTCACCGACCCCCCAATTCACCGACCCCCCAATTCACTAATCCCCAATTCACTGACCCCCAATTTACTGAACCCCAATTCGCCGACCCCCCAATTCACCGATCCCCCAATTCACCGATCCCCAATTAACTGAACACCAATTCACTGAACCACAATTCACCGACCCCCCCCCAATTCACTGATCCCCAAATCTCTGAACCCCTAATTCACTGAACCCAAATTCACTGATCCCCCAATTCACTGAACCCTAATTCACTGAACCCCCAATTCACTGATGCCCAATTCTTCGATCCCCCAATTCACCGACCCCCCAATTCACTGAACCCCAATTCACCGATCCCCCAATTCACTGAACCCTAATTCATTGATCCACCAATTCACTCACCCCCCAATTCACTGAACCCCAATTCACTGAACCCTAATTCACCGATCCCCCAATTCACTTATCCCCAAATCTCTGAACCGCCAATTCACTGAACCCAAATTCACTTATCCCCCAATTCACTGATCCCCCAATTCACTGATCTCCCAATTCACTGAACCCCAATTCACTGCACCCCCAATTCACTGAGCCCGCCATTCACTTATCCCCAATTCACTGACCCCCCCAATTCACTGAACTCCCAATTCGCTGATCCCCCAAGTCACGGAACACCAATTCACTAATCGTCCAGTTCACTGAACCCCAATTCACCGATCCCCCAATTCACTGAACCCCAATTCACTGAACCATAATTCGCCGATCCCCCAATTCATTGAACCCCAATTCACTGATCCCACAATTCATTGATCCCCAATTCACTGAACCCCAATTTACTAGACCCCAATTCACTGATCCCCCAATTCACTTATGCCCAATTCTTCGATCCCCCAATTCTTCGATCCCCCAATTCACCGACCCCCCAATTCACCGATCCCCAATTAACTGAACCCCAATTCACTGATCCCCCAATTCACCGATCCCCCCAATTCACTGATTCCCCAATTCTTCGATCCCTTTATTCACCGACCCCCCAATTCACAAATCCCCAAATCTCTGAACCCCCAATTAACTGAACCCAAATTCACTGATCCCCCAATTCACTGAACCCCAATTCACTGAACCCCCAATTCACTGATCCCCCAATTCACTGATCCCCCAATTCACTGAACCCTAATTCACTGAGCCCCCATTCACTGATCCCCAATTCGCTAATCACCCAGTTCACTGAACCCCAATTCACCGATCCCCCAATTCACTGAACCCTAATTCATTGATCCACCAATTCGCTCACCCCCAATTCACTGAACCCCAATTCACTGAACCCTAATTCACCGATCCCCCAATTCACTGAACCCCAATTCACTGATCCCCCAATTCATTGATCCCCAATGCACTGATCCACCAATTCACTGAACCCCAATTCACAACCCCAATTCACTGATCCCCCAATTCATTGATCCCCAATGCACAGATCCCCCAATTCACTTATGCCCAATTCTTCGACCCCCCCAATTCACTGACCCCCCCAATTCACTGATCCCCAAATCTCTGAACCCCCAATTCACTGAACCCAAATTCACTGATCCCCCTATTCGCTGAACCTCCAATTCGCTGATCCCCCAATTCGCGGAACACCAATTCACTGATCCCCCAATTCATTGAACCCTAATTCATTGATCCACCAATTCACTCACCCCCCAATTCACTGAACCCCAATTCACATAACCCCAATTCACTGAACCCCAATTCACTGAACCATAATTCACCAATCCCCCAATTCACTGATCCCCCAATTCACTTATGCCCAATTCACCGATCCCCCAATTCACTGAACCCTAATTCATTGATCCACCAATTCACTCGCCCCCCAATTCACTGAACCATAATTCACCGATCCCCCAATTCATTGATCCCCAATTCACTGATCCACCAATTCACTCGCCCCCAATTCAATGATCCAATTCACTGAACCCCAATTCACTGAACCCCCAAGTCACTGAACCACAAATTCATCAAACCCCAATTCAAATATCCCCAATTCATCGAACCCTAATTCACTGAACCCCAATTCACCGATCCCCCAATTCACCGAACCCCAATTCTCTGAACCCTAATTCATTGATCCACCAATTCACTCGCCCCCCAATTCACTGGACCCCAATTCACTGAACCATAATTCACCGATCCCCCAATTCACTGAACCCCAATTCACTGATCCCCCAATTCATTGATCCCCAATTCACTGATCCACCAATTCACTCGCCCCCCCAATTCGCTCGCCCCCAATTAACTGATCCAATTCACTGAACCCCAATTCACTGAACCCGAATTCACTGAACCCCAATTCACTGAACCCCAATGCACTGATCCCCCAATTCACTTATGCCCAATTCTTCGATCCCCCAATTCACCGATCCCCCAATTCACCGATCCCCAATTCACTGAACCACAATTCACTGACCCCAATTCACTTATCCCCCAATTTACTGGACCCCAATTCACTGATCGCCCAATTCACTTATGCCCAATTCTTCAATCCCCCAATTCACCGATCCCCCAATTCACTGAACCCCAATTCACTGAACCCCAATGCACTGATCCCCCAATTCACTTATGCCCAATTCTTCGATCCCCCAATTCACCGATCCCCCAATTCACTGAACCCCAATGCACTGATCGCCCAATTCACTTATGCCCAATTCTTCAATCCCCCAATTCACCGATCCCCCAATTCACTGAACCCCAATTCACTGAACCCCAATGCACTGATCCCCCAATTCACTTATGCCCAATTCTTCAATCCCCCAATTCACCGATCCCCCAATTCACTGAACCCCAATGCACTGATCCCCCAATTCACTTATGCCCAATTCTTCAATCCCCCAATTCACCGACTCCCCAATTCACCGATCCCCCAAATCACTGATCCCCCAATTCACCGACCCCCCAATTCACTGACCCAATTCACCGACCCCCAATTCACTAATCCCCAATTCACTGATCCCCAATTTACTGAACCCCAATTCACTGATCCCCAATTCACCGACACCCCAATTCACCGATCCCCCAATTCACTGAACCCCAATTCGCTGATCCCCAATTCACTGATCCCCAATTCACCGACCCCCCATTCACTGAACCCCAATTCACTGAACCCCAATTCACCGATCCCCCAATTCACTGAAACCTAATTCATTGATCCACCAATTCACTCGCCCCCAATTCACTGAACCCCAATTCACTGAACCCTAATTCACCGATCCCCCAATTCACTGAACCCCAATTCACTGATCCCCCAATTCATTGATCCCCAATTCACTGATCCACCAATTCACAACCCCAATTCACTGAACCACAATTCACTAATCCCCAATTCACTAATCCCCAATTTACTGAACCCCAATTCACTGATCCCCCAATTCATCGGTCCCCCAATTCACCGATCCCCCAATTCACTGAACCCCAATTCACTGAACCCTAATTCATTGAACCACAATTCACTGATCCCCAATGCACTGATCCCCCAATTCACTTATGCCCAATTATTCGATCCCCCAATTCACCGACCCCCCAATTCTCTGATCCCCCAATCCACTGAACCCCAATTCACTGAACCCCCAATTCACCGAACCAATTCACTGATCCCCAATTCGCTGATCCAATTCGCTGAACCCCCAAATTGACTGAACCCTAATTCACCGATCCCCCAATTCACCAATCCCCAATTGACTGAACCCCCGATTCACAGAACCCCAATTCACTGATCCTCCAATTCACTGAGCCCCCATTCACTGATCCCCAATTCACTGATCCCCAATTCACTGAACCCCCAATTCGCTAATCGTCCAGTTCACTGAACCCCAATTCACCGATCCCCCAATTCACTGAACCCGAATTCATTGATCCACCAATTCACTCACCCCCCAATTCACTGAACCCCAATTCACCGATCCCCCAATTCACTGAACCCCAATTCACTGATCCCCCATTTCATTGATCCCCAATGCACTGATCCACCAATTCACTGAACCCCAATTCACTGAACCACAATTCACTGATCCCCCAATTCACTGATGCCCAATTCACCGACCCCCCAATTCACTGATCCCCCAATTCACTTATCCCCAATTCTTCGACCCCCCAATTCACCGACCCCCCCAATTCACTGATCCCCAAATCTCTGAACCCCCAATTCACTGAACCCAAATTCACTGATCCCCCAATTCACTGATCCCCCAATTCACTGAACCCCAATTCACTGCACCCCCAATTCTCTGAGCCCCCCATTCACTGATCCCCAATTCACTGACCCCCCCCCCCCAATTCACTGAACCTCCAATTCGCTGATCCCCCAAGTCACGGAACATCAATTCATTAATCGCCCAGTTCACTGAACCCCAATTCACCGATCCCCCAATTCACTGAACCCTAATTCATTGATCCACCAATTCACTCACCCCCCAAATCACTGAACCCCAATTCACTGAACCCTAATTCACTGATCCCCAATGCACTGATCCCCAATGCACTGATCCCCAAATTCACGGAACACCAATTCAGTAATCGCCCAGTTCACTGAACCCCAATTCACCGATCCCCCGATCCCCCAATTCACTGAACCCTAATTCATTGATCCACCAATTCACTCGCCCCCCCAATTCACTCGCCCCCAATTCACTGATCCAATTCACTGAACCCCAATTCACTGAACCCGAATTCACTGAACCCCCAATTCACTGAACCCCAATTCACCAATCCCCCAATTCACCGAACCCCAATTCTCTGAACCCTAATTCATTGATCCACCAATTCACTCGCCCCCCAATTCACTAAACCCAAATTCACTGATCCTCCAATTCACTGAACCCCAATTCTCTGAACCCCAATTCACCGACCTCACAATTCACCGAACCAATTCGCTGATCCCCAATTCACTGAATCCCCCAATTCACTTAATCCCAATTCATTGAACACCAATTCACGGATCCCCCAATTCGCTGAACCCCAATTCGCTGATTCCCCAATTCACTGAACCCCAATTTACTGACCTCCATTTCACCGATCCACCAATTCACTGATCCCCAATTCACTGATGCCCAATTCTTCGATCCCCCAATTCACCGATCCCCCAATTCCCCGAACCCCCAATTCTCTGATCCCCCAATTCACTGATGCCCAATTCTTCGATCCCCCAATTCACCGACCCCCCAATTCACTGATCCCCAATTCACCGACCCCCCCCAATTCACTGAACCCCCAATTCACTCACCCCCCAATTCACTGAACCCCAATTCACCGATCCCCCAATTCACTGAACCCCAATTCACTGAACCCCCATTTCATTGATCCCCAATGCACTGATCCACCAATTCACTGAACCCCAATTCACTGAACCCCAATTCACTGATCCCCCAATTCACTGAACCCTAATTCATTGATCCACCAATTCACTCACCCCCCAATTCACTGAACCCCAATTCACTGAACCCTAATTCACCGATCCCCCAATTCACTGAACCCCAATTCACTGATCCCCCAATTCATTGATCCCCAATTCACTGAACCCCAATTCACTGAACCACAATTCACTGATCCCCAATTTCACTGATGCCTAATTCACCGACCCCCCAATTCCCTTATGCCCAATTCTTCGACCCACCAATTCACTGACCCCCCCCCAATTCACTGATCCCCAAATCTCTGAACCCCCAATTCATTGATCCCCAATTCATTGATCCACCAATTCACTGATCCCCAATTCATTGATCCACCAATTCACTGATCCACCAATTCACTGATCCACCAATTCACTCGCCCCCCAATTCACTCGCCCCCCAATTCACACATCCAATTCACTGAACCCCAATTCACTGAACCCAAATTCACTGAACCCCCAAGTCACCGAACCACAAATTCATCAAACCCCAATTCAAATATCCCCAATTCATCGAGCCCCAATTCACCGAACCCCAATTCACCGATCCCCCAATTCACTGAACCCAAATTCACTGACCCCCCAATTCACTGAACCCCCAAGTCACCGAACCACAAATTCATCAAACCCCAATTCAAATATCCCCAATTCATCGAGCCCCAATTCACTGAACCCCAATTCACCGATCCCCCAATTCACTGAACCCCAAATTCACCGAACCGACAATTCGCTGAACCCCAATTCACCAACCCCCCAATTCACCAATCCCCTAATTCACCGATCCCCCAATTCACCGAACCAATTCACTGATCCCCAACTCGCTGATCCAATTCGCTGAACCCCCAAATTGACTGAACCCTAATTCACCGATCCCCCAATTCACCAATCCCCAATTGACTGAACCCCCGATTCACAGAACCCCAATTCACTGATCCTCCAATTCACTGATCCCCAATTCACCGAACCCCCAATTCACTAAACCCTAATTCGTTGATCCCCCAATTCACTGCCCCCCCAATTCACTGAACCCCAATTCATTGAACCCCAATTCACCGACCCCCCAATTCACCGACCCCCCAATTCACTAAACCCAAATTCACTGATCCCCCAGTTCACCGATCCCCCAGTTCACCGATCCCCCAGTTCACCGATCCCCCAGTTCACCGATCCCCCAGTTCACCGATCCCCCATTTTACTGAACCCCAATTCACCGATCCCCAATACACCGATCCCCAATTCCCCGATTCCCAATTCACTCAATCCCCCAATTCACGGATCCCCCAATTCACCGATCCACCAATTCACCGATCCACCAATTCACCGATCCACCAATTCACCGATCCACCAATTCACCGATCCACCAATTCACCGATCCCCAATTCACCGATCCCCCAATTCACTGATGCCCAATTCTTCGATCCCCCAATTCACCGACACCCCAAACCGATCCCCCAATTCCCCGAACCCCCAATTCACCGAACCCCCAATTCACTGATCCCCACTTCACTGATCCCCAATTCACCAATCCCCAATTCACTGAACCACAATTCACTGAACCACAATTCACTGATCCCCCAATTTACTGGACCCCAATTCACTGATCCCCAATGCACTGATCCCCCAATTCACTTATGCCCAATTCTACAATCCCCCAATTCACCGACTCCCCAATTCACTGATCCCCCAATTCACTGATCCCCCAATTCACTTATGCCCAATTCACTGACCCCCCAATTCACCGACCCCCCAATTCACTAATCCCCAATTCACCGATCCCCCAATTCACCGATCCCCCAATTCACCGATCCCCCAATTCACCGATCCCCCAATTCACCGATCCCCCAATTCACTGATCCCCCAATTCACCGATCCCCCAATTCACTGATCCCCCAATTCACCGATCCCCCAATTCACCGATCCCCCAATTCACCGATCCCCCAATTCACCGATCCCCCAATTCACTGATCCCCCAATTCACCGATCCCCCAATTCACCGATCCCCCAATTCACTGATCCCCCAATTCACCGATCCCCCAATTCACCGATCCCCCAATTCACCGATCCCCCAATTCACCGATCCCCCAATTCACCGATCCCCCAATTCACCGATCCCCCAATTCACTGATCCCCCAATTCACTGATCCCCCAATTCACTTATGCCCAATTCTTCGACACCCCAATTCACCGACCCCCCCAATTCACTGATCCCCAAATCTCTGAACCCCCAATTCACTGAACCCAAATTCACTGATCCCCCAATTCACTTAACCCCAATTCACTGAACCCCAATTCACTGAACCCTAATTCACTGAACCCCCAATTCACGGAGCCCCCATTCACTGATCCCCAATTCACCGACCCCCCAATTCGCTAATCGCGCAGTTCACTGAACCCCAATTCACCGATCCCCCAATTCACTGAACCCTAATTCATTGATCCACCAATTCACTCACCCCCCAATTCACTGAACCCCAATTCACTGACCCCTAATTCACCGATCCCCCAATTCACTGAACCACAATTCACTGATCCCCCAATTCACTTATGCCCAATTCTTCGATCCCCCAATTCTTCGATCCCCCAATTCACCGATCGCCCAATTCACTGAACCCCAATTCACTGATCCCCAATTTACTGAACCCCAATTCACTGATCCCCAATTCACTGATCCCCAATTCACTGATCCCCAATTCACCGACCCCCAATTCACCGACCCCCCCCCCAATTCACTGATCCCCCAATTCACTGATCCCCAAATCTCTGAACCCCCAATTCACTGATCCCCCAATTCACTGATCCCCCAATTCACCGAACTCCAATTAACGGAACCCCAATTCACTGAACCCCAAATTCACCGAACCGACAATTCGCTGAACCCCAATTCACCAATCCCCCAATTCACCGATCCCCTAATTCACCGATCCCCCAATTCACCGAACCAATTCACTGATCCCCAATTCACTGATCCCCCAATTCACCGACCCCCCAATTCACTGAACCCTAATTCATTGATCCACCAATTCACTCACCCCCCTATTCACTGAACCCCAATTCACCGATCCCCCAATTCACTGAACCCCAATTCACTGATCCTCAATTCACTGATCCACCAATTCACTCGCCCCCCCAATTCACTGAACCCCAATTCACTGAACCCATAATTCACTGAACCCCCAAATTCATCAAACCCCAATTCAAATATCCCCAATTCATCGAACCCCAATTCACTGAACCCCAATTCACCGATCCCCCAGTTCACCGAACTCCAATTCACGGAACCCCAATTCACCGAACCCCAAATTCACCGAACCGACAATTCGCTGAACCCCAATTCACCGATCCCCCAATTCACCGAACCAATTCACTGATCCCCAATTCGCTGATCCAATTCGCTGAACCCCCAAATTGACTGAACCCTAATTCACCGATCCCCCAATTCACCGATCCCCAATTGACTGAACCCCCGATTCACAGAACCCCAATTCACTGATCCTCCAATTCACTGAACCCCAATTCACCAATCCCCCAATTCACCGAACCCCCAATTCACTAAACCCTAATTCGCTGACCCCCCAATTCACTGAACCCCAATTCACTGAACCCCAATTCACTGATCCTCCAATTAACCGATCCCCCAATTCACCGATCCCCCAATTCACCGATCCCCCAATTCACCGAAACCCAAATTCACTGATCCTCCAATTCACTGATCCCCCAATTCACCGATCCCCCAGTTCACCGATCCCCCAGTTCACCTAACCCCCAATTTACTGAACCCCAATTCACCGATCCCCAATTCACTGAACCCCCAATTCACGGATCCCCAATTCACGGATCCACCAATTCACGGATCCACCAATCCCCCAATTCACTCAAACCCCAATTCACTGAACCCCCAAATTGACTGAACCCTAATTCACCGATCCCCCAATTCACCGATCCCCAATTGACTGAACCCCCGATTCACAGAACCCCAATTCACTGATCCTCCAATTCACTGAACCTCAAATCACCGATCCCCCAATTCACCGAACCCCCAATTCACTAAACCCTAATTCGCTGATCCCCCAATTCACTGAACCCCAATTCACTGATCCTCCAATTCACCGAACCCCAAATTCACTAAACCAAAATTCACTGATCCCCCAATTCACTGGTCCCCAATTCACCGAACCCCCAATTCACTAAACCAAAATTCACTGATCCCCCAATTCACTGAACCCCAATTCACTGATCCTCCAATTCACCGAACCCCAAATTCACCGAACCCCCAATTCACTAAACCAAAATTCACTGACCCCCAATTCACGGATCCTCCAAATCACTGATCCCCAATTCGCTGATACCCCAATTCACGGATCCACCAATTCACGGATTTCCCAATTCACGGATCTCCCAATTCCCCACAAATCTCCCGCCATTACAAGTGGAAGACAATATGGGCCCCAGTCCTGGATTTAAACCGGTGCAAAGGACTTGAAGCCAATCAAAAACATTTACCAAAGTGTAAGGAATGTTGTACAAAGTTTAAAACCGGTGAAGTACAGCGTAGGAGCGGAGCTGGAATAGCAGGGTTCAGGGTCAGCTGGGGTCATTGTCAGCTGGGGGCAGGGTCAGCTGGGGGCAGGGTCAGCTGGGGGCAGGGTCAGCTGGGGGCAGGGTCAGCTGGGGGCACGATCCAAGAGAGCACAGAGAACGTACCAAATATTCAAACTTGACATCGAGGTATTTTTTGATGGTGAGCTTGGTGTCAGGAATTGCCTTGTTCAGATACGTGTTCAGGTCACTCAGCATCTGCAAATACACATCAAACATTACTGTCAGACAGATTGCAGCTCCCCTCGGGCAAACATCAAACGTTACTGTCATACAGATTCAGCTCCCCTCGGGCACACATCAGGCGCTGAGAACTGAGTAACAATAGCAACTCGCGTCAAATATACATCTTTGCTCACCACCAAACAATCCCCAGACTTTCAGTGCGTCACACGGCGGGGGAAGGGTCACCGAATAAAGTCTCTCAATAACCCCAGACAGTAACCAGTGAGGGTACGGCACCACCCCTCCCTCGGGCCCCCCACCCCTCACTCTGCCCCCGCCCCCTCTCTCCACCTCCTCCCCTCCCACTGCACCCGTTCCCCTCCCTCCGCACCCCCTCCCCCTCCTATCTCCAATGTATCCCGGGTCTACTCCAATCTATCCCAGTCTTTCCACAGTCTATCCCGGGTCTATCCCCCAGTCTATCCCTCAGACTATCCCGGGTCTATCCCTCAGACTATCCCGGGTCTATCCCCCAGTCTATCCCCCAGTCTACCCCCCCGTCTATCTCCAGTCTATCCCCCAGTCTACCCCCCAGTCTAACCCCGGTCTATTCCAGTCTATCCCCAGTCTATCCCAGTCTATCCCTCAGATTATCCCGGGTCTATTCCAGTCTATCCCCCAGTCTATCCCGCAGATTATCCCCCAGTCTATCCCTCAGACTATCCCGGGTCTATCCCCCAGTCTATCCCGGGTCGATTCCAGTCTATCCCCAGTCTATCCCAGGTCTATTCCAGTCTATCCCTGGTCTATCCCCAGTGGATCCCCCAGGCTATCCCGGGTCTATTTCAGTCTATGCCTGGTCTATCCCTCAGACGATCCCGGGTCTATCCCCCAGTCTATCCCGGGTCTTTCCCCCAGTCTATGCCGGGTCTATCCCCAAGTCTATCCCGGGTCTATTCCAGTCTATCCCAGTCTATCCCTCAGACTATCCCGGTTCTTTTCCAGTCTATCCCGGGTCGATCTCCAGTCTATCCCCCAGTCTATCCCCGGGTCTATCCCTCAGACTATCCCCGGTCTATCCCCCAGTCTATCCCTGGTCTATCCAAAGTCTATCCCCAATCTATCCCTCAGACGATCCCGGGTCAATCTCCCAGTCTATCCCCCAGTCTATCCCATGTCTATTCCAGTCTATCCCGGGTCGATTGCAGTCTATCCCCCAGTCTATCCCGTGTCTATTCCAGTCTATCCCGGGTCTATTCCAGTCTATCCCGCAGTCTATCCCGTGTCTATTCCAGTCTATCCCGCAGTCTATCCCGGGTCTATTCCAGTCTATCCCCCAGTCTATCCCGGGTCTATCCCCAGTCTATCCCCCAGTCTATCCCCCAGTCTATCCCCCATGTCTATCCCGTGTCTATTCCAGTCTATCCCCCAGTCTATCCCGGGTCTATCCCCAGTCTATCCCCCAGTCTATCCCGGGTCGATTCCAGTCTATCCCAGGTCTATTCCAGTCTATCCCTGGTCTATCCCCAGTGGATCCCCCAGGCTATCCCAGGTCTATTTCAGTCTATGCCTGGTCTATCCACCAGTCTATCCCCAGTCTATCCCTCAGACGATCCCAGGTCTATTCCCCAGTCTATCCCGGGTCTTTCCCCCAGTCTATGCCGGGTCTATCCCCAAGTCTATCCCGGGTCTATTCCAGTCTATCCCAGTCTATCCCTCAGACTATCCCGGTTCTTTTCCAGTCTATCCCGGGTCGATCTCCAGTCTATCCCCGGGTCTATCCCTCAGACTATCCCCGGTCTATCCCCCAGTCTATCCCCAGTCTATCCCCAGTCTATCCAAAGTCTATCCCCAGTCTATCCCTCAGACGATCCCGGGTCAATCTCCCAGTCTATCCCGTGTCTATTCCAGTCTATCCCGGGTCTATTGCAGTCTATCCCCCAGTCTATCCCCAAGTCTATCCCGTGTCTATTCCAGTCTATCCCGGGTCTATTCCAGTCTATCCCGCAGTCTATCCCGAGTCTATCCCGTGTCTATTCCAGGTCTATCCCGGGTCTATTCCAGTCTATCCCGCAGTCTATCCCGGGTCTATCTCCAGTCTATCCCCCAGTCTAGCCCGGGGTCTATCCCTCAGACTATCCCGGGTCAATCTCCCAGTCTATCCCCCAGTCTATCCCGGGTCTATCCCCCAGTCTATCCCGGGTCTATCCCCGAGTCTATCCCCAGTCTATCCCCCATGTCTATCCCGTGTCTATTCCAGTCTATCCCCCAATCTATCCCCCAGTCTATCCCCAGTCTATCCGCAGTCTATCCCAGTCTATCCCCCGGGTCTATCCCCAGTCCATCCCAAGTCTATCCCAAGTCTATCCCTCAGACTATCCTGGGTCAATCTCCCAGTCTATCCCCAGTCTATACCGGGTCAATCCCCCAGTCTATCCCATGTCTATTCCAGTCTATCCCCCAGGTCTATCCCCAGTCCATCCCAAGTCTATCCCAAGTCTATCCCCCAGTCTATCCCGGGTCTATCCCCAGTCTATCCCTCAGACTATCCCGGGTCAATCTCCCAGTCGATCCCCCAGTCTATCCCGGGCCTATCCCCGGTCTATCCCAGAGTCTATCCCCAGTCTATACCGGGTCAATCCCCCAGTCTATCCCGAGTCTATCTCCAGTCTATCCCCCAGTCTATCCCCGAGTCTATCCCCCAGTCTATCCCGTGTCTATTCCAGTCTATCCCGGGTCTATCTCCAGTCCATCCCCGGGTCTATCGCCGTCTATCCCCAGTCTATCCCTCAGACAATCCCGGGTCATTCCCCAGTCTAACCCCGGTCTATCCCCAGTCTATCCCCAGTCTATCCCCGAGTCTATCCCCAGTCTATCCCCAGTCTATCCCCGAGTCTATCCCCAGTCTATCCCGCAGTCTATCCCGGGTCTATTCCAGTCTATCCCCCTGTCTATCCCTCAGACTATCCCGGGTCAATCTCCCAGTCTATCCCCCAATCTATCCCAGTCTATCCCTCAGACTATCCCGGTTCTATTCCAGTCTATCCCGGGTTTTTCTCCAGTCTATCCCCCAGTCTATCCCCGGGTCTATCCCCCAGTCTATCCCCATTCTATCCACAGTCTATCCCCCAGTCTATCTCCCAGTCTATCCCCCAGTCTACCCCCCCCCCCAGTCTACCCCCCAGTTTCTCCCCCAGTCTATCCCCGGTCTATTCCAGTCTATCCCCGAGTCTATCCCCAGTCTATCCCAGTCTATCCCTCAGATTATCCCGGGTCTATTCCAGTCTATCCCCCAGTCGATCCCCCAGTCAATCCCTCAGACTATCCCCAGTCTATCCCTCAGACTATCCCAGTCTATCACTCAGACTATCCCAGTCTATCCCGCAGACTATCCCGGGTCTATCCCCCAGTTTATCCCCCAGTCTATCCCGGGTCGATTCCAGTCTATCCCCAGTCTATCCCAGGTCTATTCCAGTCTATCCCTGGTCTATCCCCAGTCGATCCCCCAGGCTATCCCGGGTCTATTTCAGTCTATCCCCCAGTCTATCCCCAGTCTATCCCTCAGACGATCCCGGGTCAATCTCCCAGTCTATCCCATGTCTATTCCAGTCTATCCCGGGTCGATTACAGTCTATCCCCCAGTCTATCCCCCAGTCTATCCCGTGTCTATTCCAGTCTATCCCGCAGTCTATCCCGGGTCTATTCCAGTCTATCCCGCAGTCTATCCCGAGTCTATCCCGTGTCTATTCCAGTCTATCCCGCAGTCTATCCCGGGTCTATTCCAGTCTATCCCCCAGTCTATCCCGCAGTCTATCCCGGGTCTATCTCCAGTCTATCCCCCAGTCTAGCCCGGGGTCTATCCCTCAGACTATCCCGGGTCAATCTCCCAGTCTATCCCCCAGTCTATCCCGGGTCTATCCCCAGTCTATCCCCCAGTCTATCCCCCATGTCTATCCCGTGTCTATTCCAGTCTATCCCCCAATCTATCCCCCAGTCTATCCCCAGTCTATCCCCCAGTCTATCCCGGGTCGATTCCAGTCTATCCCAGGTCTATTCCAGTCTATCCCTGGTCTATCCCCAGTGGATCCCCCAGGCTATCCCAGGTCTATTTCAGTCTATGCCTGGTCTATCCACCAGTCTATCCCCAGTCTATCCCTCAGACGATCCCGGGTCTATTCCCCAGTCTATCCCGGGTCTTTCCCCCAGTCTATGCCGGGTCTATCCCCAAGTCTATCCCCAAGTCTATCCCGGGTCTATTCCAGTCTATCCCTCAGACTATCCCGGTTCTTTTCCAGTCTATCCCGGGTCGATCTCCAGTCTATCCCTGGGTCTATCCCTCAGACTATCCCCGGTCTATCCCCCAGTCTATCCCCAGTCTATCCCCAGTCGATCCAAAGTCTATCCCCAGTCTATCCCTCAGACGATCCCGGGTCAATCTCCCAGTCTATCCCGTGTCTATTCCAGTCTATCCCGGGTCTATTGCAGTCTATCCCCCAGTCTATCCCGTGTCTATTCCAGTCTATCCTGGGTCTATTCCAGTCTATCCCGCAGTCTATCCCGAGTCTATCCCGTGTCTATTCCAGTCTATCCCGCAGTCTATCCCGGGTCTATTCCAGTCTATCCCGCAGTCTATCCCGGGTCTATCTCCAGTCTATCCCGGGGTCTATCCCTCAGACTATCCCGGGTCAATCTCCCAGTCTATCTCCCAGTCTATCCCCCAGTCTATCCCCCAGTCTATCCCCCAGTCTATCCCCGAGTCTATCCCCCATGTCTATCCCGTGTCTATTCCAGTCTATCCTCCAATCTATCCCCAGTCTATCCCCAGTCTATCCCCCGGGTCTATCCCCAGTCCATCCCAAGTCTATCCCAAGTCTATCCCTCAGACTATCCTGGGTCAATCTCCCAGTCTATCCCGGGTCTATCCCCAGTCTATACCGGGTCAATCCCCCAGTCTATCCCATGTCTATTCCAGTCTATCCCCCAGGTCTATCCCCAGTCCATCCCAAGTCTATCCCAAGTCTATCCCCCAGTCTATCCCGGGTCTATCCCCAGTCTATCCCTCAGACTATCCCGGGTCAATCTCCCAGTCTATCCCCCAGTCTATCCCGGGCCTATCCCCGGTCTATCCCAGAGTCTATCCCCAGTCTATACCGGGTCAATCCCCCAGTCTATCCCGAGTCTATCTCCAGTCTATCCCCGAGTCTATCCCCCAGTCTATCCCGTGTCTATTCCAGTCTATCCCGGGTCTATCTCCAGTCCATCCCCCAGTCTATCCCCGGGTCTATCGCCGTCTATCCCCAGTCTATCCCTCAGACAATCCCGGGTCATTCCCCAGTCTAACCCCGGTCTATCCCCAGTCTATCCCCGAGTCTATCCCCAGTCTATCCCCGAGTCTATCCCCAGTCTATCCCGCAGTTTATCCCGGGTCTATTCCAGTCTATCCCCCTGTCTATCCCTCAGACTATCCCGGGTCAATCTCCCAGTCTATTCCCCAGTATATCCCGGGTCTATCCCCCAATCTATCCCCAGTCTATCCCTCAGACTATCCCGGTTCTATTCCAGTCTATCCCGGGTTTTTCTCCAGTCTATCCCCCAGTCTATCCCCGGGTCTATCCCCCAGTCTATCCCCATTCTATCCCCATTCTATCCCCATTCTATCCACAGTCTATCCACAGTCTATCCACAGTCTATCCACAGTCTATCCCCCAGTCTATCTCCCAGTCTATCCCCCAGTCTACCCCCCCCCAGTCTACCCCCCAGTCTACCCCCCAGTTTCTCCCCCAGTCTATCCCCCAGTCTATCCCCCAGTCTATCCCCGGTCTATTCCAGTCTAGCCCCGAGTCTATCCCCAGTCTATCCCAGTCTATCCCTCAGATTATCCCGGGTCTATTCCAGTCTATCCCCCAGTCGATTCCCCAGTCAATCCCTCAGACTATCCCCAGTCTATCCCTCAGACTATCCCAGTCTATCACTCAGACTATCCCGGGTCTATCCCGCAGACTATGTCGGGTCTATCCCCCAGTTTATCCCCCAGTCTATCCCGGGTCGATTCCAGTCTATCCCCAGTCTATCCCAGGTCTATTCCAGTCTATCCCTGGTCTATCCCCAGTCGATCCCCCAGGCTATCCCGGGTCTATTCCCCAGTCTATCCCGGGTCTATCCCCCAGTCTATGCCGGATCTATCCCCAAGTCTATCCCGGGTCTATCCCCAAGTCTATCCCGGGTCTATTCCAGTCTATCCCGGTTCTTTTCCAGTCTATCCCCCAGTCTATCCCCGGGTCTATCCCCGGGTCTATCCCTCAGACTATCCCTCAGACTATCCCTCAGACTATCCCGGGTCAATCTCCCAGTCTATCCCCCAGTCTATCCCTCAGACTATCCCGGGTCAATCTCCCAGTCTATCCCCCAGTCTATCCCGGGTTTTTCTCCAGTCTATCCCTAGTCGATCCCTCAGACAATCCCGGGTCTATCCCCCAGTCTATCCCCGAGTCTATCCCTGGTTTATCCCTGGTTTATCCCCCAGTCTATCCCCCAGTATATCCCACAGTCTATCCCCCGGTCTATCCCCCGGTCTATCCCCCGGTCTATCCCCCTGTCTATCCCCCGGTCTATCCCCAGTCTATACCAAGTCTATCTCCAGTCTATCCCCCAGTCTATCCCGGGTCCATTCCAGTCTATCCGAGTCTATCCCTCAGACTATCCCAAGGTCTATCCCCCAGTCTATCCTGGGTCTATCCCCCAGTCTATCCCTCAGACAATCCCGGGTCTATCCCCCAATCTATCCCCAGTCTATCCCTCAGATTATCCCCCAGTCTACCCCCCGTCTACCCCCCAGTCTATCCCTCAGAC
Organism: Pristiophorus japonicus; assembly: GCF_044704955.1. Lineage (NCBI taxonomy): Eukaryota > Metazoa > Chordata > Chondrichthyes > Pristiophoridae > Pristiophorus > Pristiophorus japonicus. Next base: position 69,136,147 of record NC_091995.1, on the reverse strand, counting down.
TATCCCGGGTCTATCCCCCAGTCTATCCCGGGTCTATCCCCCAGTCTATCCCGGGTCGATTCCAGTCTATCCCCAGTCTATCCCAGGTATATTCCAGTCTATCCCTGGTCTATCCCCAGTGGATCCCCCAGGCTATCCCGGGTCTATTTCAGTCTATGCCTGGTCTATCCACCAGTCTATCCCTCAGACGATCCCGGGTCGATTCCCCAGTCTATCCCGGGTCTTTCCCCCAGTCTATGCCGGGTCTATCCCCAAGTCTATCCCGGGTCTATTCCAGTCTATCCCAGTCTATCCCTCAGACTATCCCGGTTCTTTTCCAGTCTATCCCGGGTCGATCTCCAGTCTATCCCCCAGTCTATCCCCAGTCTATCCCCAGTCTATCCAAAGTCTATCCCCAGTCTATCCCTCAGACGATCCCGGGTCAATCTCCCAGTCTATCCCCCAGTCTATCCCGTATCTATTCCAGTCTATCCCGCAGTCTATCCCGGGTCTATTGCAGTCTATCCCCCAGTCTATCCCCCAGTCTATCCCGTGTCTATTCCAGTCTATCCCGCAGTCTATCCCGGGTCTATCTCCAGTCTATCCCCCAGTCTAGCCCGGGGTCGATCCCTCAGACTATCCCGGGTCAATCTCCCAGTCTATCCCCCAGTCTATCCCGGGTCTATCCCCGAGTCTATCCCCAGTCTATCCCCCATGTCTATCCCGTGTCTATTCCAGTCTATCCCCCAGTCTATCCCCCAGTCTATCCCTCAGACTATTCTGGTTCTATTCCAGTCTATCCCAGGTCAATCTCCCAGCCTATCCCTCAGACTATCCCCAGACTATCCCCAGTCTAGCCCCCAGTCTATCCCCGGTCAATCTCCCAGTCTATCCCCGAGTCTATCCCCCAGTCTAGCCCGTGTCTATTCCAGTCTATCCCTCAGACTATCCCGTTTTATTCCAGTCTATCCCAGGGTCTATCCCCAGTCTATCCCTCAGACAATCCCGGGTCTATCCCCAGTCTATCCCAAGTCTATCCCGGATCTATCCCCCAGTCTATCCCGGGTCTATCCCCAGTCTATCCCTCAGATTATCCTCGGTCTATCCCCCAGTCTATCCCCCAGTCTATCCCGTGTCTATTCCAGTCTATCCCCCAGTCTATCCCCCGGTCTATCCCCCGGTCTATCCCCGGGTCAATCTCCCAATCTATCCCGGGTTTATCCCCAGTCTATCCCTCAGACTATCCCGGGTCAATCTCCCAGTCTATCCCCCAGTCTATCCCGGGCCTATCCCCGGTCTATCCCAGAGTCTATCCCCAGTCTATACCGGGTCAATCCCCCAGTCTATCCCGAGTCTATCCCCAGTCTATCCCAGTCTATCCCGGGTCTATCTCCAGTCTATCCCCCAGTCTATCCCCCAGTCTATCCCCCAGTCTATCCCGTGTCTATTCCAGTCTATCCCGGGTCTATCTCCAGTCCATCCCCCAGTCTATCCCCGGGTCTATCGCCGTCTATCCCCAGTCTATCCCTCAGACAATCCCGGGTCATTCCCCAGTCTATCCCCGGTCTATCCCCAGTCTATCCCCGAGTCTATCCCCAGTCTATCCCCGAGTCTATCCCGGGTCTATTCCAGTCTATCCTCCTGTCTATCCCTCAGACTATCCCGGGTCAATCTCCCAGTCTATCCCCCAGTATATCCCGGGTCTATCCCCCAATCTATCCCCAGTCTATCCCTCAGACTATCCCGGTTCTATTCCAGTCTATCCCGGGTTTTTCTCCAGTCTATCCCCGGGTCTATCCCCAGTCTATCCCTCAGACAATCCCGGGTCTATCCCCCAGTCTATCCCCAGTCTATCCCCCAGTCTACCCCCCCCCAGTCTACCCCCCAGTCTATCCCCGGTCTATACCCAGTCTATTCCAGTCTATCCCCGAGTCTATCCCCAGTCTATCCCAGTCTATCCCTCAGATTATCCCGGGTCTATTCCAGTCTATCCCCCAGTCGATCCCCCAGTCTATCCCTCAGACAATCCCGGGTCTATCCCCCAATCTATCCCTCAGACTATCCCCCAGTCTACCCCCCAGTCTATCCCCCAGTCTATCCCCGGTCTATTCCAGTCTATCCCCGAGTCTATCCCCAGTCTATCCCAGTCTATCCCTCAGATTATCCCGGGTCTATTCCAGTCTATCCCCCAGTCGATCCCCCAGTCTATCCCTCAGACTATCCCAGTCTATCCCGCAGACTATCCCGGGTCTATCCCCCAGTCTATCCCGGGTCTATCCCCCAGTCTATCCCGGGTCGATTCCAGTCTATCCCCAGTCTATTCCAGTCTATCCCTGGTCTATCCACAGTCGATCCCCCAGGCTCTCCCGGGTCTATTTCAGTCTATGCCTGGTCTATACCCAAGTCTATCCCCAGTCTATCCCTCAGACAATCCTGGGTCTATCCCCCAATCTATCCCGGGTCTATCCCCCAGTCTATCCCTCAGACAATCCCGGGTCTATCCCCCAATCTATCCCCAGTCTATCCCTCAGACTATCCCCCAGTCTATCCCCCAGTCTATCTCCAGTCTACCCCCCAGTCTATCCCCGGTCTATTCCAGTCTATCCCCGAGTCTATCCCCAGTCTATCCCCAGTCTATCCCCCAGTCTATCCCGGGTCTATCCACCAGTCTATCCCTCAGACTATCCCGGGTCTATCCCCCAATCTATCCCCAGTCTATCCCTCAGACTATCCCCCAGTCTATCCCCCAGTCTACCCCCCCCCATCTATCTCTAGTCTACCCCCCAGTCTATCCCCGGTCTATTCCAGTCTATCCCCGAGTCTATCCCCAGTCTATCCCAGTCTATCCCTCAGATTATCCTGGGTCTATTCCACTCTATCCCGCAGATTATCCCCCAGTCTATCCCTCAGACTATCCCGGGTCTATCCCCCAGTCTATCCCGGGTCGATTCCAGTCTATCCCCAGTCTATCCCAGGTCTATTCCAGTCTATCCCTGGTCTATCCCCAGTCGATCCCCCAGGCTATCCCGGGTCTATTTCAGTCTATCCCCCAGTCTATCCCCAGTCTATCCCTCAGACGATCCCGGGTCAATCTCCCAGTCTATCCCCCAGTCTATCCCATGTCTATTCCAGTCTATCCCGGGTCGATTGCAGTCTATCCCCCAGTCTATCCCCCAGTCTATCCCGTGTCTATTCCAGTCTATCCCGCAGTCTATCCCGGGTCTATTCCAGTCTATCCCCCAGTCTAGCCCGGGGTCTATCCCTCAGACTATCCCGGGTCAATCTCCCAGTCTATCCCCCAGTCTATCCCGGGTCTATCCCCAGTCTATCCCCGAGTCTATCCCCAGTCTATCCCGCAGTCTATCCCGGGTCTATTCCAGTCTATCCCCCTGTCTATCCCTCAGACTATCCCGGGTCAATCTCCCAGTCTATCCCCCAGTATATCCCGGGTCTATCCCCCAATCTATCCCCAGTCTATCCCTCAGACTATCCCGGTTCTATTCCAGTCTATCCCGGGTTTTTCTCCAGTCTATCCCCCAGTCTATCCCCGGGTCTATCCCCGGGTCTATCCCCATTCTATCCCCATTCTATCCACAGTCTATCCCCCAGTCTATCCCCCAGTCTATCCCCCAGTCTATCCCCATTCTATCCACAGTCTATCCCCCAGTCTATCTCCCAGTCTATCCCCCAGTCTACCCCCCCCCAGTCTACCCCCCAGTCTACCCCCCAGTTTCTCCCCCAGTCTATCCCCCAGTCTATCCCCCAGTCTATCCCCGGTCTATCCCCGAGTCTATCCCCAGTCTATCCCAGTCTATCCCTCAGATTATCCCGGGTCTATTCCAGTCTATCCCCCAGTCGATCCCCCAGTCAATCCCTCAGACTATCCCCAGTCTATCCCTCAGACTATCCCAGTCTATCACTCAGACTATCCCGGGTCTATCCCCCAGTTTATCCCCCAGTCTATCCCGGGTCGATTCCAGTCTATCCCCAGTCTATCCCAGGTCTATTCCAGTCTATCCCTGGTCTATCCCCAGTCGATCCCCCAGGCTATCCCGGGTCTATTTCAGTCTATGCCTGGTCTATCCACCAGTCTATCCCTCAGACGATCCCGGGTCTATCCCCCAGTCTATCCCGGGTCTTTCCCCCAGTCTATGCCGGGTCTATCCCCAAGTCTATCCCCAAGTCTATCCCGGGTCTATTCCAGTCTATCCCGGGTCGATCTCCAGTCTATCCCTGGGTCTATCCCTCAGACTATCCCCGGTCTATCCCCCAGTCTATCCCCAGTCGATCCAAAGTCTATCCCCAGTCTATCCCTCAGACGATCCCGGGTCAATCTCCCAGTCTATCCCGTGTCTATTCCAGTCTATCCCGGGTCTATTGCAGTCTATCCCCCAGTCTATCCCGTGTCTATTCCAGTCTATCCCGGGTCTATTCCAGTCTATCCCACAGTCTATCCCGAGTCTATCCCGTGTCTATTCCAGTCTATCCCGCAGTCTATCCCGGGTCTATTCCAGTCTATCCCGCAGTCTATCCCGGGTCTATCTCCAGTCTATCCCCCAGTCTAGCCCGGGGTCTATCCCTCAGACTATCCCGGGTCAATCTCCCAGTCTATCCCCCAGTCTATCCCCGAGTCTATCCCGTGTCTATTCCAGTCTATCCTCCAATCTATCCCCCAGTCTATCCCCAGTCTATCCGCAGTCTATCCCAAGTCTATCCCTCAGACTATCCTGGGTCAATCTCCCAGTCTATCCCGGGTCTATCCCCAGTCTATACCGGGTCAATCCCCCAGTCTATCCCATGTCTATTCCAGTCTATCCCCCAGGTCTATCCCCAGTCCATCCCAAGTCTATCCCAAGTCTATCCCCCAGTCTATCCCGGGTCTATCCCCAGTCTATCCCTCAGACTATCCCGGGTCAATCTCCCAGTCTATCCCCCAGTCTATCCCGGGCCTATCCCCGGTCTATCCCCAGTCTATACCGGGTCAATCCCCCAGTCTATCCCGAGTCTATCTCCAGTCTATCCCCGAGTCTATCCCCCAGTCTATCCCGTGTCTATTCCAGTCTATCCCGGGTCTATCTCCAGTCCATCCCCCAGTCTATCCCCGGGTCTATCGCCGTCTATCCCCAGTCTATCCCTCAGACAATCCCGGGTCATTCCCCAGTCTAACCCCGGTCTATCCCCAGTCTAACCCCGGTCTATCCCCAGTCTATCCCCGAGTCTATCCCCAGTCTATCCCCGAGTCTATCCCCAGTCTATCCCGCAGTCTATCCCGGGTCTATTCCAGTCTATCCCCCTGTCTATCCCTCAGACTATCCCGGGTCAATCTCCCAGTCTATCCCCCAGTATATCCCGGGTCTATCCCCCAATCTATCCCCAGTCTATCCCTCAGACTATCCCGGTTCTATTCCAGTCTATCCCGGGTTTTTCTCCAGTCTATCCCCGGGTCTATCCCCCAGTCTATCCCCCAGTCTATCCCCATTCTATCCACAGTCTATCCCCCAGTCTATCTCCCAGTCTATCCCCCAGTCTACCCCCCCCCAGTCTACCCCCCAGTCTACCCCCCAGTTTCTCCCCCAGTCTATCCCCCAGTCTATCCCCCAGTCTATCCCCGGTCTATCCCCGAGTCTATCCCCAGTCTATCCCAGTCTATCCCTCAGATTATCCCGGGTCTATTCCAGTCTATCCCCCAGTCGATCCCCCAGTCAATCCCTCAGACTATCCCCAGTCTATCCCTCAGACTATCCCAGTCTATCACTCAGACTATCCCGGGTCTATCCCCCAGTTTATCCCCCAGTCTATCCCGGGTCGATTCCAGTCTATCCCCAGTCTATCCCAGGTCTATTCCAGTCTATCCCTGGTCTATCCCCAGTCGATCCCCCAGGCTATCCCGGGTCTATTTCAGTCTATCCCCCAGTCTATCCCCAGTCTATCCCTCAGACGATCCCGGGTCTATTCCCCAGTCTATCCCGGGTCTATCCCCCAGTCTATGCCGGATCTATCCCCAAGTCTATCCCGGGTCTATCCCCAAGTCTATCCCGGGTCTATTCCAGTCTATCCCGGTTCTTTTCCAGTCTATCCCCCAGTCTATCCCCGGGTCTATCCCTCAGACTATCCCTCAGACTATCCCTCAGACTATCCCGGGTCAATCTCCCAGTCTATCCCCCAGTCTATCCCCAGTCTATCCCTCAGACTATCCCGGGTCAATCTCCCAGTCTATCCCCCAGTCTATCCCGGGTTTTTCTCCAGTCTATCCCTAGTCGATCCCTCAGACAATCCCGGGTCTATCCCCCAGTCTATCCCCGAGTCTATCCCTGGTTTATCCCTGGTTTATCCCCCAGTCTATCCTCCAGTATATCCCCCAGTATATCCCCCGGTCTATCCCCCTGTCTATCCCCCTGTCTATCCCCCGGTCTATCCCCCGGTCTATCCCCCGGTCTATTCCAGTCTATCCCCAGTCTATACCAAGTCTATCTCCAGTCTATCCCCCAGTCTATCCCGGGTCCATTCCAGTCTATCCGAGTCTATCCCTCAGACTATCCCAAGGTCTATCCCCCAGTCTATCCTGGGTCTATCCCCCAGTCTATCCCCAGTCTATCCCTCAGACAATCCCGGGTCTATCCCCCAATCTATCCCCAGTCTATCCCTCAGATTATCCCCCAGTCTACCCCCCAGTCTATCCCTCAGACTATCCCGGGTCTATCCCCCAGTCTATCCCGGGTCTATCCCCCAGTCTATCCCGGGTCGATTCCAGTCTATCCCCAGTCTATCCCAGGTATATTCCAGTCTATCCCTGGTCTATCCCCAGTGGATCCCCCAGGCTATCCCGGGTCTATTTCAGTCTATGCCTGGTCTATCCACCAGTCTATCCTTCAGACGATCCCGGGTCGATTCCCCAGTCTATCCCCCAGTCTATCCCGGGTCTTTCCCCCAGTCTATGCCGGGTCTATCCCCAAGTCTATCCCGGGTCTATTCCAGTCTATCCCAGTCTATCCCTCAGACTATCCCGGTTCTTTTCCAGTCTATCCCGGGTCGATCTCCAGTCTATCCCCCAGTCTATCCCCAGTCTATCCCCAGTCTATCCAAAGTCTATCCCCAGTCTATCCCTCAGACGATCCCGGGTCAATCTCCCAGTCTATCCCCCAGTCTATCCCGTATCTATTCCAGTCTATCCCGCAGTCTATCCCGGGTCTATTGCAGTCTATCCCCCAGTCTATCCCGTGTCTATTCCAGTCTATCCCGCAGTCTATCCCGGGTCTATCTCCAGTCTATCCCCCAGTCTAGCCCGGGGTCTATCCCTCAGACTATCCCGGGTCAATCTCCCAGTCTATCCCCCAGTCTATCCCGGGTCTATCCCCGAGTCTATCCCCAGTCTATCCCCCATGTCTATCCCGTGTCTATTCCAGTCTATCCCCCAGTCTATCCCCAGTCTATCCCGGGTCTATCCCCGAGTCTATCCCCAGTCTATCCCCCATGTCTATCCCGTGTCTGTTCCAGTCTATCCCCCAGTCTATCCCCAGTCTATCCCCCAGTCTATTCTGGTTCTATTCCAGTCTATCCCGGGTCAATCTCCCAGCCTATCCCTCAGACTATCCCCAGACTATCCCCAGTCTAGCCCCCAGTCTATCCCCGGTCAATCTCCCAGTCTATCCCCGAGTCTATCCCCCAGTCTAGCCCGTGTCTATTCCAGTCTATCCCTCAGACTATCCCGTTTTATTCCAGTCTATCCCAGGGTCTATCCCCAGTCTATCCCTCAGACAATCCCGGGTCTATCCCCAGTCTATCCCAAGTCTATCCCGGATCTATCCCCCAGTCTATCCCGGGTCTATCCCCAGTCTATCCCTCAGATTATCCCCGGTCTATCCCCCAGTCTATCCCCAGTCTATCCCGTGTCTATTCCAGTCTATCCCCCAGTCTATCCCCCGGTCTATCCCCCGGTCTATCCCCGGGTCAATCTCCCAATCTATCCCGGGTTTAACCCCAGTCTATCCCTCAGACTATCCCGGGTCAATCTCCCAGTCTATCCCCCAGTCTATCCCGGGCCTATCCCCGGTCTATACCGGGTCAATCCCCCAGTCTATCCCGAGTCTATCCCCCAGTCTATCCCGTGTCTATTCCAGTCTATCCCGGGTCTATCTCCAGTCCATCCCCCAGTCTATCCCCGGGTCTATCGCCGTCTATCCCCAGTCTATCCCTCAGACAATCCCGGGTCATTCCCCAGTCTATCCCCGGTCTATCCCCAGTCTATCCCCGACTCTATCCCCAGTCTATCCCCGAGTCTATCCCGGGTCTATTCCAGTCTATCCTCCTGTCTATCCCTCAGACTATCCCGGGTCAATCTCCCAGTCTATCCCCCAGTATATCCCGGGTCTATCCCCCAATCTATCCCCAGTCTATCCCTCAGACTATCCCGGTTCTATTCCAGTCTATCCCGGGTTTTTCTCCAGTCTATCCCCCAGTCTATCCCCGGGTCTATCCCCAGTCTATCCCTCAGACAATCCCGGGTCTATCCCCCAGTCTATCCCCAGTCTATCCCCCAGTCTACCCCCCCCCAGTCTACCCCCCAGTCTATCCCCGGTCTATACCCAGTCTATTCCAGTCTATCCCCGAGTCTATCCCCAGTCTATCCCAGTCTATCCCAGTCTATCCCTCAGATTATCCCGGGTCTATTCCAGTCTATCCCCCAGTCGATCCCCCAGTCTATCCCTCAGACTATCCCAGTCTATCCCTCAGACAATCCCGGGTCTATCCCCCAATCTATCCCTCAGACTATCCCCCAGTCTACCCCCCAGTCTATCCCCCAGTCTATCCCCCAGTCTATCCCCCAGTCTATCCCCCAGTCTATCCCAGTCTATCCCTCAGATTATCCCGGGTCTATTCCAGTCTATCCCCCAGTCGATCCCCCAGTCTATCCCTCAGACTATCCCAGTCTATCCCGGGTCTATCCCCCAGTCTATCCCGGGTCTATCCCCCAGTCTATCCCGGGTCTATCCCCCAGTCTATCCCGGGTCTATCCCCCAGTCTATCCCTGGTCTATCCACAGTCGATCCCCCAGGCTATCCCGGGTCTATTTCAGTCTATGCCTGGTCTATACCCAAGTCTATCCCCCAGTCTATCCCGGGTCTATCCCCCAATCTATCCCCAGTCTATCCCTCAGACTATCCCCCAGTCTATCCCCCAGTCTATCTCCAGTCTACCCCCCAGTCTATCCCCGGTCTATTCCAGTCTATCCCCGAGTCTATCCCCAGTCTATCCCCAGTCTATCCCCCAGTCTATCCCGGGTCTATCCACCAGTCTATCCCTCAGACTATCCCGGGTCTATCCCCCAATCTATCCCCAGTCTATCCCTCAGACTATCCCCCAGTCTATCCCCCAGTCTACCCCCCCCCCGTCTATCTCTAGTCTACCCCCCAGTCTATCCCCGGTCTATTCCAGTCTATCCCCGAGTCTATCCCCAGTCTATCCCAGTCTATCCCTCAGATTATCCTGGGTCTATTCCAGTCTATCCCCCAGTCTATCCCGCAGATTATCCCCCAGTCTATCCCTCAGACTATCCCGGGTCTATCCCCCAGTCTATCCCGGGTCGATTCCAGTCTATCCCAGGTCTATTCCAGTCTATCCCTGGTCTATCCCCAGTGGATCCCCCAGGCTATCCCGGGTCTATTTCAGTCTATGCCTGGTCTATCCACCAGTCTATCCCTCAGACGATCCCGGGTCTATCCCCCAGTCTATCCCGGGTCTTTCCCCCAGTCTATGCCGGGTCTATCCCCAAGTCTATCCCCAAGTCTATCCCGGGTCTATTCCAGTCTATCCCAGTCTATCCCTCAGACTATCCCGGTTCTTTTCCAGTCTATCCCGGGTCGATCTCCAGTCTATCCCCCAGTCTATCCCCGGGTCTATCCCTCAGACTATCCCCGGTCTATCCCCCAGTCTATCCCCAGTCTATCCCCAGTCTGTCCAAAGTCTATCCCCAGTCTATCCCTCAGACGATCCCGGGTCAATCTCCCAGTCTATCCCCCAGTCTATCCCGTGTCTATTGCAGTCTATCCCGCAGTCTATCCCGGGTCTATTCCAGTCTATCCCGAGTCTATCCCCCAGTCTATCCCAGTCTATAACCCCAGTCTATCCCGGGTCTATTCCAGTCTATCCCCCAGTCTATCCCGGGTCTATCTCCAGTCTATCCCCCAGTCTAGCCCGGGGTCTATCCCTCAGACTATCCCGGGTCAATCTCCCAGTCTATCCCCCAGTCTATCTCGGGTCTATCCCCGAGTCTATCCCCAGTCTATCCCCCAGTCTATCCCCCATGTCTATCCCGTGTCTATTCCAGTCTATCCCCCAGTCTATCCCCAGTGGATCCCCCAGGCTATCCCGGGTCTATTTCAGTCTATGCCTGGTCTATCCCCAAGTCTATCCCTCAGACGATCCCGGGTCAATCTCCCAGTCTATCCCCCAGTCTATCCCCGGGTCTATCCCTCAGACTATCCCCGGTCTATCCCCCAGTCTATCCCCAGTGAATCCAAAGTCTATCCCCAGTCTATCCCTCAGACGATCCCGGGTCAATCTCCCAGTCTATCCCCCAGTCTATCCCGTGTCTATTCCAGTCTATCCCGCAGTCTATCCCGGGTCTATTGCAGTCTATCCCCCAGTCTATCCCGTGTCTATTCCAGTCTATCCCGCAGTCTATCCCAGGTCTATTCCAGTCTATCCCGCAGTCTATCCCGAGTCTATCCCCCAGTCTATCCCGTGTCTATCCCCCAGTCTATCCCCCAGTCTATCCCGCAGACTATCCCGGGTCTATTCCAGTCTATCCCCCAGTCTATCCCGCAGTCTATCCCGTGTCAATCTCCCAGTCTATCCCCCAGTCTATCCCGGGTCTATCCCCGAGTCTATCCCCAGTCTATCCCCGTCTATCCCCCATGTCTATCCCGTGTCTATTCCAGTCTATCCCCCAATCTATCCCCCAGTCTATCCGCAGTCTATCCCAGTCTATCCCCCGGGTCTATCCCCAGTCCATGCCAAGTCTATCCCAAGTCTATCCCCCAGTCTATCCCGGGTCAATCTCCCAGTCTATCCCGGGTCTATCCCCAGTCTATACCGGGTCAATCCCCCAGTCTGTCCCATGTCTATTCCAGTCTATCCCCCAGGTCTATCCCCAGTCCATCCCCCAGTCTATCCCGGGTCTATCCCCAGTCTATCCCTCAGACTATCCCGGGTCAATCTCCCAGTCTATCCCCCAGTCTATCCCGGGTCAATCTCCCAGTCTATCCCCCAGTCTATCCCGGGCCTATCCCCGGTCTATCCCAGAGTCTATCCCCAGTCTATACCGGGTCAATCCCCCAGTCTATCCCGAGTCTATCCGAGTCTATCCCAGTCTATCCCGGGTCTATCTCCAGTCTATCCCCCAGTCTATCCCCGAGTCTCCACCCCCAGTCTATCCCGTGTCTATTCCAGTCTATCCCGGGTCTATCTCCAGTCTATCCCCGGGTCTATCGCCGTCTATCCCCAGTCTATCCCTCAGACAATCCCGGGTCATTCCCCAGGCTATCCCCGGTCTATCCCCAGTCTATCCCCGAGTCTATCCCCAGTCTATCCCGCAGTCTATCCCGGGTCTATTCCAGTCTATCCCCCTGTCTATCCCTCAGACTCTCCCGGGTCAATCTCCCAGTCTATCCCCCAGTATATCCCGGGTCTATCCCCCAGTCTATCCCCGAGTCTATCCCCCAGTCTATCCCGTGTCTATTCCAGTCTATCCCTCAGACAATCCCGGGTCTATTCCCCAATCTATCCCCAGTCTATCCCTCAGACTATCCCGGTTCTATTCCAGTCTATCCCGGGTTTTTCTCCAGTCTATCCCCCAGTCTATCCCCGGGTCTATCCCCCAGTCTAACCCCATTCTATCCACAGTCTATCCCCCAGTCTATCCCTCAGACAATCCCGGGTCTATCCCCAGTCTATCCCCCAGTCTACCCCCCCCAGTCTACCCCCCCCAGTCTATCCCCCGGTCTATCCCCCGGTCTATCCCCAGTCTATTCCAGTCTATCCCCGAGTCTATCCCCAGTCTATCCCTCAGATTATCCCGGGTCTATTCCAGTCTATCCCCCAGTCGATCCCCCAGTCAATCCCTCAGACTATCCCCAGTCTATCCCGCAGATTATCCCCCAGTCTATCCCTCAGACTATCCCAGTCTATCCCTCAGACTATCCCAGTCTATCCCCCAGTCTATCCCGGGTCGATTCCAGTCTATCCCCAGTCTATCCCAGGTCTATTCCAGTCTATCCCTGGTCTATCCCCAGTCGATCCCCCAGGCTATCCCGGGTCTATTTCAGTCTATGCCTGGTCTATCCCCCAGTCTATCCCTCAGACGATCCCGGGTCTATTCCCCAGTCTATCCCGGGTCTATCCCCCAGTCTATGCCGGATCTATCCCCAAGTCTATCCCGGGTCTATCCCCAAGTCTATCCTGGGTCTATTCCAGTCTATCCCGGTTCTTTTCCAGTCTATCCCGGGTCTATCTCCAGTCTATCCCCCAGTCTATCCCCGGGTCTATCCCCGGGTCTATCCCCGGGTCTATCCCCGGGTCTATCCCCGGGTCTATCCCTCAGACTATCCCTCAGACTATCCCTCAGACTATCCCTCAGACTATCCCTCAGACTATCCCTCAGACTATCCCTCAGACTATCCCTCAGACTATCCCTCAGACTATCCCTCAGACTATCCCGGGTCTATTTCAGTCTATGCCTGGTCTATCCCCCAGTCTATCCCCAGTCTATCCCTCAGACGATCCCGGGTCTATTCCCCAGTCTATCCCGGGTCTATCCCCCAGTCTATGCCGGATCTATCCCCAAGTCTATCCCGGGTCTATTCCAGTCTATCCCGGTTCTTTTCCAGTCTATCCCGGGTCTATCTCCAGTCTATCCCCCAGTCTATCCCCGGGTCTATCCCTCAGACTATCCCTCAGACTATCCCTCAGACTATCCCTCAGACTATCCCTCAGACTATCCCTCAGACTATCCCTCAGACTATCCCTCAGACTATCCCTCAGACTATCCCTCAGACTATCCCGGTTCAATCTCCCAGTCTATCCCCCAATCTATCCCCCAGTCTATCCCCCAGTCTATCCCCAGTCTATCCCCCGGGTCTATCCCCAGTCCATGCCAAGTCTATCCCAAGTCTATCCCCCAGTCTATCCCCCAGTCTATCCCTCAGACTATCCCGGGTCAATCTCCCAGTCTACCCGGGTCTATCCCCAGTCTATACCGGGTCAATCCCCCAGTCTATCCCATGTCTATTCCAGTCTATCCCCCAGGTCTATCCCCAGTCCATCCCCCAGTCTATCCCGGGTCTATCCCCAGTCTATCCCTCAGACTATCCCGGGTCAATCTCCCAGTCTATCCCGGGCCTATCCCCGGTCTATCCCCAGTCTATACCGGGTCAATCCCCCAGTCTATCCCGAGTCTATCCCCAGTCTATCCCAGTCTATCCCGGGTCTATCTCCAGTCTATCCCCCAGTCTATCCCCGAGTCTCTCCCCCAGTCTATCCCGTGTCTATTCCAGTCTATCCCGGGTCTATCTCCAGTCCATCCCCCAGTCTATCACCGGGTAGACAATCCCGGGTCATTCCCCAGTCTATCCCCGGTCTATCCCCAAGTCTATCCCCGAGTCTATCCCCGAGTCTATCCCCAGTCTATCCCGCAGTCTATCCCGCAGTCTATTCCAGTCTATCCCCCTGTCTATCCCGGGTCAATCTCCCAGTCTATCCCCCAGTATACCCCGGGTCTATCCCCCAGTCTATCCCCGAGTCTATCCCCCAGTCTATCCCGTGTCTATTCCAGTCTATCCCTCAGACAATCCCGGGTCTATCCCCCAATCTATCCCTCAGACTATCCCGGTTCTATTCCAGTCTATCCCGGGTTTTTCTCCAGTCTATCCCCCAGTCTATCACCGGGTCTATCCCCATTCTATCCACAGTCTATCCCCCAGTCTATCCCTCAGACAATCCCGGGTCTGTCCCCCAATCTATCCCCAGTCTATCCCTCAGACTATCCCCCAGTCTATCCCCCCCAGTCTACCCCCCAGTCTATCCCCGGTCTATCCCCAGTCTATTCCAGTCTATCCCCGAGTCTATCCCCAGTCTATCCCTCAGATTATCCCGGGTCTATTCCAGTCTATCCCCCAGTCGATCCCCCAGTCACTCCCTCAGACTATCCCCAGTCTATCCCGCAGATTATCCCCCAGTCTATCCCTCAGACTATCCCAGTCTATTCCCCAGTCTATCCCGGGTCGATTCCAGTCTATCCCCAGTCTATCCCAGGTCTATTCCAGTCTATCCATTGTCTATCCCCAGTCGATCCCCCAGGCTATCCCGGGTCTATTTCAGTCTATGCCTGGTCTATCCCCCAGTCTATCCCCAGTCTATCCCTCAGACGATCCCGGGTCTATTCCCCAGTCTATCCCGGGTCTATCCCCCAGTCTATGCCGGATCTATCCCCAAGTCTATCCCGGGTCTATTCCAGTCTATCCCGGTTCTTTTCCAGTCTATCCCGGGTCTATCTCCAGTCTATCCCCCAGTCTATCCCCGGGACTATCCCTCAGACTATCCCTCAGACTATCCCTCAGACTATCCCTCAGACTATCCCTCAGACTATCCCTCAGACTATCCCTCAGACTATCCCTCAGACTATCCCTCAGACTATCCCGGTTCAATCTCCCAGTCTATCCCCCAGTCTATCCCCCAGTCTATCCCGGGTTTTTCTCCAGTCTATCCCTCGTCTATCCCTAGTCTATCCCTCAGACAATCCCGGGTCTATCCCCCAGTCTATCCTCCAGTCTATCCCCGAGTCTATCCCTGGTTTATCCCCCAGTCTATCCCCCAGTCTATCCCCGGTTTATCCCTGGTTTATCCCCCAGTCTATCCCCCAGTATATCCCCCAGTATATCCCCCGGTCTATCCCCCGGTCTATCCCCCGGTCTATTCCAGTCTATCTCCAGTCTATCCCGGGTCCATTCCAGTCTATCCGAGACTATCCCTCAGACTATCCCAAGGTCTATCCCCCAGTCTATCCCCCAGTCTATCCCTCAGACTATCCCGGGTCAATCTCCCAGTCTATCCCCCAGTATATCCCGGGTCTATCCCGGTTCTATTCCAGTCTATCCCGGGTTTTTCTCCAGTCTATCCCGCAGTCTATCCCCGGGTCTATCCCCCAGTCTATCCCCATTCTATCCACAGTCTATCCCCCAGTCTATCCCTCAGACAATCCCGGGTCTATCCCCCAATCTATCCCTCAGACTATCCCCCAGTCTATCCCCCAGTCTACCCCCCCCAGTCTATCCCCCAGTCTATCCCCCAGTCTATCCCCGGTCTATCCCCAAGTCTATTCCAGTCTATCCCCGAGTCTATCCCCAGTCTATCCCTCAGACTATCCCCAGTCTATCCCGCAGATTATCCCCCAGTCTATCCCTCAGACTATCCCAGTCTATCCCTCAGACTATCCCAGTCTATCCCCCAGTCTATCCCGGGTCGATTCCAGTCTATCCCCAGTCTATCCCAGGTCTATTCCAGTCTATCCCTGGTCTATCCCCAGTCGATCCCCCAGGCTATCCCGGGTCTATTTCAGTCTATGCCTGGTCTATTCCCCAGTCTATCCCGGGTCTATCCCCCAGTCTATGCCGGATCTATCCCCAAGTCTATCCCGGGTCTATTCCAGTCTATCCCGGTTCTTTTCCAGTCTATCCCGGGTCTATCTCCAGTCTATCCCCCGGTCTATCCCCGGGTCTATCCCTCAGACTATCCCTCAGACTATCCCGGTTCAATCTCCCAGTCTATCCCCCAGTCTATCCCGGGTTTTTCTCCAGTCTATCCCTAGTCTATCCCTCAGACAATCCCGGGTCTATCCCCCAGTCTATCCCTGGTTTATCCCCGGTCTATCCCCCAGTCTATCCCCCAGTCTATCCCCGGTCTATTCCAATCTATACCAAGTCTATCTCCAGTCTATCCCACAGTCTATCCCGGGTCCATTCCAGTCTATCCGGGTATATCCATCAGACTATCCCCCAGTCTATCCCCGGTCTATCCCCCAGTCTATCCCCCAGCCTATCCCTCAGACTATCCCGGGTCAATCTCCCAGTCTATCCCGGGTCTATTCCAGTCTATCCCCCAGTCTATCCCTCAGACTATTCCGGTCTATCCCGGGTCTATCTCCAGTCTATCCCCCAGTCTCGCCCCGGGTCTATCCCTCAGACTACCCCCAGTCTATCCCCAGTCTTCCCCCAGTCTATCCCCCAGTCTAACACCCAGTCTATCCCGTGTCTATTCCAGTCTATCCCTCAGACTATCCCGGTTCTATTCCAGTCTATCCCGGGTCTATCTCCAGTCTATCCCCGGGTCTATCCCCCAGTCTATCCCGTGTCTATCACGCAGTCTATCCCGCAGTCTATCCCGGGTCTATTCCAGTCTATCTCCCGGTCTATCCCCCAGTCTATCCCTCAGACTATCCCGGGTCAATCTCCCAGTCTATCCCCCGGTCTATCCCCCAGTCTATCCCCCAGTCTATCCCCCAGTCTATCCCCCAGTCTATCCCCCAGTCTATTCCAGTCTATTCCAGTCTATTCCAGTCTATCCCCGAGTCTATCCCCAGTCTATCCCCAGTCTATCCCAGTCTATCCCTCAGATTATCCCGGGTCTATTCCAGTCTATCCCCCAGTCGATCCCCCAGTCAATCCTTCAGACTATCCACAGTCTATCCCGCAGATTATCCCCCAGTCTATCCCTCAGACTATCTCAGTCTATCCCGGGTCGATTCCAGTCTATCCCCAGTCTATCCCAGGTCTATTCCAGTCTATCCCTGGTCTATCCCCAGTCGATCCCCCAGGCTATCCCGGGTCTATTTCAGTCTATGCCTGGTCTATCCCCCAGTCTATCCCTCAGACGATCCCGGGTCTATTTCCCAGTCTATCCCAGGTCTATCCCCCAGTCTATGCCGGATCTATCCCCAAGTCTATCCCGGGTCTATCCCCAAGTCTATCCCGGGTCTATTCCAGTCTATCCCGGTTCTTTTCCAGTCTATCCCGGGTCTATCTCCAGTCTATCCCCCAGTCTATCCCCGGGTCTATCCCTCAGACTATCCCGGGTCAATCTCCCAGTCTATCCCCCAGTCTATCCCGGGTTTTTCTCCAGTCTATCCCTAGTTTATCCCTCAGACAATCCCGGGTCTATCCCCCAGTCTATCCTCCAGTCTATCCCCGAGTCTATCCCTGGTTTATCCCCCAGTCTATCCCCCAGTCTATCCCCCAGTCTATCCCCGAGTCTATCCCTGGTTTATCCCTGGTTTATCCCCCGTCTATCCCCCAGTCTATCCCCCGGTTTATCCCCCAGTCTATCCCCCAGTATATCCCCCAGTATATCCCCCAGTATATCCCCCAGTATATCCCCCAGTATATCCCCCGGTCTATCCCCCGGTCTATCCCCCGGTCTATCCCCCGGTCTATTCCAGTCTATCCCCAGTCTATACCAAGTCTATCTCCAGTCTATCCCCCAGGCTATCCCGGGTCCATTCCAGTCTATCCGAGACTATCCCTCAGACTATCCCAAGGTCTATCCCCCAGTCTATCCCCAGTTTATCCCCCAGTCTATCCCGGGTCTATCCCCCAATCTATCCCCAGTCTATCCCTCAGACTATCCCCCAGTCTATACCCCAGTCTACCCCCCGTCTATCTCCAGTCTATCCCCCAGTCTACCCCCCAGTCTACCCCCCAGTCTACCCCCCAGTCTATTCCAGTCTATCCCCGAGTCTATCCCCAGTCTATCCCGGGTCTATCCCCCAGTCTATCCCCAGTCTATCCCCAGTCTATCCCCAGTCTATCCCTCAGACTATCCCCCAGTCTATCCCGTGTCTATTCCAGTCTATCCCCCAGTCTATCCCTCAGACTATCCCGGTTCTATTCCAGTCTATCCCGGGTCTATCTCCAGTCTATCCCCCAGTCTATCCCGTGTCTATCACACAGTCTATCCCGGGTCTATTCCAGTCTATCCCCCGGTCTATCCCCCAGTCTATCCCCCAGTCTATCCCTCAGACTATCCCGGGTCAATCTCCCAGTCTATCCCCCGGTCTATCCCCCGGTCTATTCCCCGGTCTATCCCCAGTCTATCCCTCAGACTATCCCTCAGACTATCCCGGGTCAATCTCCCAGTCTATCCCAGTCTATCCCTCAGACGATTCCGGTTCTATTCCAGTCTATCCCGGGTCAATCTCCCAGTCTATCCCTCAGACTATCCCCAGACTATCCCCAGTCTAGCCCCCAGTCTATCCCCGGTCAATCTCCCAGTCTATCCCCCAGTCTATCTCGTGTCTATTCCAGTCTATCCCAGTCTATCCCTCAGACTATCCCGGTTCTATTCCAGTCTATCCCGGGTCTATCCCCAGTCTATCCCTCAGACTATCCCGGGTCAATCTCCCAGTGTATCCCCCAGTGTATCCCCAGTCTATCCCGGGTCATTCCACCGGTCTATCCCCCAGTCTATCCCCCAGTCTATCCCCCAGTCTATCCCCCAGTCTATCCCCCAGTCTATCCCCAGTCTATCCCCAGTCTATCCCCAGTCTATCCCCGAGGCTATCCCCAGTCTATCCCCGAGGCTATTCCAGTCTATCCCACTGTCTATCCCTCAGACTATCCCCCAGTATATCCCGGGTCTATCCCCCAATCTATCCCCAGTCTATCCCTCAGACTATCCCGGTTCTATTCCAGTCTATCCCGGGTTTTTCTCCAGTCTATCCCCAGTCTATCCCCCAGTCTATCCCCCAGTCTATCCCTCAGACGATCCCGGGTCTATTCCCCAGTCTATCCCGGGTCTATCCCCCAGTCTATGCCGGATCTATCCCTGGGTCTATCCCCGGGTCTATCCCTCAGACTATCCCGGGTCTATTCCCCAGTCTATCCCGGGTCTATCCCCAAGTCTATCCCGGGTCTATCCCCAAGTCTATCCCGGGTCTATTCCAGTCTATCCCGGTTCTTTTCCAGTCTATCCCGGGTCTATCTCCAGTCTATCCCCCAGTCTATCTCCGGGTCTATCCCTCAGACTATCCCGGGTCAATCTCCCAGTCTATCCCCCAGTCTATCCCGGGTTTTTCTCCAGTCTATCCCTAGTCTATCCCTCAGACAATCCCGGGTCTATCCCCCAGTCTATCCTCCAGTCTATCCCCGAGTCTATCCCTGGTTTATCCCCCAGTCTATCCCCCAGTCTATCCCCGAGTCTATCCCTGGTTTATCCCTGGTTTATCCCCCAGTATATCCCCCGGTATATCCCCCGGTCTATCCCCCGGTCTATCCCCCGGTCTATCCCCCGGTCTATCCCCCGGTCTATTCCAGTCTATCCCCAGTCTATACCAAGTCTATCTCCAGTCTATCCCGGGTCCATTCCAGTCAATCCGAGACTATCCCTCAGACTATCCCAAGGTCTATCCCCCAGTCTATCCCCAGTTTATCCCCCAGTCTATCCCGGGTCTATCCCCCAATCTATCCCCAGTCTATCCCTCAGACTATCCCCCAGTCTATCCCCCAGTCTATCCCCCAGTCTACCCCCCGTCTATCTCCAGTCTATCCCCCAGTCTACCCCCCAGTCTATTCCAGTCTATCCCCGAGTCTATCCCCAGTCTATCCCGGGTCTATCCCCCAGTCTATCCCTCAGACTATCCCCCAGTCTATCCCGTGTCTATTCCAGTCTATCCCCCAGTCTATCCCTCAGACTATCCCGGTTCTATTCCAGTCTATCCCGGGTCTATCTCCAGTCTATCCCCCAGTCTATCCCGTGTGTATCCCGGGTCTATTCCAGTCTATCCCCCGGTCTATCCCCCAGTCTATCCCCCAGTCTATCCCCCAGTCTATCCCCCAGTCTATCCCCCAGTCTATCCCGGGTCAATCTCCCAGTCTATCCCCCGGTCTATCCCCAGTCTATCCCTCAGACTATCCCTCAGACTATCCCGGGTCAATCTCCCAGTCTATCCCCCAGTCTATCCCAGTCTATCCCTCAGACGATTCCGGTTCTATTCCAGTCTATCCCGGGTCAATCTCCCAGTCTATCCCTCAGACTATCCCCAGACTATCCCCAGTCTAGCCCCCAGTCTAGCCCCCAGTCTAGCCCCGGTCAATCTCCCAGTCTATCCCCCAGTCTATCTCGTGTCTATTCCAGTCTATCCCAGTCTATCCCTCAGACTATCCCGGTTCTATTCCAGTCTATCCCGGGTCTATCCCCAGTCTATCCCCAGTCTATCCCAGGTCTATTCCAGTCTATCCCTGGTCTATCCCCAGTGGATCCCCCAGGCTATCCCGGGTCTATTTCAGTCTATGCCTGGTCTATCCACCAGTCTATCCCCAGTCTATCCCTCAGACGATCCCGGGTCGATTCCCCAGTCTATCCCGGGTCTTTCCCCCAGTCTATGCCGAGTTTATCCCCAAGTCTATCCCGGGTCTATTCCAGTCTATCCCTCAGACTATCCCGGTTCTTTTCCAGTCTATCCCGGGTCGATCTCCAGTCTATCCCCCAGTCTATCCCCGGGTCTATCCCTCAGACTATCCCCGGTCTATCCCCCAATCTATCCCCAGTCTATCCAAAGTCTATCCCCAGTCTATCCCTCAGACGATCCCGGGTCAATCTCCCAGTCTATCCCCCAGTCTATCCCGTGTCTATTCCAGTCTATCCCGCAGTCTATCCCGGGTCTATTGCAGTCTATCCCCCAGTCTATCCCGTGTCTATTCCAGTCTATCCCGCAGTCTATCCCGCAGTCTATCTCCAGTCTATCCCGGGGTCTATCCCTCAGACTATCCCGGGTCAATCTCCCAGTCTATCCCCCAGTCTATCCCCGAGTCTATCCCCAGTCTATCCCCCATGTCTATTCCAGTCTATCCCCCAGTCTATCCCCCAGTCTATCCCTCAGACTATTCCGGTTCTATTCCAGTCTATCCCGGGTCAATCTCCCAGCCTATCCCTCAGACTATCCCCAGACTATCCCCAGTCTAGCCCCCAGTCTATCCCCGGTCAATCTCCCAGTCTATCCCGTGTCTATTCCAGTCTATCCCTCAGACTATCCCGTTTTATTCCAGTCTATCCCAGGGTCTATCCCCAGTCTATCCCCAGTCTATCCCTCAGACAATCCCGGGTCTATCCCCAGTCTATCCCAAGTCTATCCCGGATCTATCCCCCAGTCTATCCCGGGTATATCCCGGGTCTATCCCCAGTCTATCCCTCAGATTATCCCCGGTCTATCCCCCAGTCTATCCCCGAGTCCATCCCCAGTCTATCCCGTGTCTATTCCAGTCTATCCCCCTGTCTATCCCGGGTCTATTCCAGTCTATCCCCGGGTCAATCCCCAGTCGATCCCCAGTCTATCCCTCAGACTATCCCGGGTCAATCTCCCAGTCTATCCCGGGTTTATCCCCAGTCTATCCTCCAGTCTATCCCTCAGACGATCCCGGGTTTATTCCCCAGTCTATCACGGGTCTATCCCCCAGTCTATCCCGGGTCTATCCCCCAGTCTATCCCTCAGACTATCCCGGTTCTTTTCCAGTCTATCCCGGGTCTATCTCCAGTCTATCCCCGGGTCTATCCCCAGTCTATCCCTCAGACTATCCCGGGTCAATCTCCCAGTATATCCCCCAGTCTATCCCTCAGACTATCCCCAGTCTATCCCTCAGACTATCCCGGGTCAATCTCCCAGTCTATCCCGGGTTTTTCTCCAGTCTTTCACCAGTCTATCCCTCAGACGATTCCGGGTTTATTCCCCAGTCTATCAAGGGTCTATCCCCCAGTCTATCCCGGGTCTATCCCCCAGTCTATCCCTCAGACTATCCTGGTTCTTTTCCAGTCTATCCCGGGTCTATCTCCAGTCTATCCCCGGGTCTATCCCCAGTCTATCCCTCAGACTATCCCGGGTCAATCTCCCAGTATATCCCTCAGACTATCCCCAGTCCAGCCCCAGTCTATCCCTCAGACTATCCCGGGTCAATCTCCCAGTCTATCCCGGGTTTTTCTCCAGTCTATCACCAGTCTATCCCTCAGACAATCCCGGGTCTATCCCCCAGTCTATCCCTGGTCTATCCCCCAGTCTATTCCAATCCATACCAAGTCTATCTCCAGTCTATCCCACAGTCTATCCCGGGTCCATTCCAGTCTATCCGGGTATATCCCTCAGACTATCCCCCAGTCTATCCCCCAGTCTATCCCCAGTCTATCCCCCAGTCTATCCCCCAGTCTATCCCCCAGTCTATCCCCCAGTCTATCCCCAGTCTATCCCCCAGTCTATCCCCCAGTCTATCCCTCAGACTATCCCGGGTCAATCTCCCAGTCTATCCCGGGTCTATTCCAGTCTATCCCCCAGTCTATCCCTCAGACTATTCCGGTCTATCCCGGGTCTATCTCCAGTCTATCCCCCAGTCTCGCCCCGGGTCTATCCCTCAGACTACCCCCAGTCTATCACCAGTCTTCCCCCAGTCTATCCCCCAGTCTATCCCCTAGTCTAACACCCAGTCTATCCCGTGTCTATTCCAGTCTATCCCTCAGACTATCCCGGTTCTATTCCAGTCTATCCCGGGTCTATCTCCAGTCTATCCCCGGGTCTATCCCCCAGTCTATCCCTCAGACTATCCCGGGTCAATCTCCCAGTCTATCCCCCGGTCTATCCCCCGGTCTATCCCCGGTCTATCCCCAGTCTATCCCCAGTCTATCCCTCAGACTATCCCTCAGACTATCCCTCAGACTATCCCTCAGACTATCCCGGGTCAATCTCCCAGTCTATCCCTCAGACAATTCCGGTTCTATTCCAGTCTATCCCGGGTCAATCTCCCAGTCTATCCCTCAGACTATCCCCAGTCTAGCCCCCAGTCTATCCCCGGTCAATCTCCCAGTCTATCCCCCAGTCTATCTCGTGTCTATTCCAGTCTATCCCAGTCTATCCCTCAGACTATCCCGGGTCAATCTCCCAGTCTATCCCCAGTCTATCCCGGGTCGATTCCAGTCTATCCCCATTCTATCCCGGGTCTATTCCAGTCTATCCCTGGTCTATCCCCAGTCTATCCCCAGTCTATCCCTCAGACAATCCCGGGTCTATCCCCAGTCTATCCCAAGTCTATCCCGGATCTATCCCCCAGTCTATCCCGGGTATATCCCGGGTCTATCCCCAGTCTATCCCTCAGATCATCCCCGGTCTATCCCCCAGTCTATCCCCGAGTCCATCCCCAGTCTATCCCGTGTCTATTCCAGTCTATCCCCCTGTCTATCCCGGGTCTATTCCAGTCTATCCCCGGGTCAATCCCCAGTCGATCCCCAGTCTATCCCTCAGACTATCCCGGGTCAATCTCCCAGTCTATCCCGGGTTTATCCCCAGTCTATCCTCCAGTCTATCCCTCAGACGATCCCGGGTTTATTCCCCAGTCTATCACGGGTCTATCCCCCAGTCTATCCCGGGTCTATCCCCCAGTCTATCCCTCAGACTATCCCGGTTCTTTTCCAGTCTATCCCGGGTCTATCTCCAGTCTATCCCCGGGTCTATCCCCAGTCTATCCCTCAGACTATCCCGGGTCAATCTCCCAGTATATCCCCCAGTCTATCCCTCAGACTATCCCCAGTCTATCCCTCAGACTATCCCGGGTCAATCTCCCAGTCTATCCCGGGTTTTTCTCCAGTCTTTCACCAGTCTATCCCTCAGACGATTCCGGGTTTATTCCCCAGTCTATCAAGGGTCTATCCCCCAGTCTATCCCGGGTCTATCCCCCAGTCTATCCCTCAGACTATCCCGGTTCTTTTCCAGTCTATCCTGGGTCTATCTCCAGTGTATCCCCGGGTCTATCCCCAGTCTATCCCTCAGACTATCCCGGGTCAATTTCCCAGTCTATCCCCCAGTCTATCCCTCAGACTATCCCCAGTCTAGCCCCAGTCTATCCCTCAGACTATCCCGGGTCAATCTCCCAGTCTATCCCGGGTTTTTCTCCAGTCTATCACCAGTCTATCCCTCAGACAATCCCGGGTCTATCCCCCAGTCTATCCCTGGTCTATCCCCCAGTCTATCCCCCAGTCTATTCCAATCTATACCAAGTCTATCTCCAGTCTATCCCACAGTCTATCCCGGGTCCATTCCAGTCTATCCGGGTATATCCCTCAGACTATCCCCCAGTCTATCCCCCAGTCTATCCCCAGTCTATCCCCCAGTCTATCCCCCAGTCTATCCCCCAGTCTATCCCCAGTCTATCCCCCAGTCTATCCCCCAGTCTATCCCTCAGACTATCCCGGGTCAATCTCCCAGTCTATCCCGGGTCTATTCCAGTCTATCCCCCAGTCTATCCCTCAGACTATTCCGGTCTATCCCGGGTCTATCTCCAGTCTATCCCCCAGTCTCGCCCCGGGTCTATCCCTCAGACTACCCCCAGTCTATCACCAGTCTTCCCCCAGTCTATCCCCCAGTCTATCCCCCAGTCTATCCCGTGTCTATTCCAGTCTATCCCTCAGACTATCCCGGTTCTATTCCAGTCTATCCCGGGTCTATCTCCAGTCTATCCCCGGGACTATCCCCCAGTCTATCCCGTGTCTATCCCGCAGTCTATTCCAGTCTATCCCCCGGTCTATCCCCCAGTCTATCCCCCAGTCTATCCCCCAGTCTATCCCCCAGTCTATCCCCCAGTCTATCCCCCAGTCTATCCCCCAGTCTATCCCCCAGTCTATCCCTCAGACTATCCCGGGTCAATCTCCCAGTCTATCCCCCCGGTCTATCCCCCGGTCTATCCCCAGTCTATCCCTCAGACTATCCCTCAGACTATCCCGGGTCAATCTCCCAGTCTATCCCTCAGACAATTCCGGTTCTATTCCAGTCTATCCCGGGTCAATCTCCCAGTCTATCCCTCAGACTATCCCCAGTCTAGCCCCCAGTCTATCCCCGGTCAATCTCCCAGTCTATCCCCCAGTCTATCTCGTGTCTATTCCAGTCTATCCCAGTCTATCCCTCAGACTATCCCGGGTCAATCTCCCAGTCTATCCCCAGTCTATCCCGGGTCGATTCCAGTCTATCCCCATTCTATCCCGGGTCTATTCCAGTCTATCCCTGGTCTATCCCCAGTCGATCCCCCAGGCTATCCCGGGTCTATTCCAGTCTATGCCTGGTCTATCCCCCAGTCTATTCCCAGTCTAGCCCTCAGGCGATCCCGGGTCTATCCCCCAGTCTATCCTGGGTCTATCCCCCCAGTCTATCCCGGGTCTATTCCAGTCTATCCCTCAGACTGTCCCGGTTCTTTTCCAGTCTATCCCGGGTCTATCTCCAGTCTATCCCCGGGTCTATCCCTCAGACTATCCCCAGTCTATCCCTCAGACTATCCCGGGTCTATACCCCGGTCTATCCCAAGTCTATCTCCAGTCTATCCCCCAGTCTATCCAGGGTCTATCCCCAGTCTATCCCGGGTCTATCCCTCAGACTATCCCCCGGTCTATCCCCGTGTCAATCCCTCAGTCTATCCCCAGTCTCTCCCCCAGTCTCTCCCCCAGTCTCTCCCCCAGTCTCTCCCCCAGTCTCTCCCCCAGTCTCTCCCCCAGTCTCTCCCTCAGACTATCCCTCAGACTATCCCTCAGACTATCCCAGTCTACCCCGCAGACTATCCCGGGTCTATCTTCCAGTCTATCCCCCAGTCTATCCCGGGTCTATCCCCCAGTCGATCCCACAGTCTATCCACGGTCTATTCCCCAGTCTATCTCGGGTCTATCCCAGCCTATCCCAGTCTATCCCAATCTATCCCGGGTCTATCCCCAGTTTATCCCCAGTCTATCCCCCAGTCTATCCCGGGTCGATTCCAGTCTATCCAAGGTCTATTCCAGTCTATCCCTGGTCTATCCCCAGTCGACCCCCAGGCTATCCCGGGTCTATTCCAGTCTATGCCTGGTCTATCCCCCAGTCTATCCCGTGTCTATCCCAGTCTATCCCTCAGACTATCCCGGTTCTTTTCCAGTCCATCCCGGGTCAATCTCCAGTCTATCCCCCAGTCGATCCCCGGATCTATCCCTCAGACTATCCCCAGTCTATCCCTCAGACTATCCCCCAGTCTATCCCGGGTCTATTCCAGTCTATCCCTCAGACTATCTCGGTTCTATTCCAGTCTATCCCGGGTTTTTCTCCAGTCTATCCCCGGGTCTACCCCCAGTCGATCCCTCAGACAATCACGGCTCTATCCCCCAGTCTATCCCGGGTCTATCCCTCAGACTATCCCGGGTCTATCCACCAGTCTATCCCCCCGTCTATCCCGGGTCTATCCCCAGTCTATCCCCAAATCTATCCCCGGTGTATTCCACTCTATCCCCGGGTCTATCCCCAGTCTATCCCCCAGTCTATCCCGGGTCGATTCCAGTCTATCCCCATTCTATCCCGGGTCCATTCCAGTCTATCCCTGGTCTATCCAAAGTCGATCCCCCAGGCTATCCCGGGTCTATTCCAGGTCTATCCCCCAGTCTATCCCTCAGACGATCCCGGGTCTATCCCCCAATCTATCCCCCAGTCTATCCTGGGTCTATCCCGGGTCTATTCCAGTCTATCCCTCAGACTGTCCCGGTTCTTTTCCAGTCTATCCCGGGTCTATCTCCAGTCTATCCCCCAGTCTATCCCCCAGTCTATCCCTCAGACTATCCCCAGTCTATCCCGGGTCAATCTCCCAGTCTATCCCGGGTTTTTCTACAGTCTATCCCCAGTCTATCCCTCAGACTATCCCCAGTCTATCCCCCAGTCTATCCCCCAGTCTATCCCTCAGACTATCCCGGTTCTATTCCAGTCTATCCCGGGTCTATCTCCAGTCCATCCCCCAGTCGATCCCCTGGTCTATCCCCAGTCTATCCCGGGTCTATCCCCCAGTCGATCCCCCAGTCGATCCCGGGTCTATCCCGGGTCTATCCCCCAGTCTATCCCGGGTCTATCCCCAGTCTATCCCGGGTCTATCCCCCAGTCTATCCCCCGGTCTATCCCCGGGTCTATCCCCGGGTCTATCCCGGGTCTATCCCTCAGACTATCCCCGGTCTATCCCCCAGTCTATCCCCGAGTCTATCCCCAGTCTATCCCCAGTCTATCCCGTGTCTATTCCAGTTTATCCCCCTGTCTATCCCGCAGTCTATTCCAGTCTATCCCCGGGTCAATCCCCCAGTCTATCCCCCAGTCTATCCCGGGTCTATTCCAGTCTATCCCCCAGTCTATCCCGTGTCTATTCCAGTCTATCTCTCAGACTATCCCGGTTCTATTCCAGTCTATCCCGGGTTTTTCTCCAGTCTATCCCCCAGTCTATCCCTCAGACAATCCCGGTTCTATCCCCCAATCTATCCCCAGTCTATCCCTCAGACTATCCAGGGTCTATCCACCAGTCTATCCCCCCGTCTATCCCGGGTCTATCCCCCAGTCTATCCCCGGTCTATTCTAGTCTATCCCCGAGTCTATCCCAGTCTATCCCTCAGATTATCCCGGGTCTATTCCAGTCTATCCCCAAGTCTATCCCCCAGTCTATCCCTCAGACTATCCCCAATCTATCCCAGTCTATCCTGCAGATTATCCCGGGTCTATCCCCTAGTCTGTCCCAGTCTATCCCGCAGACTATCCCGGGTCTATCCCCCAGTCTATCCCGGGTCTATCCCCCAGTCTATCCCCCGGTCTATCCCGGGTCAATCTCCCAGTCTATCCCCCAGTCTATCCCGGGTCGATTCCAGTCTATTCCCAGTCTATCCCGGGTCTATCCCCAGTCTATCCCCCAGTCTATCCCGGGTCAATCTCCCAGTCTATCCCGGGTCTATCCCCAGTCTATCCCTCAGACTATCCCGGGTCAATCTCCCAGTCTATCCCCCAGTCTATCCCGGGTCTATCCCCAGTCTATCCCACAGTCTATCCCCAGTCTATCCCCAGTCTATCCCCCAGTCTATCCCCCAGTCTATTCCTCAGACTATCCCCAGTCTATCCCCAGTCTAACCCTCAGACTATACCGGGTCAATCTCCCAGTCTATCCCCCAGTCTATCCCGGGTTTTTCTCCAGTCTATCCCTCAGACAATCCCGGGTCTATCCCCCCGTCGATCCCCAGTCTAGCCCGGGTCTATTCAGTCTATCCTCCAGTCTATCCCCCAGTCTATCCCCCAGTCTATCCCCCAGTCTATCCCCCAGTCTATCCCCCAGTCTATCCCCCGTCTATACCCGGGTCAATCCCCCAGACTCTCCCCCAGACTCTCCCCCAGACTCTCCCCCAGACTCTCCCCCAGACTCTCCCCCAGACTCTCCCTCAGACTATCCCAGTCTATCCCGCAGACTATCCCGGGTCTATCTTCCAGTCTATCCCGGGTCTATCCCCCAGTCTATCCACGGTCTATTCCCCAGTCTATCCCAGTCTATCCCCAGTCTATCCCCCAGTCTATCCCGGGTCGATTCCAGTCTATCCCTGGTCAATCCCCAGTCGATCCCCCAGGCTATCCCGGGTCTATTCCAGTCTATGCCTGGTCTATCCCCCAGTCTATCCCCAGTCTATCCCTCAGGCGATTCCGGGTCTATTCCCCAGTCTATCCCGGGTCTATCCCCCAGTCTATCCCGGGTCTATTCCAGTCTATCCCAGTCTATCCCTCAGACTATCCCGGTTCTTTTCCAGTCTATCCAGGGTCTATCTCCAGTCTATCCCCTAGTCGATCTCCGGATGTATCCCTCAGACTATCCCCAGTCTATCCCTCAGACTATCCCGGGTCAATCTCCCAGTCTATCCCCCAGTCTATCCCTCAGACTATCCCTCAGACTATCCCCAGTCTATCCCTCAGACTATCCCGGGTCAATCTCCCAGTCTATCCCCCAGTCTATCCCGGGTTTTTCTCCAGTCTATCCCCAGTCTATCCCTCAGACAATCCCGGGTCTATCCCCCAGTCGATCCCGGGTCTATTCCAGTCTATCCCCCAGTCTATCCCCGGTCTATCCCAACTCTATCCCCAGTCTATCCCGGGTCTATCCACCAGTCTATCCCGGGTCTATCCCTCAGACTATCCCGGGTCTATCCCCCAGTCTATCCCGGGTCTATCCCTCAGACTATCCCGGGTCAATCTCCCAGTCTATCCCCCAGTCTATCCCGGGGCTATCCCCGGCTATCCCCGAGTCTATCCCCAGTCTATCCCCCAGTCTATACCGGGTCAATCCCCCAGTCTATCCCAGTCTATCCCCCAGTCTATCCCGGGTCTATCTCCAGTCTATCCCTCAGACTATCCCGGGTCAATCTCCCAGTCTATCCCGGGTCTATCCCCGAGTCTATCCCCAGTCTATACCGGGTCAATCCCCCAGTCTATCCCGTGTCTATTCCAGTCTATCCCCAGTCTATCCCCCAGTCTATCCCGGTTCTATTCCAGTCTATCCCGGGTCTATCCCCCGGTCTATCCCCGGGTCTATCCCGGGTCTATCCCTCAGACTATCCCCGGTCTATCCCAGAGTCTATCCCGTGTCTATTCCAGTCTATCCCCCTGTCTATCCCGCAGTCTATTCCAGTCTATCCCCGGGTCAATCCCCCAGTCTATCCCGGGTCTATTCCAGTCTATCCCCCAGTCTATCCCGTGTCTATTCCAGTCTATCCCAGTCTATCTCTCAGACTATCCCGGTTCTATTCCAGTCTATCCCGGGTTTTTCTCCAGTCTATCCCTCAGACAATCCCGGTTCTATCCCCCAATCTATCCCCAGTCTATCCCTCAGACTATCCAGGGTCTATCCACCAGTCTATCCCGGGTCTATCCCCCAGTCTATCCCCGGTCTATTCCAGTCTATCCCCGAGTCTATCCCTCAGATTATCCCGGGTCCATTCCAGTCTATCCCCAAGTCTATCCCCCAGTCTATCCCTCAGACTATCCCAGTCTATCCCGCAGATTATCCCGGGTCTATCCCCTAGTCTGTCCCAGTCTATCCCCCGGTCTATCCCCCGGTCTATCCCCCGGTCTATCCCGGGTCAATCTCCCAGTCTATCCCCCAGTCTATCCCCCAGTCTATCCCGGGTCGATTCCAATCTATTCCCAGTCTATCCCGGGTCTATCCCCAGTGTATCCCCCAGTCTATCCCCCAGTCTATCCCGGGTCAATCTCCCAGTCTATCCCCCAGTCTATCCCGGGTCTATCCCCAGTCTATCCCTCAGACTATCCCGGGTCAATCTCCCAGTCTATCCCCCAGTCTATCCCGGGTCTATCCCCGGATATCCCCGAATCTATCCCCAGTCTATCCCACAGTCTATCCCCAGTCTATCCCCCAGTCTATTCCTCAGATAATCCCCAGTCTATCCCCAGTCTATCCCTCAGACTATCCCGGGTCAATCTCCCAGTCTATCCCGGGTTTTTCTCCAGTCTATCCCCAGTCTATCCCTCAGACAATCCCGGGTCTATCCCCCAGTCGACCCCCCAGTCGATCCCGGGTCTATTCCAGTCTATCCCCCAGTCAATCCCTGGTCTATCCCCGGTCTATCCCAAGTCTATCCCCAGTCTATCCCCAGTCTATCCCCAGTCTATCCCAAGTCTATCCCAAGTCTATCCCCAGTCTATCCCCAGTCTATCCCCAGTCTATCCCCAGTCTATCCCGGGTCTATCCACCAGTCTATCCCGGGTCTATCCCGAGTCTATCCCCAGTCTATCCCCAGTCTATCCCCAGTCTATCCCCAGTCTATCCCTCAGACTATCCCGGGTCTATCCCCCAGTCTATCCCGGGTCTATCCCTCAGACTATCCCGGGTCTATCCCTCAGACTATCCCCCAGTCTATCCCGGGGCTATCCCCGAGTCTATCCCCAGACTATCCACCAGTCTATACCGGGTCAATCCCCCAGTCTATCCCAGTCTATCCCCCAGTCTATCCCGGGTCTATCCCGGGTCTATCTCCAGTCTATCCCTCAGACTATCCCGGGTCAATCTCCCAGTCTATCCCGGGTCTATCCCCGAGTCTATCCCCAGTCTATACCGGGTCAATCCCCCAGTCTATCCCGTGTCTATTCCAGTCTATCCCGGTTCTATTCCAGTCTATCCCGGGTCTATCCCCCAGTCTATCCCCGGGTCTATCCCGGGTCCATCCCTCAGACTATCCCCGGTCTATCCCCCAGTCTATCCCCGAGTCTATCCCCAGTCTATTCCAGTCTATCCCCCTGTCTATCCCGCAGTCTATTCCAGTCTATCCCCGGGTCAATCCCCCAGTCTATCCCCCAGTCTATCCCGGGTCTATTCCAGTCTATCCCCCAGTCTATCCCGTGTCTATTCCAGTCTATCCCAGTCTATCTCTCAGACTATCCCGGTTCTATTCCAGTCTATCCCGGGTTTTTCTCCAGTCTATCCCTCAGACAATCCCGGTTCTATCCCCCAATCTATCCCCAGTCTATCCCTCAGACTATCCAGGGTCTATCCACCAGTCTATCCCCCCGTCTATCCCGGGTCTATCCCCGGTCTATTCCAGTCTATCCCCGAGTCTATCCCAGTCTATCCCTCAGATTATCCCGGGTCTATTCCAGTCTATCCCCAAGTCTATCCCCCAGTCTATCCCTCAGACTATCCCCAGTCTATCCCAGTCTATCCCGCAGATTATCCCAGGTCTATCCCCTAGTCTGTCCCAGTCTATCCCGCAGACTATCCCGGGTCTATCCCGGGTCTATCCCCCGGTCTATCCCGGGTCAATCTCCCAGTCTATCCCCCAGTCTATCCCGGGTCGATTCCAATCTATTCCCAGTCTATCCCGGGTCTATCCCCAGTCTATCCCTCAGACTATCCCGGGTCAATCTCCCAGTCTATCCCGGGTCTATCCCCGGCTATCCCCGAGTCTATCCCCAGTCTATCCCACAGTCTATCCCACAGTCTATCCCCCAGTCTATCCCCCAGTCTATCCCCCAGTCTATTCCTCAGACTATCCCCAGTCTATCCCTCAGACTATCCCGGGTCAATTTCCCAGTCTATCCCCCAGTCTATCCCGGGTTTTTCTCCAGTCTATCCCCAATCTATCCCTCAGACAATCCCGGGTCTATCCCCCCGTCGATCCCCAGTCTATCCCGGGTCTATTCAGTCTATCCTCCAGTCTATCCCCCAGTCTATCCCCGGTTTATCCCCGGTCTATCCCCCGGTCTATCCCCCGGTCTATCCACCAGTCTATCCCGGGTCTATTCCGGGTCTATTCCGGGTCTATTCCGGGTCTATTCCGGGTCTATCCCCAGTCTATCCCTCAGACTATCCCGGGTCAATCTCCCAGTCTATCCCGGGTCTATCCCCAGTCTATCCCTCAGACTATCCCGGGTCAATCTCCCAGTCTATACCCCCAGTCTATCCCGGGTCTATCCCCGAGTCTATCCCCAGTCTATATCGGGTCAATCCCCCAGTCTATCCCAGTCTATCCCCCAGTCTATCCCGCAGTCTATCCCGCAGTCTATCCCGCAGTCTATCCCGCAGTCTATCCCGCAGTCTATCCCGGGTCTATCTCCAGTCTATCCCCAGTCTATACCGGGTCAATCCCCCAGTCTATCCCGAGTCTATCCCTCAGACTATCCCGGGTCAATCTCCCAGTCTATCCCCCAGTCTATCCCGGGTCTATCCCCAGTCTATCCCTCAGACTATCCCGGGTCAATCTCCCAGTCTATCCCCCAATCTATCCCGGGTCTATCCCCGGCTATCCCCAGTCTATCCCCCAGTCTATACCGGGTCAATCCCCCAGTCTATCCCAGTCTATCCCCCAGTCTATCCCGCAGTCTATCCCGCAGTCTATCCCGCAGTCTATCCCGCAGTCTATCCCGCAGTCTATACCGGGTCAATCCCCCAGTCTATCCCGAGTCTATCCCCCAGTCTATCCCGGTTCTATTCCAGTCTATCCCGGGTCTATCTCCAGTCTATCCCCCGGTCTATCCCCGGGTCTATCCCTCAGACTATCCCCGGACTATCCCCCAGTCTATCCCCCAGTCTATCCCCCAGTCTATCCCCGAGTCGATCTCCAGTCTATCCCGTGTCTATTCCAGTCTATCCCCCTGTCTATCCCGGTCTATCCCCAGTCTATCCCTCAGACAATCCCGGGTCTATCCCCCAGTCTATCCCTCAGACTATCCCGGTCCTATTCCAGTCTATCCCGGCTCTATCTCCAATCTATCCCACAGTCTATCCCCGGGTCTATTCCCGGGTCTATCCCCCAGTCTATCCACCAGTCTATCCCTCAGACTATCCCTCAGACTATCCCCAGTCTATCCCTCAGACTATCCCGGGTCAATCTCCCAGTCTATCCCCCAGTCTATCCCTCAGACTATCCCCAGTCTATCCCTCAGACTATCCCGGGTCAATCTCCCAGTCTATCCGGGTTTTTCTCCAGTCTATCCCCAGTCTATCCCCCAGTCTATCCCCCAGTCTATCCCCCAGTCTATCCCCCAGTCTATCCCCCAGTCTATCCCCCAGTCTATCCCCCAGTCTATCCCCCAGTCTATCCTCCAGTCTATCCTCCAGTCTATCCTCCAGTCTATCCTCCAGTCTATCCTCCAGTCTATCCTCCAGTCTATCCTCCAGTCTATCCCCCAGTCTATCCCCCAGTCTATCCCCCAGTCTATCCCCCAGTCTATCCCCCAGTCTATCCCCCAGTCTATCCCGCAGTCTATCCCGCAGTCTATCCCGCAGTCTATCCCGCAGTCTATCCCGCAGTCTATCCCGGGTCTATCTCCAGTCTATCCCCAGTCTATACCGGGTCAATCCCCCAGTCTATCCCGAGTCTATCCCCAGTCTATCCCTCAGACTATCCCGGGTCAATCTCCCAGTCTATCCCCCAGTCTATCCCGGGTCTATCCCCAGTCTATCCCTCAGACTATCCCGGGTCAATCTCCCAGTCTATCCCCCAATCTATCCCGGGTCTATCCCCGGCTATCCCCAGTCTATCCCCCAGTCTATACCGGGTCAATCCCCCAGTCTATCCCAGTCTATCCCCCAGTCTATCCCGCAGTCTATCCCGCAGTCTATCCCCAGTCTATACCGGGTCAATCCCCCAGTCTATCCCGAGTCTATCCCCCAGTCTATCCCGGTTCTATTCCAGTCTATCCCGGGTCTATCTCCAGTCTATCCCCCGGTCTATCCCCGGGTCTATCCCTCAGACTATCCCCGGACTATCCCCCAGTCTATCCCCCAGTCTATCCCCCAGTCTATCCCCCAGTCTATCCCCGAGTCGATCTCCAGTCTATCCCGTGTCTATTCCAGTCTATCCCCCTGTCTATCCCGGTCTATCCCCAGTCTATCCCTCAGACAATCCCGGGTCTATCCCCCAGTCTATCCCTCAGACTATCCCGGTTCTATTCCAGTCTATCCCGGCTCTATCTCCAATCTATCCCACAGTCTATCCCCGGGTCTATTCCCGGGTCTATCCCCCAGTCTATCCACCAGTCTATCCCTCAGACTATCCCTCAGACTATCCCCAGTCTATCCCTCAGACTATCCCGGGTCAATCTCCCAGTCTATCCCCCAGTCTATCCCTCAGACTATCCCCAGTCTATCCCTCAGACTATCCCGGGTCAATCTCCCAGTCTATCCGGGTTTTTCTCCAGTCTATCCCCAGTCTATCCCCCAGTCTATCCTCCAGTCTATCCTCCAGTCTATCCTCCAGTCTATCCTCCAGTCTATCCTCCAGTCTATCCTCCAGTCTATCCTCCAGTCTATCCTCCAGTCTATCCTCCAGTCTATCCTCCAGTCTATCCTCCAGTCTATCCCCCAGTCTATCCCCCAGTCTATCCCCCAGTCTATCCGCCAGTCTATCCCGCAGTCTATCCCGCAGTCTATCCCGCAGTCTATCCCGCAGTTTATCCCGCAGTCTATCCCGGGTCTATCTCCAGTCTATCCCCAGTCTATACCGGGTCAATCCCCCAGTCTATCCCGAGTCTATCCCCAGTCTATCCCTCAGACTATCCCGGGTCAATCTCCCAGTCTATCCCCCAGTCTATCCCGGGTCTATCCCCAGTCTATCCCTCAGACTATCCCGGGTCAATCTCCCAGTCTATCCCCAAATCTATCCCGGGTCTATCCCCGGCTATCCCCAGTCTATCCCCCAGTCTATACCGGGTCAATCCCCCAGTCTATCGCAGTCTATCCCGCAGTCTATCCCCCAGTCTATCCCGGTTCTATTCCAGTCTATCCCGGGTCTATCTCCAGTCTATCCCCCGGTCTATCCCTCAGACTATCCCCGGACTATCCCCCAGTCTATCCCCCAGTCTATTCCCCAGTCTATCCCCCAGTCTATCCCGTGTCTATTCCAGTCTATCCCCCTGTCTATCCCGGTCTATCCCCAGTCTATCCCTCAGACAATCCCGGGTCTATCCCCCAGTCTATCCCTCAGACTATCCCGGTTCTATTCCAGTCTATCCCGGCTCTATCTCCAATCTATCCCACAGTCTATCCCCGGGTCTATTCCCGGGTCTATCCCCCAGTCTATCCACCAGTCTATCCCTCAGACTATCCCTCAGACTATCCCCAGTCTATCCCTCAGACTATCCCGGGTCAATCTCCCAGTCTATCCCCCAGTCTATCCCTCAGACTATCCCCAGTCTATCCCTCAGACTATCCCGGGTCAATCTCCCAGTCTATCCGGGTTTTTCTCCAGTCTATCCCCAGTCTATCCCCCAGTCTATCCCCCAGTCTATCCCCCAGTCTATCCCCCAGTCTATCCCCCAGTCTATCCTCCAGTCTATCCTCCAGTCTATCCTCCAGTCTATCCTCCAGTCTATCCTCCAGTCTATCCTCCAGTCTATCCTCCAGTCTATCCTCCAGTCTATCCTCCAGTCTATCCTCCAGTCTATCCTCCAGTCTATCCTCCAGTCTATCCTCCAGTCTATCCTCCAGTCTATCCTCCAGTCTATCCTCCAGTCTATCCTCCAGTCTATCCTCCAGTCTATCCTCCAGTCTATCCTCCAGTCTATCCTCCAGTCTATCCTCCAGTCTATCGCCCAGTCTATCCCCATTCTATCCACAGTCTATCCTCCAGTCTATCCCCGGTTTAGAACCAGGTCTATCCCCCGGTCTATCCCCAGTCTATCCCCGGTCTATTCCAGTCTATCCCCAGTCTATACCATGTCTATCTCCAGTCTATCCCCCAGTCTATCCCCCAGTCTATCACTGGTCTATCCCCCAGTCTATCCCTCAGATTATCCCGGGTCTATCTCCAGTCTATCCCCATCTATCCCCCAGTCTATCCCCAGTCTATCCCTCAGATTATCCCGGGTCTATCCCCCAGTCTATCCCTGGTCTATCCCCATTCTATCCCAGTCTATCCCAGTCTATCCCTCACACTATCCCGGGTCTATCCCCCAGTCTATCCCGTGTCTGTCCCAGTCTATCCCCGGTCTATCCCCCAGTCTATCCCGGGTCCATTCCAGTCTATCCCCAAGTCTATCCCCCAGTCTATCCCTCAGACTATCCCAGTCTATCCCGCAGATTATCCCGGGTCTATCCCCTAGTCTGTCCCAGTCTATCCCCCGGTCTATCCCCCGGTCTATCCCCCGGTCTATCCCGGGTCAATCTCCCAGTCTATCCCCCAGTCTATCCCCCAGTCTATCCCGGGTCGATTCCAATCTATTCCCAGTCTATCCCGGGTCTATCCCCAGTGTATCCCCCAGTCTATCCCCCAGTCTATCCCGGGTCAATCTCCCAGTCTATCCCCCAGTCTATCCCGGGTCTATCCCCAGTCTATCCCTCAGACTATCCCGGGTCAATCTCCCAGTCTATCCCCCAGTCTATCCCGGGTCTATCCCCGGATATCCCCGAATCTATCCCCAGTCTATCCCACAGTCTATCCCCAGTCTATCCCCCAGTCTATTCCTCAGATAATCCCCAGTCTATCCCTCAGACTATCCCGGGTCAATCTCCCAGTCTATCCCGGGTTTTTCTCCAGTCTATCCCCAGTCTATCCCTCAGACAATCCCGGGTCTATCCCCCAGTTCGATCCCGGGTCTATTCCAGTCTATCCCCCAGTCAATCCCTGGTCTATCCCCGGTCTATCCCAAGTCTATCCCCAGTCTATCCCCAGTCTATCCCAAGTCTATCCCAAGTCTATCCCAAGTCTATCCCCAGTCTATCCCCAGTCTATCCCCAGTCTATCCCCAGTCTATCCCGGGTCTATCCACCAGTCTATCCCGGGTCTATCCCGAGTCTATCCCCAGTCTATCCCCAGTCTATCCCCAGTCTATCCCCAGTCTATCCCCAGTCTATCCCCAGTCTATCCCCAGTCTATCCCTCAGACTATCCCGGGTCTATCCCCCAGTCTATCCCGGGTCTATCCCTCAGACTATCCCGGGTCTATCCCTCAGACTATCCCCCAGTCTATCCCGGGGCTATCCCCGAGTCTATCCCCAGACTATCCACCAGTCTATACCGGGTCAATCCCCCAGTCTATCCCAGTCTATCCCCCAGTCTATCCCGGGTCTATCCCGGGTCTATCTCCAGTCTATCCCTCAGACTATCCCGGGTCAATCTCCCAGTCTATCCCGGGTCTATCCCCGAGTCTATCCCCAGTCTATACCGGGTCAATCCCCCAGTCTATCCCGTGTCTATTCCAGTCTATCCCGGTTCTATTCCAGTCTATCCCGGGTCTATCCCCCAGTCTATCCCCGGGTCTATCCCGGGTCCATCCCTCAGACTATCCCCGGTCTATCCCCCAGTCTATCCCCGAGTCTATCCCCAGTCTATTCCAGTCTATCCCCCTGTCTATCCCGCAGTCTATTCCAGTCTATCCCCGGGTCAATCCCCCAGTCTATCCCCCAGTCTATCCCGGGTCTATTCCAGTCTATCCCCCAGTCTATCCCGTGTCTATTCCAGTCTATCCCAGTCTATCTCTCAGACTATCCCGGTTCTATTCCAGTCTATCCCGGGTTTTTCTCCAGTCTATCCCTCAGACAATCCCGGTTCTATCCCCCAATCTATCCCCAGTCTATCCCTCAGACTATCCAGGGTCTATCCACCAGTCTATCCCCCCGTCTATCCCGGGTCTATCCCCGGTCTATTCCAGTCTATCCCCGAGTCTATCCCAGTCTATCCCTCAGATTATCCCGGGTCTATTCCAGTCTATCCCCAAGTCTATCCCCCAGTCTATCCCTCAGACTATCCCCAGTCTATCCCAGTCTATCCCGCAGATTATCCCAGGTCTATCCCCTAGTCTGTCCCAGTCTATCCCGCAGACTATCCCGGGTCTATCCCGGGTCTATCCCCCGGTCTATCCCGGGTCAATCTCCCAGTCTATCCCCCAGTCTATCCCGGGTCGATTCCAATCTATTCCCAGTCTATCCCGGGTCTATCCCCAGTCTATCCCTCAGACTATCCCGGGTCAATCTCCCAGTCTATCCCGGGTCTATCCCCGGCTATCCCCGAGTCTATCCCCAGTCTATCCCACAGTCTATCCCACAGTCTATCCCCCAGTCTATCCCCCAGTCTATCCCCCAGTCTATTCCTCAGACTATCCCCAGTCTATCCCTCAGACTATCCCGGGTCAATCTCCCAGTCTATCCCCCAGTCTATCCCGGGTTTTTCTCCAGTCTATCCCCAATCTATCCCTCAGACAATCCCGGGTCTATCCCCCCGTCGATCCCCAGTCTATCCCGGGTCTATTCAGTCTATCCTCCAGTCTATCCCCCAGTCTATCCCCGGTTTATCCCCCGGTCTATCCCCCGGTCTATCCACCAGTCTATCCCGGGTCTATTCCGGGTCTATTCCGGGTCTATTCCGGGTCTATTCCGGGTCTATCCCCAGTCTATCCCTCAGACTATCCCGGGTCAATCTCCCAGTCTATCCCGGGTCTATCCCCAGTCTATCCCTCAGACTATCCCGGGTCAATCTCCCAGTCTATACCCCCAGTCTATCCCGGGTCTATCCCCGAGTCTATCCCCAGTCTATATCGGGTCAATCCCCCAGTCTATCCCAGTCTATCCCCCAGTCTATCCCCCAGTCTATCCCGCAGTCTATCCCGCAGTCTATCCCGCAGTCTATCCCGCAGTCTATCCCGCAGTCTATCCCGGGTCTATCTCCAGTCTATCCCCAGTCTATACCGGGTCAATCCCCCAGTCTATCCCGAGTCTATCCCTCAGACTATCCCGGGTCAATCTCCCAGTCTATCCCCCAGTCTATCCCGGGTCTATCCCCAGTCTATCCCTCAGACTATCCCGGGTCAATCTCCCAGTCTATCCCCCAATCTATCCCGGGTCTATCCCCGGCTATCCCCAGTCTATCCCCCAGTCTATACCGGGTCAATCCCCCAGTCTATCCCAGTCTATCCCCCAGTCTATCCCGCAGTCTATCCCGCAGTCTATCCCGCAGTCTATCCCGCAGTCTATCCCCAGTCTATACCGGGTCAATCCCCCAGTCTATCCCGAGTCTATCCCCCAGTCTATCCCGGTTCTATTCCAGTCTATCCCGGGTCTATCTCCAGTCTATCCCCCGGTCTATCCCCGGGTCTATCCCTCAGACTATCCCCGGACTATCCCCCAGTCTATCCCCCAGTCTATCCCCCAGTCTATCCCCGAGTCGATCTCCAGTCTATCCCGTGTCTATTCCAGTCTATCCCCCTGTCTATCCCGGTCTATCCCCAGTCTATCCCTCAGACAATCCCGGGTCTATCCCCCAGTCTATCCCTCAGACTATCCCGGTTCTATTCCAGTCTATCCCGGCTCTATCTCCAATCTATCCCACAGTCTATCCCCGGGTCTATTCCCGGGTCTATCCCCCAGTCTATCCACCAGTCTATCCCTCAGACTATCCCTCAGACTATCCCCAGTCTATCCCTCAGACTATCCCGGGTCAATCTCCCAGTCTATCCCCCAGTCTATCCCTCAGACTATCCCCAGTCTATCCCTCAGACTATCCCGGGTCAATCTCCCAGTCTATCCGGGTTTTTCTCCAGTCTATCCCCAGTCTATCCCCCAGTCTATCCCCCAGTCTATCCCCCAGTCTATCCCCCAGTCTATCCCCCAGTCTATCCCCCAGTCTATCCTCCAGTCTATCCTCCAGTCTATCCTCCAGTCTATCCTCCAGTCTATCCTCCAGTCTATCCCCCAGTCTATCCCCCAGTCTATCCCCCAGTCTATCCCCCAGTCTATCCCCCAGTCTATCCCCCAGTCTATCCCGCAGTCTATCCCGCAGTCTATCCCGCAGTCTATCCCGCAGTCTATCCCGGGTCTATCTCCAGTCTATCCCCAGTCTATACCGGGTCAATCCCCCAGTCTATCCCGAGTCTATCCCCAGTCTATCCCTCAGACTATCCCGGGTCAATCTCCCAGTCTATCCCCCAGTCTATCCCGGGTCTATCCCCAGTCTATCCCTCAGACTATCCCGGGTCAATCTCCCAGTCTATCCCCCAATCTATCCCGGGTCTATCCCCGGCTATCCCCAGTCTATCCCCCAGTCTATACCGGGTCAATCCCCCAGTCTATCCCAGTCTATCCCCCAGTCTATCCCGCAGTCTATCCCGCAGTCTATCCCCAGTCTATACCGGGTCAATCCCCCAGTCTATCCCGAGTCTATCCCCCAGTCTATCCCGGTTCTATTCCAGTCTATCCCGGGTCTATCTCCAGTCTATCCCCCGGTCTATCCCCGGGTCTATCCCTCAGACTATCCCCGGACTATCCCCCAGTCTATCCCCCAGTCTATCCCCCAGTCTATCCCCCAGTCTATCCCCGAGTCGATCTCCAGTCTATCCCGTGTCTATTCCAGTCTATCCCCCTGTCTATCCCGGTCTATCCCCAGTCTATCCCTCAGACAATCCCGGGTCTATCCCCCAGTCTATCCCTCAGACTATCCCGGTTCTATTCCAGTCTATCCCGGCTCTATCTCCAATCTATCCCACAGTCTATCCCCGGGTCTATTCCCGGGTCTATCCCCCAGTCTATCCACCAGTCTATCCCTCAGACTATCCCTCAGACTATCCCCAGTCTATCCCTCAGACTATCCCGGGTCAATCTCCCAGTCTATCCCCCAGTCTATCCCTCAGACTATCCCCAGTCTATCCCTCAGACTATCCCGGGTCAATCTCCCAGTCTATCCGGGTTTTTCTCCAGTCTATCCCCAGTCTATCCCCCAGTCTATCCTCCAGTCTATCCTCCAGTCTATCCTCCAGTCTATCCTCCAGTCTATCCTCCAGTCTATCCTCCAGTCTATCCTCCAGTCTATCCTCCAGTCTATCCCCCAGTCTATCCCCCAGTCTATCCCCCAGTCTATCCCCCAGTCTATCCCCCAGTCTATCCCCCAGTCTATCCCGCAGTCTATCCCGCAGTCTATCCCGCAGTCTATCCCGCAGTCTATCCCGGGTCTATCTCCAGTCTATCCCCAGTCTATACCGGGTCAATCCCCCAGTCTATCCCGAGTCTATCCCCAGTCTATCCCTCAGACTATCCCGGGTCAATCTCCCAGTCTATCCCCCAGTCTATCCCGGGTCTATCCCCAGTCTATCCCTCAGACTATCCCGGGTCAATCTCCCAGTCTATCCCCCAATCTATCCCGGGTCTATCCCCGGCTATCCCCAGTCTATCCCCCAGTCTATACCGGGTCAATCCCCCAGTCTATCGCAGTCTATCCCGCAGTCTATCCCGCAGTCTATCCCCAGTCTATACCGGGTCAATCCCCCAGTCTATCCCGAGTCTATCCCCCAGTCTATCCCGGTTCTATTCCAGTCTATCCCGGGTCTATCTCCAGTCTATCCCCCGGTCTATCCCTCAGACTATCCCCGGACTATCCCCCAGTCTATCCCCCAGTCTATTCCCCAGTCTATCCCCCAGTCTATCCCGTGTCTATTCCAGTCTATCCCCCTGTCTATCCCGGTCTATCCCCAGTCTATCCCTCAGACAATCCCGGGTCTATCCCCCAGTCTATCCCTCAGACTATCCCGGTTCTATTCCAGTCTATCCCGGCTCTATCTCCAATCTATCCCACAGTCTATCCCCGGGTCTATTCCCGGGTCTATCCCCCAGTCTATCCACCAGTCTATCCCTCAGACTATCCCTCAGACTATCCCCAGTCTATCCCTCAGACTATCCCGGGTCAATCTCCCAGTCTATCCCCCAGTCTATCCCTCAGACTATCCCCAGTCTATCCCTCAGACTATCCCGGGTCAATCTCCCAGTCTATCCGGGTTTTTCTCCAGTCTATCCCCAGTCTATCCCCCAGTCTATCCCCCAGTCTATCCCCCAGTCTATCCCCCAGTCTATCCCCCAGTCTATCCCCCAGTCTATCCTCCAGTCTATCCTCCAGTCTATCCTCCAGTCTATCCTCCAGTCTATCCTCCAGTCTATCCTCCAGTCTATCCTCCAGTCTATCCTCCAGTCTATCCTCCAGTCTATCCTCCAGTCTATCCTCCAGTCTATCCTCCAGTCTATCCTCCAATCTATCGCCCAGTCTATCCCCATTCTATCCACAGTCTATCCTCCAGTCTATCCCCGGTTTAGAACCAGGTCTATCCCCCGGTCTATCCCCAGTCTATCCCCGGTCTATTCCAGTCTATCCCCAGTCTATACCATGTCTATCTCCAGTCTATCCCCCAGTCTATCCCCCAGTCTATCACTGGTCTATCCCCCAGTCTATCCCTCAGATTATCCCGGGTCTATCTCCAGTCTATCCCCATCTATCCCCCAGTCTATCCCCAGTCTATCCCTCAGATTATCCCGGGTCTATCCCCCAGTCTATCCCTGGTCTATCCCCATTCTATCCCAGTCTATCCCAGTCTATCCCTCACACTATCCCGGGTCTATCCCCCAGTCTATCCCGTGTCTGTCCCAGTCTATCCCCGGTCTATCCCCCAGTCTATCCCGTGTCTATTCCAGTCTATCCCCGGTCTATCCCCAGTCTATCCCCCAGTCTATCCCCCAGTCTATCCCCGGTCTATCCCCCAGTCTATCATGGATCTAACCCCGGGTTTATCCCCCAGTCTATCCCGGGTCTGTCCCTGTCTATTCCCCAGTCTATCCCCGGTCTATCTCCAGTCTATCCCTCAGACTATCCCGGGTCTATCCCCCAGTCTATTTAGTTCTGTCCCAGTCTATCCCCGGTCTATCCCGGATCTATCCTGGGTCTATCCCGGTCTATTCCAGTCTATCCCCGGTCTATCCCCCAGTCTATCCCCCAGTCTATCATGGATCTAACCCCGGGTTTATCCCCCAGTCTATCCCGGGTCTGTCCCTGTCTATTCCCCAGTCTATCCCCGGTCTATCCCCCGGTCTATCCCGGGTCTATCTCCAGTCTATCCCTCAGACTATCCCGGGTCTATCCCCCAGTCTATCCCGTTCTGTCCCAGTCTATCCCCGGTCTATCCCGGATCTATCCTGGGTCTATCCCGGTCTATTCCAGTCTATCCCGGGTCTATCCCCCAGTCTATCCCGGATCTGTCCCAGTCTATCCCCTAGTCTATCCCCGGTCTATCCCCCAGTCTATCCCTCAGATTATCCCGGGTCTATCCCCAGTCTATCCCAATCTATCCCTCAGATTATCCCGGGTTTATCCCCCTGTCTATCCTCGGTCTATCCCTCAGACTATCCCTCAGACTATCCCTCAGACTATCCCTCAGACTATCCCTCAGACTATCCCTCAGACTATCCCTCAGACTATCCCGGGTCTATCCCCCAGTCTATCCCGTGTCTGTCCCAGTGTATCCCCGGTCTATCCCCCAGTCTATCCCGGGTCTATCCCCCAGTCTATCCTGGGTCTGTCCCAGTCTATTCCTCGGTCTATCCCCCAGTCTATCCCGGGTCTATCCCCCA
This sequence comes from Pristiophorus japonicus, assembly GCF_044704955.1. Taxonomy (NCBI): domain Eukaryota; kingdom Metazoa; phylum Chordata; class Chondrichthyes; family Pristiophoridae; genus Pristiophorus; species Pristiophorus japonicus. The sequence goes on along the minus strand of NC_091995.1, from coordinate 69,092,466 downwards.
GTCTATCCTGGGTCTGTCCCAGTCTATCCCCAGTCTATCCCTCAGACTATCCCCAGTCTATCCCCCAGTCTATCCCCCAGTCTATCCCGGGTCTATTCGAGTCTATCCCGGGTCTATTCCAGTCTATCCCCCAGTCTATCCCCGGTCTATTCCCCAGTCTATCCCGGGTCTATCCTCCAGTCTATCCCAGGTCTATCCACCAGTCTATCCCCAGTCTATCCCAGTCTATCCCTCAGACTATCCTCCAGTCTATCCCGGGTCTATCCTCCAGTCTATCCCAGGTCTATCCACCAGTCTATCCCCAGTCTATCCCAGTCTATCCCTCAGACTATCCTCCAGTCTATCCCGGGTCTATCCTCCAGTCTATCCAAGGTCTATCCACCAGTCTATCCCCAGTCTATCCCAGTCTATCCCAGTCTATCCCTCAGACTATCCCCCAGTCTATCCCGTTCTGTCCCAGTCTATCCCCGGTCTATCCCCCAGTCTATTCCAGTCTATCCCGGGTCTATCCCCCAGTCTATCCCGGGTCTGTCCCAGTCTATCCCCTAGTCTATCCCCTAGTCTATCCCCGGGTCTATCCCCGGGTCTATTCCCGGGTCTATCCCCCAGTCTATCCCGGGTCTTTCCCCCAGTCTATCCCGGGTCTGTCCCCTAGTCTATCCTGGGTCTATCCCCCAGTCTATCCCGGGTCTGTCCCAGTCTATCCCCCAGTCTATCCCAGTCTATCCTGGGTCTATCCCTCAGTCTATCCCGGGTCTGTCCCAGTCTATCCCGGGTCTGTCCCAGTCTATCCTGGGTCTATCCCCCAGTCTATCCCGGGTCTGTCCCAGTCTATCCCGGGTCTGTCCCAGTCTATCCCGGGTCTATCCCCGGTTTATCCCGGGTCTATCAGTAGCCAGTGTGCTGCAGTGTGAGAGGCGTGTCAACACTTACTGGCTTCACGGTTTTCAGAAGTCGGATGCCGAATTTCTCGATACTTCGATGAGCTTCTGCAAATTTGACAAAAGCCTCGCTGGCCGCTGGCTGAGGCTCCCTCACCCCAATAACAGAAAACACATCACCGAACCCTGAAACACATCAAAACACTGCTCACAATCCCAGCCGCAGATAGACCGGGAATAATCCCAGCCACAGCACCGACTCCCCACACCCGCCCCCATGCTGACGGTAAATGACTGTGAAATCCACCCTCACAGCACAGGAGGCCATTCAGCCCATTGTGCCTATGCCGGTTCCTTGGTCGAGCTATACAATCAGTACCACTTTCCCCACAGCCCTCCAATTTTTCCCTGAACGTATTTATCCAAATCCCTATTGAAAGTTACTGCTGAATCTGCTCCCACTGCCCTTTCAGGCAGCGCGTTCCCGATCACAGCAACTCTGTCAATTCCCTTCATGATTTTGAACACCTTGACCAAATCTCCCCCTAACCTTCTCTGCCCCAAGGAGAAGCAGCCCAGCTTCTCCAGTCTGAGGTCACTCGTTCTTGGAACCATTCTGGTCAATCTCCCCCGGGTTCTCGCCATGGCCTTGACATCCTTGTTAAAGTGTGGCGCCCGGAATTGGCCACAATCCTCCAGCTGGGTCTGAACCAGTGATTAATGAAGGTTTAGCATAACTTCCTGGCTTCTGTATGCGATGCCTCTGTTTATAAAACCAAGCAACCTTTTTAAACTGCCTTCTCAACTTGCCCTGACACCCCCCCAGGTCTCTGCTCCGGCACCATTACAATGAGACCATTTAATTTGCATTTCAGATCAGAATAACTTGCTGTGTAAAAAAATTCTCCTCACCTCCCCTCTGTTTTTTTGTTGATTATCTTAAACCTGTGTCCCTCTGGTTACTGACCCTCCTACCTCTGGAGACAGTTTCTCCTTATTTACTCGATCAAAACCCTTCCTAATTCTGAACACCTCCATCAAATCTCCCCTTAACCTTCTCTGCCCCAGCTTCTCCCATCTCATCGACTCGAGCTGGCCGTTTACAGGCTCTGGCCTCCAGTTCGGGGAAGACCTTACAGCGCAATATGGGGGACTTCATCCCTCCCGCCCAAGGTATAAGACACAGCTCCGCTCCCCTCCAACCAGGGCGATCTGATCGAGGTGTTTAAGATGATTAAAGGAATTAATCGGGTGGAGAGAGAGAGAGAGACTATTTCCTCTGGTGGGAGAATCCAGAACAAGGGGCATAATCTTAAAATGAGAGCCAGGCCATTCAGGGGTGATGTCAGGAAGCATTTCTTCACACAACGGGCCGTGGGAATCTGGAACTCTCCCCCATAAAGCTGTGGAGGCCGGGGGCCAAATGGATCGATAGATTTTTATGGGGTAAGGGTATCAAGGGGTAAGGAGCAAAGATGGAAGTGAGGTGCAGGTCAGACACAGATCTCGTTGAATGGCAGAGTGGGCATGGGGGGGGGATTGAATGGACTCCTCCTGCACTCGCTGCACACACACGCGTTCTGGGAGTGAACTCCGTTTGGTGCCAGTAAGTGGCGTGTTGTGCGCTAATCTGCTCCTTCTCTGCCCCCCCGTCTCCTGTAAACATGACCAAACTTACCGCGGTGTGTCTGCGACAGCTCAAAGAATGCCCTCAGTAGCCTCTTGGTGTGCTCCATCAGTCCTGCCACACATTGCCAAGGAGGAGATATTAAAGCATTTCAAATTATTATAAAAATACATTTCCCTTCACTGACTGTTTCCAGCCTCCCCCCACCCCACCACTCTCTCAGCAGTGGCCCCTCAGTCCTGCCCTCCTTGGGCTATGGGCACAACACAGGAGTGGACCTCATCCTTATTACAGCCGGGATTAGCACCCACCCAGCACCCACACACCCAGCACCCACACATCCAGCCAGCACCCACACGCCCAGCACCCACACCCACCCAGCATCCACACACCCACCCACCCAGCACCCACCCACCCAGCACCTACACACCCACATACCCAGAACCCACACGCCCAGCACCCACGCGCCCAGCACCCACGCGCACAGCACCCACACACCCTCCCAGCACCCACACACCCAGAGCACCCACACACCCAGCACCCAGCACCCACACATCCTGCCAGCACCCACCCACTCAGCACCCACACACACCCACGCGCCCTGCACCCACGTGCCCTGCACCAACTCCTCGAGATGAGGAGAGTCCGGGCTGTGAGTCACCATGTCCCACAAGTCAGGCCATTTCATTCAAAGCCTGAAAGGAAAGGTCAGAGGATCCCCTCCTCCTGTCTGTGTGAACACGGGCTGCCCAATAGAGACACCCCCACCATCCCCACCCCAAGATGGTTTCCCCTTCCTGCCACACACCCTCCCCCCCAACCCCCGAGCCTCACAAACCCTCCCTGCAAATATTGAAAGAAACCCCGATAGCAATGAACCCCCTCACTAGGGAGAGAGAGTGTGGCAGTGAATGGGAGCTCCACAACTAGGGGTACGGGGGGGAAGCACAGACCATCACCAGAGACAAGGGGATAGTTGTTTCTGACACAGGACGGGCTTATCCAGCAGCCAGCCACCGAAAACACAGACTTTCCCACAACACCGCTCTCCCCAGCCCTGATCCTCGATTTCCCGCCCCCTGCATACCCTTACCCTTGTACAGCTCTGCCGTTCTCTCCAGTTCCTCCAGTTTCTTCACTAGTCCATCTGGAAAAAAAGACCATTCGTTGAAACTGTGGGTTGTCGGGTCTCATTCCCCTATTAAACCATAAGAACATAAGAAATAGGAGCAGGAGTCGACCATTTGGCCCCTCAAGCCTGCTCCGCCATTCAATAAAATCATGGCTGATCTGATCCTGGACTCTGCTCCACTTCCCTGCCCGCTCCCCATAACCCTTCACTCCCTATAGCTCAAAAATCTGGCTATCTCCGCCTTAAATATATTCAATGACCCAGTCTCCACAGCCCTCTGGGGCAGAGAATTCCACATTTTCATGACCCTCCGAGAGAAGAAATTCCTCCTCATCTCCGTTTTAAATGGGCGGCCCCTTATTCTGAGACTATGCCCCCTAGTTCTAGATTCCCCCCACGGGGGGAAACATCCTTTCCGCATCTACCTTGTCCAACCCCCTCAGAATCCTATACGTTTCAACAAGAACACCAATGTGCATAGGCCAACCTGCTCAACCTTTCTTCATAAGACAATCCCTCATCTCAGGAATCAACCTCGTGAACCTTCTCTGAACTGACTCCAATGGAAGTATATCCCTCCTTAAATAAGGAGACCAAAAATGTACGCAGTACTCCAGGTGTGGTTTTACCAATGCCCTGTACAGTTGGAGCAGGACTTCCCTACTTTTATACTCTATCCCTCTTGCAATAAAGGCCCACATTCCATTTGCCTTCCTGATTACTTGCTGTACCTGTATGCTAGCTAACTGCTGTGTCTCTGAACCTTGTTACAAACTCACACGAGGCATGGATATATCAGACGCGGTCACTCTGTGACCTTCACTTTATTTCCAGGACTAAAGAATGCTGATCCTGGGTGGGACCTCCCCTTTTATACCTGGAAGCCCGGGTGAGGAGCTCACTCCCTGTGGTCAGGGTGTGCATTACAAGGGTACAGGTACAGCATGCATGAGTTAGTTACATACTTATAGTCATTGCAAGATGGTGAAATACAGACACTAACTTTTTGTATTTCATGTACAAGGACCCCCAGATCTCTCTGTACCGCAGCATTTTGTAATCTCTCCCCATTTAAATAATAATTTGCTTTTTTATTTTTCCTACCAAAGTGGATAACCTCACATTTTCCCACATTATACTCCGTCTGTCAAATTTTTGCCCACTCACTTAGTCTGTCTATATCCCTTTGCAGATTTTTTGTGTCCTCCTCACAACTTGCTTTCTCACCCATCTTTGTATCACCAGCAAACTTGGCTACATTACACTCGGTCCCTTCATCCAAGTCATTAATATAGATTGTAAATAATTCAGGCCCCAGCACCGATCCCTGCTCGTTACTGTTTGCCAACCTGAAAATGAACCATTTATCCCGACTCTCTGTTTTCTGTTAGTCAGCCAATTCTCTATCCATGCTAATATATTACCCCCAACCCCGCGAGCTTTTATCTTGAGCAGTAACCTTTTATGTGACAGCTTATCGCATGCCTTCGAGAAATCCAAATACACCACATCCACTGGTTCCACTTTATGCACTTGTTACATCCTCAAAGAACTCCAGCAAATTTGTCAAACATGATTTCCCTTTCATAAAACCATGCTGTCTCTGCTTGATTGAATCATGTTTTTCCAAATGTCCTGCTACTGCTTCCTTAATAATGGACTCCAGCATTTTCCCAACGACAGATGTTAGGCTAACTGGTCTACAGTTTCCTGCTTTCTGTCTCCCTCCTTACATTTGGGGTTTGCCAATCCACTGGGACCTCTCCAGAATCCAGGGAATGTTGGTAGATTACAACCAATGCATCCACTATCTCTGCAGCCGCTTCTTTTAAGATTCTAGGATGAAGGCCATCAGGTCTAGGGGACTCGTCCACCTTGTCCCATTAATTTACCTAGTACTTTTTCTCCAGTGATAGTGACTGTATTAAGTTCCTCCCTACCTATTGCCTCCTGAGTATCCATTATTGGGATGCTTTTAGTGTCTTCTACCGTGAAGACTGAATCAAAATATTTGTTCAAAGTCTCTGCCATTTCCCTGTTCCCCATTATTAATTCCCCAGTCTCGTCCTCAAAGGAACCAATGTTTACTTTAACTATTCTCTTCCTTTGTATATACGTGTAGAATCTCTTACTGTCTGTTTTTATATTTCTTGCTAGTTTACTCTCATAATCTATCTTCTCCCTCTTTATTATTTTTTCGTCGTCCTTTGTTGGTTTCTAAAAATTTCCCAATCCTCTGGCCTACCACTAATCTTTGTTTTCAATTTGATTCCATCCTTAACTTCCTCAGTTAGCCACGGATGGTTCATTCTTCTCTCAGAGTCTTTCTTTCTCACTGGAATATATCTTTGGTGAGAGTTATGAAATAGCTCCTTAAATGTTTGCCACTGCTTATCTACCATCTTACCCTTTAATCTATTTCGCCAGTCCACTTTACCCAACCCTTCATACCTTTGTAAGTGTCTTTATTTAAGTTCAGGACACTAGTTTGAGACCCAAATTTCTCACCCTCAAACTGAATTTGAAATTTTAACATGGTATTAGATGCTATGAGATCATTAATTAATCCTATCTCATTACACATTACCAGATCTAAAATAGACTGCTCCCTGGATGGCTTCCCTATTAAACCAGATTAAATCCCAGCCTCACTCCCCTATTAAACCAGATTTAATCCCAGCCTCACTCCCCTATTAAACCAGATTAAATCCCAGCCTCACTCCCCTATTAAACCAGATTAAATCCTGGCCTTACTCCCCTATTGAATCGGGTTAAATCACAGCCTCACTTCCCTATTAAATCAGATTAAATCCCAGCCTCACTCCCCTATTAAACCAGATTAAATCCTGGCCTCACTCCCCTATTGAACCGGGTTAAATCACAGCCTCACTTCCCTATTAAATCAGATTAAATCCCAGCCTCACTCCCCTATTAAACCAGATTAAATCCTGGCCTCACTCCCCTATTGAACCGGATACCCCCTCCCTCGGGCTCACTCCGCTATTGTACTGGATACCCCCCGGGCTTCCTGCCCTATTGAAGCGGATACCCTCCCCACTACCCCCGGGCTCACTGCCCTATTGTACGGGATACCCCCCTCCCCGGGTTCACTCACCGTTACACAGAATTGCACGGCTTAGGCCGAGTGCGTCCGCCGTGCCAGAACTCATGTTCTCCACCAGCCGATGCTTGACTTTCTTCAGCACTACAAAAGAGGACAGAATGTGTCACCGTTACCTCTTCATGTCCCTCCTCGGATCTGATGAAAGTGAAGCTGTGTACCTCTGGGTATGATGGGACACTGCCAGCGTTGGGGGCCCTGTGCTCACAGAGTGCGCAGTGTGAAGGTTTGTGCTGGAGTGAGGCGTCTCTCTGCCAGCCTCACGACTTGCATTGTGTTCTGCACCCCTCAGTTGCAAAATCTGTGAGCCGGAAGTTTCCGCAGGCCCGAGAGAATAACGGCGAGGGGACCTTAGTGAACATCAGCGTAACAGTCTATCTGCTTAACCCGCTGAGAGTAAGGATTAAGAAACAGAGCAATGAGAGAGAAAGAAACCAGGTGAATTAGAGTTAAATCAATTTCAGAAAGAGAAATCGAGGTGGAAAGAGAGATTGGATTAAAGGGAGCAAAAAGAGACTGAAAAGAAAACTAAGAAAACATTTAAAATTTTAACAATTTCTAACAATTTACTACCTGTAGAAACTCAGTTTAAATAGTTCCCTTACTGGGCCGGAGAGGCTGAGTGTGGCACCGCAGGAAGACTAATCTACTTTGTACAACGGTCCTGGGGGTGTTACGTCCCAGCCCGAATGTTCAACGGGCAAATAATGTACAAATCCAGCAACTTCATGACTCAGGGCAGAAATTGTGCAGAATACAGTGAGGATCCCCGACACACAGCATATCTCTCCATCACCGCTGGGTTATTTACACAATCACAACAGCGAGTGCATTAACCTGCCTGGTAAAGTCCAGCAAATTCTGGCCCAAGGTTTGCTGTGCAACCTGACTTCAATCACAGTGCGGGGCTTGTTCCAGCGGAGCAGAGCGCCAGTGGGGGCGGGGCATGGAGTGAGGGGGCGGGGCACAGGGGGAGGGGGCCCACAGGGGGAGGAGGCGGGGCACAGAGGGAGGGGGCGGGGCACAGAGGGAGGGGGCGGGCACAGAGGGAGGGGGCGGGCACAGAGGGAGGGGGCGGGGCACAGAGGGAGGGGGCGGGGCACAGAGAGGGGTCGGGGCACAGAGAGGGGTCGGGGCACAGAGAGGGGGCGGGGCACAGTGAGGGGGCGGGGCACAGAGTGAGGGGGCGGGGCACAGAGTGAGGGGGCGGGGCACAGAGTGAGGGGGCGGGGCACAGAGTGAGGGGGCGGGGCACAGAGTGAGGGGGCGGGGCACAGAGTGAGGGGGCGGGGCACAGAGTGAGGGGGCGGGGCACAGAGTGAGGGGGCGGGGCACAGAGTGAGGGGGCGGGGCACAGAGTGAGGGGCGGGGCACAGAGTGAGGGGGCGGGGCACAGAGTGAGGGGGCGGGGCACAGAGTGAGGGGGCGGGGCACAGAGTGAGGGGGCGGGGCACAGAGTGAGGGGCGGGGCACAGAGTGAGGGGGCAGGGCACAGAGTGAGGGGGGTGGAAGCAGAGAACTACAAATGGGGAGGAGTGGAGCCTCTTGGCCTCTGCCGGTTGCGATGTGACCCGCAATACAACACAGCCCCCTGCCCCCCCGCCCCCAGGTGGGGCTGAGCAAACTGGGGCCACGGGATTAACGGGAAAGAGAGGAAAAGTAAAGAGCACATTAGCACGGAATGTTGAAGACAGCGCTCACCAATATCCAATGTCTTGCCCTGTTTAGGATCAGCTTGGAGTTTATTGTAGTGAATTGTAACTTCTCCCTTAAATGAACAATTAACACATTTTTAAAAAGCTATTTACAATACCTGTCACTGTATGAAACCCCCAGTTACAGAACACACATTCGAACAAAGGAACACAGAAGACGGTCAAGGATGAGAATATGCTGTTTGATCCAAAGCCAATAGCATCCCCAAACTCCCCCATCGAAGCCCATTCCTCCAGTCCCCTAACTCTCCCATCGAAGCCCATCCCTCCAGTCCCCTAACTCCCCCATCGAAGCCCATCCCTCCTGTCCCCAAACTCCCCCATCGAAGCCCATCCCTCCAGTCCCCTAACTCCCCCATCGAAGCCCATTCCTCCAGTCCCCTAACTCTCCCATCGAAGCCCATCCCTCTAGTCCCCAAACTCCCCCATCGAAGCCCATCCCTCCAGTCCCCAAACTCCGACCGATGCCATCATTCGGTTATTCAGTTTGGTAGGAAGAATCAGAAGACAGAATATTTTTTAAATGGTGAGAAGCTATGAAATGTTGGTGTGTCCTCATACAGGAAGTACACAGGATTAGCATACAGGTACTGCAAGCAATTATAGAATGCTAGACATTTACAGCATGGAGGTCATTTTGGCCCATCGTGTCCACGCCGGCCGACCAGGGGCTATCCAGCCTAATCCCACTTTCCAGCCCTGCAGGTTACGGCACTTCAAGTGCACATCCAATACTGTTTAAATGTGGTGAGGGTTTCTGCCTCTACCATCCTTTCAGGCAGTGAGTTCCAGACCCCCACCACCCTCTGGGTGAAGAAGTTTCCTCTCAAATCCCCTCTCAACCACCTATCAATTACTTTAAATCTATGCCCCCTGATTGTTGACCCCTCTGCCAAGGGAAACAGGTCCTTCCTATCCACTCTATTCAGGCTCCTCATAATTTTATACACCTCAATCAGGTCTCCCCTCAGCCTCCTCTGTTCCAAAGAAAACAGACCCAGCCTATCCAATCTTTCCTCATTGCTAAAATTCTCCAGTCCAGGCAACATCCTCGTAAATCTCCTCTGTACCCTCTCCAGTGTAATCACTTTCCTGTAATGTGGTGACCAGAACTACACACAGTACTCCAGCTGTGGTCTAATTAGAGTTTTATACAGTTCAAACATAACCTCCCTGCTCTTGTATTTCATGCCTCGGCTAATAAAGGCAAGTATTCCATATGCCTTCTTAACCACCTTATCTACCTGGCCTGCTACCTTCAGGGATCTGTGGACCTGCACTCCAAGGTCCCTTTGTTCATCTACACTTCTCAATGGCCTACCATTTAATGTGTATTCCCTTGCCTTGTTAGACTTCCCCAAATGCATTACCTCACACTTATCCGGATTGAATTCCATTTGCCACAGTTCTGCCCACCTGACCAGTACATTGATATCTTCCTGCAGTCGAAAGCTTTCTTCTTCATTATCCACCACACGGCCAATCATCTGCAAACTTCAAGTCCAAGTCATTGATATATACCACAGAAAGCAAGGGACCCAGTACTGAGCCCTGAGGAACCCCACTGGATACATCCTTCCAGTCACAAAAACATCCATCAACCATTCCCCTTTGCTTCCTGCCTCTGAGCCAATTTTGGATCCAACTTGCCACTTTGCCTTGGATCCCATGGGCTTTAACCTTTGTGACCAGTCTGCCATGTAGGACCTTATCTAAAGCATTGCTCAAATTCATATACACTACATCGTACACACTACCCTCATCGACCCTCCTGGTTACCTCCTCGAAAAATTCAATCAACTTAGTCAGACACGGCCTTCTCTTAACAAATCCATGCTGACTGTCCTTGATTGATCCATGTCTTTCTGAATGAAGATTTATCCTGTCCTTCAGAATTTTTTCCAATAATTTTCCCACCACTGAGGTTAGGCCGACTGGCCTGTAATTACTCAGTCTATCCCATTTTAAACAAAGGTACAGCATTAGCAGTCCTCCAGTCCTCCAGCACCACACCTGTAGTCAGAGAGGACTGGAAAATGATGGTCAGAGCCTCTGCTATTTCCTCTTTTGCTTCTCTTAACAGCCTGGGATACATTTCATCCGGGCCTGGGAATTTATCCATTTTCAAAGCTGCTAAGCCCCTTAATACTTCTCTCTCACGCTGCTTATCTTGTTTAATATTTCACACTCCTCCTCCCTGATTGCAAAGTCTGCATCGTTCCTCACCTTTGTGACAACAGACTCAAAGTATTCATTAGGAATCATACCCACGTCTTCCGCCTCCACACACATGGTCTCTCATAGGCCCCACTCTTTCTCTAGTTGGCCATTTAAGACTGAGCTGAGGATAAATTTCTTCACTCAGAGAGCTGTGAATCTTTGGAACATATTCAAGGCTGAGATCGATAGATCTTTGGAGTCTCGGGAATCAAGGGATATGGGGATGGGGTGGGAAAGTGGAGCTGAGGTCGACGATCAGCCATGATATTATTGAATGGCGGAGCAGGCTCGAGGGGCCATGTGGCCGACTCTTGCTCCGATTTCTTATGTTGTTATAATTTAACCCTTATCATTCTGGTGAATCTACACTGCAGCCCCTGCAAGACCAATATATCCTGCCTGGGATACGGGCCCCAGTCTGAACGCAGTACACAGATGGGGTCTATCCAGAGCTCTGTACAGCTGGAACGTAATTTCCGCCCCTCTCTATTCCAGCCCCCAACAATTCATTCATTTTTACAATTATTTTGTGTATCTGTGCACGAGCTTTTAGTGATTGGGTACTTGGACCCTACATCCCTCTGCTCAGATTCCCAGCTTCTCACCAGTTAGAAGATACTCTGATCAGTCTGTCTTGGGCCCACACCTCCCCACATTCAACTCCATCTGCCACAGGTTTGCCCACACACTGAACCTATCGATGTCCCGTTACAGCTACCTGCTCCCAGCCCCACTATTTACCGAGTATAGTCAATAAATGTGGATATACGGCTCGCTATTCTGCGTACGTCATTGATACCTACAGTGAGAAGCTGAGGCCCCAGTGCAGAACCCTGGGGACACCAGTAGTCACATCACACAGATTGCAGTATATACCCAGTGACCCTGCTCCCCCAACCAAGTCGAAATCCAAGCCAACAGCTTGCCGCCAATTCTATGTGCTCTCATGTTTGTTAGCAGGGGAAGCGTGTCGAAGCAACGAGCAATATTAAATCCCCTGCTAAGCACCAGCCCAATGCACACAGCCCCTCCTGGTATGGTCACGTTCCCCCCCGCCCCCAACTCCACACGGCCCCTCCCCCCACACACAGCCCCTCCCCCATACAGCCCCTCCCCGTATGGCCCTCCCCCCATACAGTCCCTCCCCCATACAGCCCCTCCCCACACATACAGCCCCTCCCCGTATGGCCCTCCCCATACAGCCCCTCCCCCTATACAGCCCCACCCCACACACACAGCCCCTTCCCCAAACAGCCCCTCCCCGTATGGCCTTCCCCCATACAGCCCCTCCCACACACATGGCCCCTCCCCCATACGGCCCCTCCCAGTATAGCCACCTCCCCCCCCACATGGCCCCCTCCCCCCCACACGGCCTCACCTCCCCTGTATGACCCCCTATGCCCCCTCCCTCTCCCCACTCCCTCGTACCTTCACAGCTTGAATCATCTTGGCCACCTCCACTTTGGTTTTTCCCTTCACTGATTTCCCGGTTACTCCGACGATTTCATCGCCCGCGGCCAGCGTTCCGTCCACAGCGGCCGGCGTGTTGTCGAAAACCTGCCGGTAACAACAAGGTGCGTAAGTCCAGGGCCGCCCTGGGCCACACCGCCGGAGTGGAGCGGAGCTGGAGCGGGAGCGGAGTCGGAGCAGAGCGGGAGCGGAGCCGGAGTGGGAGCGGAGTGGAGTCGGAGCAGAGCGGGAGTGGAGTCGGAGCAGAGCGGGAGTGGGCACTCTCCCACACTGTATCGCACTGGAACAATTGGACGGCGGCAAGCTACGGGTGGGAGTGGGTGGATCATGGAGTCACCATTAGGCTTTGAAAGCATCGAAGGGAGCAGACCTGAACTTTAATAAGGAGAGTATGTGAGAGTCATGGTGCAGACCACAGACACTCTGCCCTTTAGCAGGGTGGGTTTAGAGGGGAAGGAGAGAGACCTGGGCTGACACCCGCTGTAGGAAGCATTACTGAGAGTATCTGAGTGAGGACGGAGGAGGCAGCAGGTGAGGCGATGAGGGAGATGTGAGTCAGGAACAGGAATGCAGCAGCGTGTGGAGACAGACAGACAGAGAGTTAGCCGATTATAGGAGGGCACACTGACAGAGGAATGCTTTACCTGCACGATGTATAAACAGGGGCAGTACTGCGCTCCGCCACCAATACTGATCCCAATCAAATTCTGAGAATCCTTTTTAAGTGTCACTGTCCCAGGCACAGTCGGAATTCCCCTGATCCAAAAAACAGAGATTAAAAAGCTGACGTTTATTACATCACTGTTTAAAATACTTGAGAATGTTTTCATTGGCCACGATTGTGATATTGGTCCATTGACCCACTGGGTAATACCACCCCCCCCACATTGACCCACTGGGTAACACCCCCGCCCCCCCCCCATGGGGTAACACAGTAACAATATCTCACAGGGTGCAGTGTGGTCCTACACCTGGGAAGTGAGACAGACTGAGAACAGATTAATTGCACAAAGTGTGTGAATGGAGGTGCTGTGGGCCATCGGCAGCGGAACTGACCAGCAAGCAGTGACCTCGGGGCCCTGCCCATAGTGGCACACCTCTCACTGAACAATCAGCATCGAGCCGGGAGACCTGCCCTGGTTCAATGTGCAGTGTAGGAGGAGGTCAGCCCTCGATGACCCTCAGAACGTGGTCCCAACCTAATGAAGCTATTACACAGGGCAGCTCACACACATTAGACAGCACCAAACATGGGTCAGTCACACGACCACAGCCACTACGTTCTGTGTGGCAGTGTCGGGGTTATGTCACTGGACTAACAATCCCGAGAATGGGACTTGTGAATTTTAATTCATTAAAAAAGTCTGAAAATAAAATGCTGGTATCAGTAAAAATGACAATGAAAGTCTCAATTGTCCTAAAAACCCAACTGGTTCACTGAAGTCCCTCAGGGAAGGAAACCTGCTGACCTTACCCGGTCTGGGCCTACATGCGACTCCAGACCCACACCTACGTGGTTCACTCTTTAACTTCCCTTGGAAGCCACCCAGTTACCGACACCGTCTCACGGTGACGAAGGAGGGCCAATAAATATGGCTTTGCCAGTGATGCCCACATCCCGGGAACCAATCAAAAAATTGGGGGAACACCACCCTCTTCTACCATGGTACAGTCCAGCATGAGTGCAAGAGAGCAGGCTGAAGTATTTGCAAGTGTCTCAGACAAGAATTCCGAGTCCTATTCCTCCTCCCGAGATCCCACCGGCCAGGCAAACTGGTTCAGTCCATGTGACATTGTACATCTGATTTCAGCGGACACATTGAAGGCGTGACAGCGACTGAGCACACAGCTAACCAGCTCCCCACACTGAGCTAAGTCAAGCTGTACAGCTATATCGACCAACCACGGACAGCTGTGTCCTATCCACAACACAGGATAAATCTAAAAAAGGAAAGCCCTGCATTTATCGGACATTCCAAAGTGCTTTACAGTCAATGAAGTATTTTGAGAAGTGTAATCACTGTTGTAACGCAGGAAACGCAGCAGCCAATTTGTGCACAGCAAGCTCCCACACACAGCAATGTGATAATGAGCAGTTAATCTGTTTTAGTGATGTTGATTGAGGGATAAATATTGGCCAGGACACCAGGGATAACTCCCCTGCTCTTCCTTGGAATAGTGCCGTGGGATCAAGACAGCAGATGGGACCTCGGTTTAACTGAAAAACTGCACCCCAACAGCCTAGATTTTTGTGCTCAAGTGGCTGGAGTGGGAGTTGAACCCACAACTTTCTGACTCAGAGGAGAGAGTGCTACCCACTGAGCCACTGCCGACACATTAATCGAGTCAATTACTGCCCTATCAGACTCCTCCATCCTCAATCATCAGTAATCATGGTGAAGCCACACCTGGAATATTGTGTCCAGTTTTGGTCTCCTAATCTGAGGAAGGACATTCTTGCTATTGAGGGAGTGCAGCGAAGGTTCACCAGACTGATTCCCGGGATGGCGGGACTGACATATGAGGAGAGACTGGATCAACTGGGATTGTATCCACTGGAGTTTAGAAGAATGAGAGGGGATCTCATAGAAACAAATAAAATTCTGACGGGACTGGACAGGTTAGAGGCAGGAAGAATGTTCCCGTTGCTGGGAAGTTCCAGAACCAGGGGACACAGTCTAAGAATAAGGGGTAAGCCATTTAGGACTGAGATGAGGAGAAACTTCTTCATCAGGGAGTTGTTAACCTGTGGAATTCCCTGCCACAGACAGTTGTTGAGGCCAGTTCGTTAGATATGTTCAAGAGGGAGTTCGATATGGCCCTTACAGCCAAAGGGATCAAGGGGTATGGAGAGAAAGCAGGAAAGGGGTACTGAGGTTGAATGATCAGCCATGATCTTATTGAATGGTGGTGCAGGCTCGAGGGGCCGAACGGCCTACTCCTGCACCTATTTTCTATGTTTCTATGTTTCTATGTTTCGAAGTGAGGGAAGGAGTCATGAATTGTGCCACCCGGTGAAACCCACCACCAAGACCCTCACTGACATTCCGTTCAGAATCACTCGGCTCCAAATCTCACCACAGCCCTGATCCACACATGGATGCATTGCAGAGAAGAGCTGAGAGTATCTGCATTCACCATCACGGCACAACTCAACCCGGTACGGCACCAAGGAGCTCGCGGAAAACTGTGGCCAATGGGAGTGAAAGGGAAAGCCCTTCAGTGCTGGGAGTCACACTCGACACGAAGGGAGGTGGCTGTGGTTGTCGGAGGCCAGTCATCACAGCCCCAGGACATCACTGCAGGAGTTCCTCAGGGAAATGTTCTCAGCCTAGCTACCTTCAGCTGCTTCACCAATGACCTTCCCTCCATCATAAGGTCAGGAATGGGGCTGCTCACTTACAATTGCAGTGTTCAGCTCCAATTGCTCCGATAATGAAACAGTCCATTCCAGTCTACAGCAGGATCAGGGTAATAGCCAGGCTTGGGTCTATGTGGTACGTAA
Organism: Pristiophorus japonicus; assembly: GCF_044704955.1. NCBI lineage: Eukaryota > Metazoa > Chordata > Chondrichthyes > Pristiophoridae > Pristiophorus > Pristiophorus japonicus. Next base: position 69,076,795 of record NC_091995.1, on the reverse strand, counting down.
CATTTGAAGGTCACCATTGAGCAGAAGGTGAACCAGAGCAACACCATGGCTTCAAGGGCAAGGCAAGGGCTGGGTATTCAAAGCAGCGGAGGAAGAGATAGCAGAGGCACTGGTATATATTCATCAATGGAATAGTGACAGAGGAATGGCGGACAGCTAATGTGATATTATATTGGAAAAGGGAGATAGAACAAGCCCAAGGAACAATAGACCAGTTAGCTTTACGTCAGTGGTGGGAAAGATAATGGTTACAGAACGGAAGGAAGCCATTGGGCCCATCGAGCCCGTGCTGGCTCTCTGCAAGAGCATCTCAGCCAGTCCCACTCCCCCGCCCTTTCCCCGTAGCTCTGCCATTTATTTCCTTCAGGTACTGATCCAATTCCCTTTTGAAAGCGACGACTGAGTATGCTCCCCCTTTCAGGCCGCGCATTCCACACACTGACCACTCGCTGCATAAAAAGGTTTTTTCTTGCGTCGTCTTTGGTTCTTCTGCCAATCACCTTAAATCTGTGTCCTCTGGTTCTCGACCCTTCCACCAATGGGAACCGTTTCCAGCAACTCTGTCCAGTCCCCTCGTGATTTTGAACACCTCGATCCAATCTCAACCTTCTCTGCTCCAAGGAGAACAACCACAGCTTCTCCATCTATCCACGTCACTGAAGTCCTTCATCCCTGGAATCATTCTTGTAAATCTTTTCTGCTCCCTCTCTCACGTCTTCACATCCTTCAGAAAGTGCAGTGCCCAGAATTGGACACAATACTCCAGTTGAGCCCAAACCAGTGTTTTGTACAGGTTCATCATAACTTCCACACTTTTGTACTCTGTAACTCTATTCGTGAAGCCCAGGGTCCCGTAAGCTTTTTTAACCGCTTTCTCAATCTGCCCTGCCACCTTCAATGATTTGTGCACATACACCCCTTTCTTCCCCTCGGGAGAAAGGGATAGGCCGAGCAATTACAGGCCTGCCAGCCTAACTTCAGTGGTGGCAAAACTATTGGAAAAAATCCTGAAAGACAGGATAAATCTACACTGGGATAGGCAAGGATTAATTAGGGACTGTCATCACGGATTTGTTAAGGGAAAATCGTGTTTGACTAACCTGATTGAATTTTTTGAGGAGGTAACCAGGAAGGTCGATGAGGGTAGTGCTTACGATGTAGTGTATATGGATTTTAGCAAAGCTTTTGATAAGGTCCCACAAGGTCATGAAGGTTAAAGCCCATGGGATCCAGGGCAAAGTGTCAAGTTGGATCCAAAATTGGCTTGGAGGTAGGAAGCAAAGGGTAATGGTTGATGGATGTTTTTGTGACTGGAAGGATGTTTCCAGTGGGGTTCTGCAGGGCTCAGTACTGGGTCCCTTGCTTTTTGTGGTATATATCAATGATTTAGATTTGAATATAGGGAGTATGATTAAGATGTTTGCAGACGACACTAAAATTGGCTGTGTGGTTGATAATGAAGAGGAAAGTCATGGGCTGCAGGAGGATATCAATCTACTGGTCAGGTGGGCAGAGCAGTGGCAAATGGAATTTAATTCAGAGAAGTGTGAGGTAATGCACTTTGGGAGGGCCAATAAGGAAAGGATATTAACATTAAGCGGTAGGCCACTTAATAGTGTAGATGAACAAAGGGACCTTGGAGTGCTTGTCCATCCTGAAAGTAGCAGGCCAGGTGGATAAGGTGATTAAGAAGGCATACGGAATGCTTGCCTTTATTGGCCGAGGCATAGAATACAAGAGCAGGGAGGTTATGCTTAAATTGTATAATACTCTGGTTAAGCCACAGCTGGAGTACTGCGTGCAGTTCTGGTCGCCGTATTATAAGAAGGACGTGATTGCACTAGAGAGGGTGCAGAGGAGATTGACCAGGATGCTGCCTGGAATGGAGAATCTTAGTTATGAGGACAGATTGGATAGGCTGGGTTTGTTCTCATTGGAACAGAGGAGGTTGAGAGGAGACTTCATTGAGGTGTACAAAATATTGAGGGGCCTGGACATAGTGGATAGTAAGGGCCTATTTCCCTTGGTGGAGAGGTCTATTTCGAGGGGACATAGTTTTAAGGTGGTTGGTGGAAGGTTTAGAGGGGATTTGAGGGGAAGCAGAGGGTTGTGGGGGTCTGGAACTCACTGCCTGGAAGGGTGGTGGATGCAGAAACCCACACCACATTTAAAAGGTGCTCAGATGGGCACTTAAAGTGCCGTAACCTGCAGGGTTACAGACCTAGAGCTGGTAAGTGGGATTAAACTGGATAACCTCTTGTTGGCTGGTGGAAATACGATCGTAACTACTGCAGGGGAATCGAATACGGCCAGGGTGATCTCCTGGACTAGTTTCGATCGCCTGGATGGGTCGGAGAGGAATTTTCCCAGATATTTTTCCCCAATTGGCCTGGGTTTTTATCTGGTTTTTGCCTCTCCCAGGAGATCACATGGCTCCGGTTGGGTTGGAGTGCAGAATGTTTCAGTGTAAGGGGTGTCGTGGTTGTGAGAGGCGGACTGGTTGGGCTGGGTGCTCTTTGCCTTTCCGTCATTGTTCATGGGTTTATTTGTAACCTTCAGGGCTGCTGACCGAGGGCCGTGTGGCTCTTTGTCGGCCGGCGCAGACACGATGGGCCGGAATGGCCGCCTCCTGCGCTGTAAATTTCTATGTTTTTTTCTATGTCTCTCTGTTTGTGCACCCCCTTTAGGATTGTACCCTTTAGTTTATATTGTCTCGACTCATTCTTTCTACCAAAATGCATCAATCCACACTTTTCTGCTCTAAATTTAATCTGCCATGTGTCCACCTATTCCACCAAGCATCCTGAAGTCTGTTGGTCTCCTCCTCACTGTTCACTATAATGCCAAGTTTTGTGTCATCTGCAAATTTTGAAATTGTGCCCTGTACTCCCACGTCCAAATCATTAATATATATCAAGACAAGCAGCAGTCCCAGTACCGTCCCCTGGGGAACACCACTGTATACCTTCCTCCAGTCCGAGAAACAACCCTTCACCATTACTCTCTGTTTCCTGTCACTGAGCCAATTCCGTATCCATGCTGCCACTGTCCCTTTTATTCCACGGGCTTCCACTTTGCTGCAAGCCTATTATGTGGCACTTTGTCAAACGCCCTTGGACATCCATGTATACCACATCAACCGCATTACCCTCATCAACCCTCTCTGTTACCTCATCAACAAACGCAATCAAGTTGGTTAAACACAATTTGCCTTTAACAAATCCGTGCTGGCTTTCCTTAATTATTCCACACTTGTCCAAGTAACGATAACCGAAGTTAAACTGACTGGCCTTTGTTGCTGGGTGTATCCTCACACCCTTTTTTGAACAAGGTGTAACATTTGCAATTCTCAGTTCTCTGGCACCGCCCCTGTGTGTAAGGAGGATTGGAAGATCATGTCCAGTCCCTCCGTGATTTCTTCCTTCACTTCCCTCAGCATCCGAGGATGCATCCCATCCGGTCCTGGTGACTTATCGACTTAAGTACAGCCAGCCTTTCTAATAACTCCACTTTATCAATTCTTATCCAATTCAGTATCTCCACTACCTCCTCCTTAGCTATGACTTTGGCAGCATCCTCTTCCTTGGTGAAGACAGATGCAAAGTGCTCATTGACTACCTCAGCCATGCCCTCTGCCTCCATGTGTCAGTCTCCTTTTTGGTCCCTAATCAGCTCCACCCCTCCGCTTACTCCCCGTTTACTAGTTATATGCCTACAGAAGACTGTATTACCATTTACGTTAGCTGCCCAATGAAGCTCAACGTAAGCTCGAGGAACGGCATCTCATCTTTCGATTAGGCACTTTACAGCCTTCCGGAATCAACATCGAGTTCCACAATTTCACACCAGAACCTCTGCCCATTGTTTCAGCCGGCAGCTGCTGAAGATTCTGCCATTCCCATTCCCACTCCTCTAGACCCATCTTTTGTCCCATTACTGTGTGGAATATTTACCCAAAGAAGTGTCTGAAAACTGCAAATATAATAAATAACACGGATTTCAAAACTGCAGGTCATGCTTGACCAACCTTATTGAACAGATACATTTAAGGGGAAACTAGATAAATACATGAGGGAGAAAGGAATAGAAGGTTGTGTTGCTCGTGTGAGATGAAGAGGGGTACGAGGAGACTCGTGTGAAGGCCTCTTTCTGTGGTATATGTTTTCTGTGACTAGTGGCTCAGTCTGAGCCCACAAAGCCTCTGTACCAGCTCCAAGGCTCCGGTCAGGAGTGTGATGGGACACACAATACTCACCTGGATGTTGCTGCAGCAACACGCAAATAGCTCGACACCATCCTCGACAGAGCAGTTTGTTTCATCGCTGCCCCTGTGACTGGACTCAGTATCACTCCCTCCACCACCGGCGCACCGTGGCTGCAGTGTGTACCATCTACAAGATGCACTGCAGCAACTCGCCAAGGCTTCTTCGGCAGCTCCCACACCCACGGCCTTTCCCCCGCCACCCCCCTATCGCAAGCAGGTGTATGGGAACACCACCAGCTCCACGTTCCCCAAGTCACACACCACTCAGACTTGGAAATATAACACCATCCTTCATCGTCGCTGGGTCACAATCCTGGAACTCCCTCCCGAACAGCACTGTGGGAGCACCTTCACCACACGGACTGCAGCGGTTCAAGGCTGCGGCTCACCACCACCTTCTCAAGGACCCGAGGGATGGGCAATAAATGCCAGCCTTGCCAGCGATGCCCACAGCACGTGAATGCAACATAATCAGTAACAGTTAATGACGTTTTACTGTCACTTGGGTATTAACTCACAGTTTATCTTCTTCGATCTCAAAATCCATGTCGCTGAACATTGTCACGCCCCGTCAGCCTCCCGCTGCTCCCGCTCTCTGTGGGGAGGAACATTGCATAAGTGGGACCCACCATCCATGCTCAATGTCACACTGGCCACATTAATACCTTGCATTCAATCTGCCCCAAACTACCAACATGCTCACCCCTGGCAATGCTCACAGCAAGCATGAAAAATGCTAAATTTAACATGGACAGGAATTCCACAGGGTCAGGATCCCATAGGGACAGGATCCCAATACAGGGACAGGATCCCATAGAGACAGGATCCCAATACAGGGACAGGATCCAAATACAGGGACAGGATCCCATTGGGACAGGATCCCATAGAGACAGGATCCCATAGAGACAGGATCCCAATACAGGGACAGGATCCCAGGTGGACGGGATCCCATAGAGGATCCCAATACATGGACAGGATCCCAGGTGGACAGGATCCCATAGAGACAGGATCCCAATACAGGGACAGGATCCCATAGAGACAGGATCCCAATACATGGACAGGATCCCAGGTGGACAGGATCCCATAGAGACAGGATCCCAATACAGGGACAGGATCCCAATACAGGGACAGGATCCTGTAAAAATTCGGTGAAAACATCGGCGTAAACGTTTGGACTTTTGGACATTGCTTGGACACATTTTGTGTTACTGCAGAGAGCAGACAGCACTGACCTGGGGCTGGTCCCACAGGAATACACATCAGGTGGACACGGAATCAAGGCAGCAACGGTTGATGGACGAGCCCTTTGTCTTACAATCAGTCAGACATTAAGTAAAGTGGCCCGTATTCGGGCCATCGAAAGAGAAAGGGAAGCTATTCAATCACAGACTCGTCGGGGCCCCACATCGAGGTACAGCCCAGTTGACAAAGGAACAGGCCAGAGTCTGGATTTTGAACTTGTGGGCGAGAAGAAGCTTTTTGCAAGTATAAGAGACGGCAGTTGCAGCCACCTCTCTCTCTTCCCTCTTCGACGCCTGCTTGCTTCGGTCAACGCACAAGGATTGAACACTCTGTCCGGGACAGAGAGAAGCACCAGAGAGCCTCGCTACTTCGACTGGGAAGCTGACCTTGAGACGCCACAGATTGGTACAGAATCAGAGATACGCCATATCGGGAGGAGCAGCGAGTAAGCCAGAGGGGTAATTGGTGAGCATTTATCCCAGCCCACACATCTTTAAAACCACCGCATGATGTGAAGAGGTGTCGTGTGTCCCAACCAAGCTTTAGGGGTTTAGTGGGGAGGTTTTTGCAAGGATCATTAAGTGTATGCACATTCTGTTGGACAGATTTCAGTGGTGCAATTTTGAATCCGAGCAAGGGTGACTTAGACGTGGGTACTTTGCGTTAGGGGTCTGTTTCGACGGGCCAGGGCGTGTATGTACTGTGTTTGTTTGTTTTGCACACCGGGGTGTGTTTTACTGGGGGCAGGTGTGTGCTTTAACTTGAATAAAAGCATTTTGATGTTTGAGACCAAAAAGATCTGTCTATGACTGTAATTCCGGTGTAAGTGGGGTGATTTCCTTCTTTCCAGTAGGAAACCTTTGGCATTGTTGTAAGTAGGATCTGCCAGTAAATATATGTGATCTTTATTATCTAAGGAGAGCCAGTTAATTAAATCGGCTGATTGCTGAGTCGCGGGTGGATGTGTTGTGCTAATGTTTAGAGTTTAGTTCTACTCGGTAGTTGCGAGTGTAACTCGAGGGATGGCAGGACAGCTCAGTCCCCAGGATTGCACGTCCTGTGCCATGTGGGAAATCCCGGACGCTTCACGCAGCCAGGACGACCATGTGTGCAGGAGGTGTCTCCAGCTGCACCAACTCCGTGTTGCCCTCAGAGCTACGTGGATAGCACGTTTCTAGAGGTGGTCACCCCACAGCTTCAGAGTGTGCAGACAGATAGGGATTGGGTGACCCCTGGACAGAAGAGGAGGACCAGACAGGTAGTGCAGGAGTCCAGAGTCCATCTCACTCTCCAACCAGTGTTCTGTTCAGAGTACCGGTGGAGGCGACGGTGCCTCTGGGGAATGCAGTCAGAGCCAAGTCCACGGCACCATGGGTGGCTCAGCTGCGGGGGGGGCGGGGGAGGGAGGAAGAAGAATGGAAGAACTATAGTGGTAGAGGATTCGATAGTCAGGGAGCAGACAGGTGTTTCTGCGGCCGCAGACGTGACTCCAGGATGGTATGTTGCCTCCATGGTGTCAGGGTCAAGGATGTCACCAAGCAGCTGCAGGGCATTCTGGGGGGAGAGGGTGAACAGTCAGAGGTCGTGGTCCATATCGCGACCAATGAAATAGGTAGAAAGAGGGATGAGGTCCTGCAGGCAGAGTTTAGGGAGCTAGGAGAGAGATTAAAAAGCAGGACATCAAAGGTAGTAATCTCCAGATTACTCCCGGTGCCACGAGCTAGTGAGTACAGAAATAGGAGGATAGAGCTGATGAATGTGTGGCTGGAGAGATAGTGCTGGAGGGAGGGCTTTAGATTCCTGAGGCGTTGGGACCGTTTCTGGAGGAGGTGGGACCTGTACAAGCCGGACGGGTTGCACCTCAACAGATCCGGGACCAATACCCTCGCGGGGGGGGGAGGGGGGGGGGTTTGCTAGTGCTGTTGGGGAGGGTTTAAACCAGCTTGGCAGGGGGATGGGAACCTGAAAATAGATTCAGTAGGGAGGGGAGTAAAGCTGGAATTAGAAAGCAAAAATAAAGAAAGTGAGTTTGAAGGAGAGGGGAAACAAGCAGGAAAAAAGGGTAAAAAAACAAATTTAACGGCACTTTGTCTAAATGCACATAGCATTCGTAACAAATAGATGAGTTGACGGCACAAATAGATACAAATGGGGATGATCTGATAGCGATTACAGAGACATGGTTGCAAGGTGACCAGGACTGGGAATTAAATATTCAGGGATATTTGACAATCCGAAGGACAGACAGAAAAGAAAAGGAGGTGGGGTAGATCTGTTGATAAAGGATGGAATCACTGCAACAGCAAGAAACAATATTGGCTCAAATGATCAGAATGTTGAAACAGTTTGGGTGGAGATAAGGAACAATAAGGGGAAATAAGGGAACACTGGTGGGCGTAGTCTATAGGCCCCCTAACAGTAGCAACTCGGAGCATAAACCAGGAAATAGTGGGGGCTTGTAAAAAGGGAACAGCAATAATCATGGGTGATTTTAACCTCCATATTGATTGGACAAATCAAATTGGTCAGGGTAGCCTTGAGGAGGAGTTCATAGAGTGCATAAGGGACAGGTTCCTTGAGCAGTATGTAACGGAACCAACCAGGGGGCAGGCTATCTTAGATCTGGTCCTGTGTAATGAGACGGGATTAATAAACAATCCCCTAGTAAAGGATCCCCTTGGAATGAGTGATCATTGCATGGTTGAATTTCAAATTCAGATGGAGGGTGAGAAAGTTGGATCGCAAACCAGCGTACTAAGCTTAAATAAAGGAGACTATGAAGGTATGAGGGCAGAGTTGGCTACAATGGACTGGGAAAATAGATTAAAGTGTAGGGCGGTTGATGAACATTTGGTGTACATTTAAGGAGATATTTCACAACTCTCAAAAATATATTCCAGTGAGGAGAAAAGGGTGTAAAAGAAAAGATAGCCATCCGTGGCTAACTAAAGAAATAAAGGACGGCATCTAATTAAAAACAAGGGCATACAAAGTGACCAAAACTAGTGGGAGGACAGAAGATTGGGAAGCTTTTAAAAGCCAGCAATGAATGACTAAAAAATGATTAAGGAAGGGAAGACAGACTATGAAAATAAACTAGCACGAAATATAAAAACAGATAGCAAGAGTTTCTATAGGTATATAAAAAGGAAAAGAATGGCTAAAGTAAATGTTGGTCCCTCAGAGGACGAGACCGGGGAATTAGTGATGGGGAACATGGAGATGGCAGAAACTCTGAACAAATATTTTGTATCAGTCTTTACGGTGGAGGACATTAACAATATCCCAACAGCGGATAGTCAAGGAACTATAGCGGGGGGAGGAACTTAACACAATTACAATCACTATGGAGGTGATTGCATCCTCGGGTCTTAAGAGAAGTAGCGGCACGGATTGGTTGTAATTTACTAAAATTCCCTGGACTCTGGGGAGGTCCCAGCAGATTGGAAAACTGCAAATGTAACGCCCCTATTTAAAAAAGGAGGAAGACAAAAAGCAGGAAACTATAGACCAGTTAGCCTAACATTTGTGGTTGGGAAAATGTTGGAGTCCATTATTGAAGAAGCAGTAGCAGGACATTTGGAAAAGTAAAATTCGATCAGGCAGAGTCAGCATGGATTTATAAAGGGGAAATCATGTTTGACAAATTTGCTGGAATTCTTTGAGGATGTAACAAACAGGGTGGATAAAGGGGCACCAGTGGATGTGGTGTATTTGGATTTCCAGAAGGCATTTGACAAGGTGCCACATAAAAGGTTACTGCACAAGATAAAAATTCACGGGGCTGGGGGTAATATATTGGCATGGATAGAGGATTGGATAACTAACAGAAAACAGAGTCGGGATAAATGATTCATAGAAACATAGAAACATAGAAAATAGGTGCAGGAGTAGGCCATTCGGCCCTTCTAGCCTGCACCGCCATTCAATGAGTTCATGGCTGAACATTCAACTTCAGTACCCCATTCCTGCTTTCTCGCCATACCCCTTGATCCCCCTAGTAGTAAGGACCTCATCTAACTCCTTTTTGAATATATTTAGTGAATTGGCCTCAACAACTTTCTGTGGTAGAGAATTCCACAGGTTTACCACTCTCTGGGTGAAGAAGTTCCTCCGCATCTCGGTCCTAAATGGCTTACCCCTTATCCTTAGACTGTGACCTCTGGTTCTGGACTTCCCCAACACTGGGAACATTCCTCCTGCATCTAACCTGTCCAACCCCGTCAGAATTTTAAATGTTTCTATGAGGTCCCCTCTCATTCTTCTGAACTCCAGTGAATACAAGCCCAGTTGATCCAGTCTTTCTTGATAGGTCAGTCCCGCCATCCCGGGAATCAGTCTGGTGAACCTTCGCTGCACTCCCTCAATAGCAAGAACGTCCTTCCTCAGGTTAGGAGACCAAAACTGTACACAATACTCCAGGTGCGGCCTCACCAATGCCCTGTACAACTGTAGCAACACCTCCCTGCCCCTGTACTCAAATCCCTGCCTGCTCGGGTTAGCAATCAGTAACTAGTGGGGTGCCGCAGGGATCAGTGCTGGGATCCCAGCTATTTATAATCTATATTAAAGACTTGGAAGAAGGGACTGAGTGTAACATAGCCAAGTTTACTGACGATACAAAGATGGGAGGAAAAGCAATGTGTGAGGACACAAAAAAATCTGCAAAAGAACATAGGCAGGCTAAGTGAGTGGGCAAAAATTTGGCAGATAGAGTATAATGTTGGAAAGTGTGAGTTCATGCACTTCGGCAGTAAAAAAATCAAAGAGCAAGTTATTATTTAAATGGAGAAAGATTGCAAAGTGCCTCAGTACAGCGGGACCTGGGGGTACTTGTGCATGAAACACAAAAGGATAATATGCAGGTACAGAAAGTGATCAGGAAAGCCAATGGAATCTTAGCCTTTATTGCAAAGGGGATGGAGTATAAAAGCAGGGAAGTCTTGCTAGTTATACAGGGTATTGGTGAGGCCACACCTGGAATACTGCGTGCAGTTTTGGTTTCCATATTTACAAAAGGATATACTTGCTTTGGAGGCAGTTCAGAGAAGGTTCATTAGATTGATTCCGGGGATGAGGGGGTTGACTTATGAGGAAAGGTTGAGTAGATTGGGCCTCTATTCATTGGAATTCAGAAGAATGAGAGATGATCTTATCGAAATGTATAAGATTATGAGGGGGCTTGACAAGGTGGATGCAGAGAGGATGTTTCCACTGATAGGGGAGACTAGAACTAGGGGGCATGATCTTAGAATAAGGGGCCGCCCATTTAAAACTGAGATGAGGAGAAATTTCTTCTCCGAGGGTTGTGGATCTGTGGAATTCACTGCCTCAGAGAGCTGTGGAAGCTGGGACATTGAATAAATTTGACAGAAATAGACAGTTTCTTAAATGATAAGGGGATAAGGTGTTATGGGGAGTGGGCAGGGAGGTGGACCTGAGTCCATGATCAGATCAGCCATGATCGTATTAAATGGTGGAGCAGGCTTGAGAGGCCGTATGGCCTACTCCTGCTCCTATTTCTTATGTTCTTATGAAACCACCACAGGCAAAACCACTTACAATCCCAATACAGGGACAGGATCCCAATATAGGGAGAGGATCCCATAGATACAGGATCCTGATACAGGGACAGCTGTTTCCTAGTCGAGTGACTGAGTGTCTCTTCGCAGGTGATGATTATGGAAGTCTTGAGGAAAGACCAGGCGCTGTGGACACTTTGGGTCACTAGGAGTCGTCAGGTTGGTAGCGAGGCGCTGGCCGAATAGGGCATTCTTAGCAGGATCTTTGAGTGCACCTGCAAATCCATTGGCAGGACAGGCGCACCAACATCAGCATTCTTGCTGAGGCCAACATCCCCCGCAGCAAAGCACTGACCACACGTGACCAGCTCCGCTGCGCGGGCCACATCGTCCGCATGCCCGGCACGAGGCTCTCAAAGCAAACGCTCTAACCCTCACTCCTACACGGCAAGCGAGCCCCAGGTGGGCAGAGGAAACATTTCAAGGACACCCACAAAGCCTCCCTGATAAAATTCAACATCCCCACCGACACCTGGGAGTCCCTGAACAAAGCCCGCCCAAAGTGGAGAAAAAGTGCCCGGGAGTCTCTTCGCTGAGAGCGAGCTGAAGCCAAGTGTCGACAGCGGAAGAAGCGAGCGGCAAACCAGACTCCCCACCGTCTGCCCCACCTGCGACAGAGACCGTAAATCCCACATTGGACTCTTCAGACACCTGGGAACTCATTTCTAGTGTGGAAGCAAGTTATCCTCGACTCCGAGGGACTGCCTGTGATGACAAGGACAGGATCCCGATACAAGGACAGGATCCCGATACAAGGACAGGATCCCGATATCTCTCCCCTCAGATCCCGGTTTTTTACCTTTTCCCGATGTTGTTCCGGATGTTTCTGTTGTGAATGACGTCACCAATGTTGCTGTTTGCTCACATCCTGTTCCGGCTCACTAACCCGGAACTGAATTCACACGCAAAATAATGATTCAACTGATCCGTAACCGGAAATAACCCGGTGCCCACACATGCGCCTTGGATACCTGAGCACAATGGCCGCCATCTTTAGTGCAGGCATCGCCGGCTTGAATCAGTGGGGCGGGGTTATCTTGCTGGGACGGGACTGCGTTCGTGACGCCCTCCACCAGTAATCCCCATCCCACACCCGCCCCAATCCCATTCCCAACCCAATCCTGATCCCACACCTGCCCCAACCCCAACCTAATCCCATTCCCAATCCAATCCTAATCCCATTCCCAACCCAATCCCCATCCCACGCCCGCCCCAATCCAATCCTGATCCCACACCCGCCCCATTCCCAACCCTGATCCCACGCCCGCCCCATTCCCAGCCTAATCCCATTCCCAACCCAATCCTGATCCCACACCCGCCCCAATCCCAGCCTAATCCCACACCCGCCCCAATCCCAGCCTATTCCCATTCCCAACCCAATCCTGATCCCAGCCTAATCCCATTCCCAACCCAATCCTGATCCCACGCCCGCCGACCCTAATCCGCATCCCATTTCATTCCGACCAATCCCAATCAGAATGAAACCCCAATGGAGAACACAGTTCAAGGGGCCGAAAGTGATGGCCTTACCGCCGACATTCCTCTCGGGGTTGCACTTGGTGTGGAGCGGGCAGGAGAGGGGGAAGAGAGAACGGCCAGGAAGCGCCCGCCCGCGATGCCAGATGGGAGCAGGCGGGAGTCGGCTCCAGCATGGGAAGGAGCGCCCCGATGAGGCTGATCGAACCCCCAAGGTAAGTTTAAAAAACTGAAGGTGGTTAGTGGACATGAATTTTTTCCCACAACGACTTACCTTACTGTGTTCCCCTCAACGTCTTCTGCATCATTTTTTCTCTCCAATCATTTTTATTTGAACATCTTCGACCCTCCGTGGGCCCGACCCCATCCTCTGCGGCGAGAGCCTTTCCTGCCGCGATTGGGAGCTGCTGCCCGCTCCCACCCAATGTGACGGTGTACGTCGCTCGTTTGCTGCCCTCCCACCTTTAAATTATTTTTCATCAATTTCCCGCCCGCGCTCTCGACGGCCATCGACAGGTTGGGTCCCTTGCCCGGAGTACTGCATAGAGTTCTGGTCGGCAGATTATAAAAAGGATATAGAAGCACGAGAGAGGGTGCAGAGAAGATTAACAAGAATGATACCAGAAATGCGAGGGTGTACATATCAGGAAAGGATGAACAGGCTGGGTCTCTTTTTTCGGTGACCTAATTGAGGTCTATAAAATTATGAAAAGTTTTGATAGAGTGGATACAGAGAGTGTTTCCACTTGTGGGGAAGAGCAAAACTAGAGGCCATCAATATAAGATCATCAACAAGAAAGCCAATGGGGAATTCAGGAGAAACGTCTTTACCCAGAGAGCGGTGAGAATGTGGAACTCTCTGCCACGGAGTGGCTGAGGCGAATAGTATCGATGCATTTTGGGGGAGGCTACTCAAGCATATAAGGGAGAAGGGAATGGAGGGGTATGCTGATAGATTTAGATGCGGAAAGACGGGAGGAGACTCGAGTGGAACATAAACTCCGGCATGGACTGGTTGGGCCGAATGGCCTGTTCCTGGGCCATATATCAGTCCCCATCCCAATATTGTCATCAAGTCATTGCGAGGGAAGAGCATATGTGAGTTTGAGTGGGTGGATTTACGGGGTGAGTTTACAGGTGGATCTAACAAGAGAAGCCCGAGTGATTTAACCTTTCCTGTTAATGAAAAAACTCGTTGGATGAACAATGTTAAACACATCAAAAGAAAAGCCATTCTGAAAATCAAAATCCAAAATATCTTTATTCAAAACACAAGCAATTTTTCAGGATGAGAGCGGCATTGAACCCCCGCTGGAGTGAAAAACTCGACCCCACAGTCATGGGCAGTGTTGTCGGATTAACTCACAATTGAAACAATAAAAGGATTTCATGACATGGTGTCTGAAGTGTAACACAGGGCAACACAGGTCATGTGATGCAGACTGTTTCTGGGTGTGACACCCTATGTTGGGCTGTTCCATAATTTTGAATGTTGGGGGGTGGGAATGTTGTTTGTATTGGGAAGTTTCGTTAATCACATTTCCACATGAACGTGGACTATAGCCTCATGGGGTTCACACGGAGCTGACACAGGCTTCCTGGCAGCTGCTGATTGTCTGCAGCTGCAGAGATGTTGCAGGATTCAGTGGACCCGACGAACATGTCCCTCTTATTTATCAAAACCCTGCTGTAGACAGTTAATGATCAACTGTTTCCAGTCAAACAGACGAGTCAGTTCCTCCTAATAAAAGCACAAATCACACAGGCACTCTGCTCCACGCGGCAGTCTGGGACATGCTTGAACCCGGTGTGAGGGTTCCGAATCGAGCGCTCTGTGGCTCAGAGATTCTCACAGCAACAGCTCAACCTTCACTTCCAGCTGACTCGCATAAGGCACCAGCATCGGCTGAACCTCCTGCTCCAGGAATCTTGTTACCTTTCAGGGCACAATTCAATATAAGTCAAAACTAACACACAATCAGTCTGAAGTTCACGCGCTCTCTGGAGATTAATATCCCTGTCGAAGAACCCAGCTCCCCCCTTACCCAGGAACAGACCGACATCTCACATGTTACAGGGGGGTTACAGCAAACGGTGCACCACAGGAAGGGCCAGACTGAGGAAAGGGCTGAATATCACAGTGACACGGAGTGGGGGTGTCGCAGCGAGGGGTCTATCGGAGGGTCACAATGGGGGGGGGAACACGGAGCGGGTCTCTCCGGAGGGGGGCGCGAGGCACATAAGAATTAGGAGCGGGAGTTCGCCATTCGGCCCCTCGAGCCTGCTCCACCATTCAATGAAATCATGGCTGATCATCGACCTCAACTACACTTTCCTGCACTGTCCCCATATCCCGTGATTCCCTTAATATCCAAAAATCTATCGATCTCTGTCTTGAATAAACTCAGAGCCTCCACAGCCCTCTGGGGTAGAGAATTCCAAAGATTCACCACCCTCTGAGTGAAGAAGTTCCTCCTCATCTCAGTCCTAAATGGCCAACCCCTTATTCTGAGACTGACCCCTGGTTCTAGACTCCCCAGCCCGGGGGGGAAACATCCTCCCTGCATCTACCGTCAAGCCCTGTAGGAATTTTGTATGTTTCATAACAACATAAACAGGAGCAG
Source organism: Pristiophorus japonicus (assembly GCF_044704955.1). Lineage (NCBI taxonomy): Eukaryota > Metazoa > Chordata > Chondrichthyes > Pristiophoridae > Pristiophorus > Pristiophorus japonicus. The sequence continues at coordinate 69,061,607 of NC_091995.1, read as the reverse complement.
GAGTCGGCCATGTGGCCCCTCGAGCCTGCTCCGCCATTCAAGATCATGGCTGATCTGATCATGGACTCAGCTCCACTTCCCTGCCCGCTCCCCATAACCCTTCACTCCCTTATCGCTCAAACATCTGTCTATCTCCACCTTAAATATAATCAATGACCCAGCCTCCACAGCTCTCTGAGGCAGCGAATTCCACAGATTTACAACCCTCAGAGAAGAAATTTCTCCTCATCTCAGTTTTAAATGGGTGGCCCCTTATAAAATAAAAACTTTAACTTACCCTTTTTTCCGTTTGTCCAGCTCACCGCTGCCGGCAAGGTTTTCCTTGGCGATCATCGCGGGGCGCATTTCACGGCGTACGGGTCGGGTGAGACTGAAAACTCCAGCGGTATCACAATGCGAGCTGCTACACCTGGGCACAGCTCTCCCCGGTGGTGTTTAAGTGCCGCCACAAAAACCGACCCGAGGATCGCGACCGGGCGAACAGCGGAGGGTCAAAACGCGGCGAAAACCCGTTGCAAATCACTCAACAATCCAGTCCTTGGTACTCCATTATTTCAGGAGGTTTTCCGTGTCTACTTCCGTGAAGACAGACAGAGTATTGGTTTAATTTCTCTGCCATTTCCTTATTCCCCTTTAGGGGAAATCATGTTTGACAAATTTGCTGGAATTCTTTGAGGATGTAAAGAACAGGGTGGATAAAGGGGAACCAATGGATGTGGTGTATTTGGACTTCCAGAAGGCATTTCACAAGGTGACACATAAAAGGTTACTGCACAAGATCAAAGTTCACGGGGTTGGGGGTAATATATTAGCATGGATAGAGGATTGGCTAACTAACAGAAAACAGAGAGTCGGGATAAATGGTTCACTCTCCGGTTGGCAATCAGTAACTCGTCGGGTGCCGTGGGGATCAGTGCTGGGATCCCAACTATTTACAATCTATCGTAACGACTTGGCAGAAGGGACTGAGTGTAACATAGCCAAGTTTGCTGATGATACAAAGATGGGAGGAAAAGCAAAGTGTGAGGACACGAAAAAATCTGCAAAAGGACATAGGCAGGCTAAGTGAGTGGGCAAAAATTTGGCAGATAGAGTATAATGTTGGAAAGCGTGAGGTCATGCAATTTGGCAGAAAAAAAAAATCAAAGAGCAAGTTATTATTTCAATGGAGAAAGATTGCAAAGTGCCACAGTACAGCGAGACCTGGGGGTATTTGTGCATGAAACGCAAAAGGATAGTATGCAGGTACAGAAAGTGATCAGGATGGAATCTTGGCCTTTATTGCAAAGGGGATGGAGTATAAAAGCAGGGAAGTCTTGCTACAGTTATACAGGTTATTGGTGAGGCCACACCTCGAATATTGCGTGCAGTTTTGGTTTCCATATTTCCGAAAGGATATACTTGCTTTGGAGGCAGTTCAGAGAAGGTTCACTAGGTTGATTCTGGGGATGAGGAAAGGTTGAGTAGGTTGGCCCTCTACTGATTGGAATTCAGAAGAATGAGAGGTGATCTTATCGAAACATATAAGATTATGAGGGGGCTTGACAAGGTGGGTGGGTGCAGAGAGAATGTTTCCACTGATGGGGGAGACTAGAACTGGAGGGCATAATCTTACAATAAGGGGCCGCCCATTTAAAACAGAGATGAGGAGGAATTTCTTCTCTGAGGGTTGTAAATCTGTGGAATTCACTGCCTCAGAGAGCTGTGGAAGCTGGGACATTGAATAAATTTAAGACGAGATAGACAGTTTCTTAAATGATAAGGGAATAAGGGGTTATGGGGAGCGGGCAGGGAAGTGGAGCTGAGTCCATGATCGGATCAGCCATGATCTTATTTGGCGGAGCAGGCTCGAGCGGCTGTATGGCCTACTCCTGCTCCTATTTCTTATGTTCTTTATCATTTCTCCTGCCTCGGCCTGTACTTTCACTAATCTTTTTCATTTTACATTACAAATGGGTATGATTTGGTGGCCATTACTGAAACGTGGTTGCAGGGTGGCCAAGACTGGGAATTAAACATACAGGGGTATCTGACAATTCGGAAAGATAGACAAGAAGGGAAAGGAGGTGGGGTAGCTCTGTTAATAAAGGATGATATCAGGGCAGTTGTGAGAGACGATATTGGTTCTAATGAACAAAATGTTGAATCATTGTGGGTGGAGATTAGAGATAGTAAGGGGAAAAAGTCACTGGTGGGCGTAGTTTATAGGCCCCCAAATAATAACTTCATGACAATAATCAAGGGAATAATGGAGGTATGTGAAAAAGGAACGGCAGTAATCATGGGGGATTTTAACCTACATATCGATTGGTCAAATCAAATCGCACGGAGTAGCCTGGAGGAGGAATTCATAGAATGCATACGGGATTGTTTCTTAGAACAGTATGTTACAGAACCTATAAGGGAGCAAGCTATCTTAGATCTGGTCCTGTGTAATGAGACAGGAATAATAAACGATCTCCTAGAAAAAGATCCTCTCGGAATGAGTGATCAGTCTGGTTGAATTTGTAATACAGATTGAGGGTGAGGAAGTAGTGTCTCAAACAAGCGTACCATGCTTAAACAAAGGGGACTACAGTGGGATGAGGGCAGAGTTGGCTAAAATAGACTGGGAACACATACTAAACAGTGACACAATTGAGGAACAGTGGAGGACTTTTAAGGAGCTCTTTCATATATTCCAGTGAAAAAGAAGGGCGGTAAGAGAAGGGATAACCAGCCGTGGATAACCAAGGATATAAAGGAGAGTATCAAATTAAAAACCAATGCGTATAAGGTGGCCAAGGTTAGTGGGAAACTAGCAGACTTGGAAAATTTTAAACGACAGCAAAGAATGACTAAGAAAGCAATAAAGAAAGGAAAGATAGATTACGAAAGTAAACTTGCGCAAAACATAAAAAGATAGAAAAAGCTTTTACCGATATATAAAACGGAAAAGAGTGACTAAAGTTGGTCCCTTAGAAGATGAGAAGGGGGATTTAATAATGGGAAATGTGGAAATGGCTGAGACCTTAAACAATTATTTTGCTTCGGTCTTCACAGTGGAAGACACAAAAACCATGCCAAAAATTATTGGTCACGGGAGTGTGGAAAGGGAGGACCTTGAGATAATCACTATCACTAGGGGGGGTAGTGCTGGACAGGCTAATGGGACTCAAGGTAGACAAGTCCCCTGGTCCTAATGAAATGCATCCCAAGGTATTAAAAGAGATGGCGGAAGTTATAGCAGATGCATTCGTTATAATCTACCAAAATTCTCTGCACTCTGGAGAGGTACCATCGGATTGGAAAGCAGCTAATGTAACGCCTCTGTTTAAAAAAGGGGACAGACAAAAGGCAGGTAACTATAGGCCGAAGACGCAACATGGATTCATGAAGGGGAAATCATGTTTAACTAATTTACTGGAATTCTTTGAGGATATAACGAGCATGGTGGATAGAGGTGTACCGATGGATGTGGTGTATTTAGATTTCCAAAAGGCATTCCATAAGGTGCCACACAAAAGGTTACTGTAGAAGATAAAGGTACGCGGAGTCAGAGGAAATGTATTAGCATGGATCGAGAATTGGCTGGCTAACAGAAAGCAAAGAGTCGGGATAAATGGGTCTTTTTCGGGTTGGAAATCGGTGGTTAGTGGTGTGCCACAGGGATCGGTGCTGGGACCACAACTGTTTGCAATATACATAGATGGCCTGTAAGAGGGGACGGAGTGTAGTGTAACAAAATTTGCAGATGACACAAAGATTAGTGGGAAAGCGGGTTGTGTAGAGGACACAGAGAGGCTGCAAAGAGATTTAGATAGGTTAAGCGAATGGGCCAAGGTTTGGCAGATGGAATGCAATGTCGGAAAATGTGAGGTCATCCACCTTGGAAAAAAAAACAGTAAAGGGAATATTATTTGAATGGGGAGAAATTACAACATGCTGCGGTGCAGAGGGACCTGGGGATCCTTGTGCATGAATCCCAAAAAGTTAGTTTGCAGGTGCAGCAGGTAATCAGGAAGGCGAATGGGAATGTTGGCCTTCATTGCGAGAGGGATGGAGTACAAAAGCAGGGAGGTCCTGCTGCAACTGTACAGGGTATTGGTGAGGCCGCATCTGGAATACTGCGTGCAGTTTTGGTCACCTTACTTAAGGAAGGATATACTAGCTTTGGAGGGTGTAGAGAGACGATTCACTAGGCTGATTCCGGAGATGAGGGGGTTACCTTATGATGATAGATTGAGTAGACTGGGTCTTTACTCCTTGGAGTTCAGAAGGATGAGGCGTGATCTTATAGAAACATTTAAAATAATGAAAGGGATAGACAAGATAGAGGCAGAGAGGTTGTTTCCACTGGTAGGGGAGACTAGAACTAGGGGGCACAGCCTCAAAATACGGGGGAGCCAATTTAAAACCGAGTTGAGAAGGAATTGCTTCTCCCAGAGGGTTGTGAATCTGTGGAATTCTCTGCCCAAGGAAGCAGTTGAGGCTAGCTCATTGAATGTATTCAAATCACAGATAGATAGATTTTTAACCAATAAGGGAATTAAGGGTTATGGGGAGCGGGCGGGTAAGTGGAGCTGAGTCCACGGCCAGATCAGCCATGACCTTGTTGAATGGCGGAGCAGGCTCGAGGGACTAGATGGCCTGCTTCTGTTCCTAATTCTTATGTTCTTATACCTATAAAAGCTTTTACAGTCTGTTTTTATGTATCTCGCTAGTTTACTCTAATATTCTATTTTCCTTTCTTAATCAATTTCTTGGTCCTCCTTTGCTGAATTCTAAAACCCTCCGAATCCTCAGGCTTACTGCTCTTTTTGACAATATTATAAGCCTCTTCCTTTGATCTAATACTATCTTTAACTTCTCTTGTTAACCACGGTTGGACCACTTTTCCTGTGGGTTTTTGTGCCTTAAAGGAAAGTATGTTTGTTGTAAATTCTGTATTAATTCTTTAAATGCTTTCTCTCTATTGTGTTTATCCCATCTTTTATTATCAGGGCTACCTCTCCCCCTTTTCCTTTTTGCCTATCTCTTCTAAAAGTTAAGTATCCTGGAATATTTAGTTCCCAACCTTGGCCACTTTGCAACCACGTCTCCGCAATGGCTATTGACCAAACCTATTAATTTCTATCTGCGCTATTAATTCATCTATTTTGTTGCGAATGCTTCACACATTCAGATATAGTGCCTTTAGCTTTGACTTCAACTATTTTTCCCTGATGTCACCTCAGTCACTGATGCCCTATTACCTTTGTTATTCCTGACCCACACTGCTTATTTTTACCCAAAACTTTGCCTTGACATTTCCCGAGATTGTGTTAAATTTACACTTTCCTGAATCCTGCCACCCCACCGGAGAGGGCCGTGGGGCACACGCCTGTGTTCCAGTGAGGGCCGTGGGGCACACGCCTGTGTTCCAGTGAGGGCTGTGGGGCACACGCCTGTGTTCCAGTGAGGGCTGTAGGGCACACGCCAGTGTTTCAGTGAGGGCCGTGGGGCACACGCCTGTGTTCCAGTGAGGGCTGTAGGGCACACGCCTGTGTTCCAGTGAGGGCCGTGGGGCACACGCCTGTGTTCCAGTGAGGGCTGTGGGGCACACGCCTGTGTTCCAGTGAGGGCCGTGGGGCACACGCCTGTGTTCCAGTGAGGGCTGTGGGGCACACGCCTGTGTTCCAATGAGGGCTGTAGGGCACATGCCTGTGTTCCAGTGAGGGCCGTGGGGCACACGCCTGTGTTCCAGTGAGGGCCGTGGGGCACACGCCTGTGTTCCAGTGAGGGCTGTGGGGCACACGCCTGTGTTCCAGTGAGGGCTGTGGGGCACACGCCAGTGTTCCAGTGAGGGCTGTGGGGCACACGCCAGTGTTTCAGTGAGGGCTGTGGGGCACTTGCCTGTGTTCCAGTGAGGGCCGTGGGGCAGTGTTACTCTGTGCCACAAATGATCATCTCGCAGTGACTCAGTTCCAAGCCCACCGTGTGTCAGGTGTCCCATGTCATATGTGTGTGTCCCCCCACCCCCGCTGCGTGTCTCTCCTCTCCCCCGACGTGTGTCCCGGGCCCCCGTCTCGCTCTCACCTGCTGTGGGGCACAGCCAATGAAGGACTTGGGGTTCAGCAGTGCCTGGAGCTGCCCGTGGATCGGGCTGAAGTAGGGGTCCTCCCTAATTCTGCTGATCAGATCGTTGTCACCTCCCTCCTGTTTGACCACGGCAGCGGCCTGCTGAGAGAGCACACGGATTCGCTCGTGGCAATCCTGTGGGAAACGGGAAGGAAATGAATTCCATGCCAAGCCCAGAAACAAGGGGGCGAGCCCCTCAGACACAAGGGGGGGGGGCGCAACGACCCCTCCCCCTCCCCCAGACACAAGGGGGAGCAACTCGTTCCCATCCCCCTCCCCCCCAGACACAAGGGGGAGGCGACAGGATCTAACCCGCAATGCCAGCACTGACCTGTCTGTTTTCCCCAGCCTTCACCATTGCCATGATGATGTTTTCTGTCGCCATGAATGGCAGCTCCTGACGAATGTGGCGCTCAATCACCTGGAACAGATAGGAACAAAACCGAGTGAGCGGGAGGAGGGGTGGGGGGGATAAAAGAGGGTGAGCGGGAGGAGAAGGAGCAGGAGAAAGCGAGCGTGGGGAGACGAGGGAGACAGAGAACGAGGGTGGGGCGGGGAGAGAGGGCACACGCCGGGAAGGGGGGGGGGGGGGGGGGCGGGCGAGTGAGCGACGGGGGGGGGGGGGGGGGGGGGGCGGCGGGCGGGCGAGCAACCGGGGGTGGGGGGGCGAGCGAGCGACGGGTGGGGGGCGGCGGGCGAGCGAGCGACGGGTGGGCGAGCGACGGGGGGGGGGGGGGGGGGGGGCGGGCGAGCGAGCGACGGGGGGGGGGCAGGCGAGCGGCGGTGGGGGGGGGGGCGAGCGAGCGACGGGGGGGGCGTGCGAGCGAGCGACGGGCGGGCGAGCGAGCGACGGGGTGGGGAGGGGCGGGCGAGCGAGCGACGGGGGGGGGGGGATGGGCAGGTGAACGAGCGACGGGGTGGGGGGGGGGGCGAGCGAGCGACGGGGTGGGGAGGGGCGGGCGAGCGAGCGACGGGGTGGGGATGGGCAGGTGAACGAGCGACGGGGTGGGGAGGGGCGGGCGAGCTAGCGACGGGGTGGGGAGGGGCAGGCGAGCGAGCGACGGGGTGGGGAGGGGCAGGCGAGCGAGCGACGGGGGGGGGGGATGGGCAGGTGAACGAGCGACGGGGTGGGGAGGGGCGGGCGAGCTAGCGACGGGGTGGGGAGGGGCGGGCGAGCGAGCGACGGGGTGGGGAGGGGCGGGTGAGCTAGCGACGGGGTGGGGAGGGGCGGGCGAGCTAGCGACGGGGTGGGGAGGGGCGGGCGAGCTAGCGACGGGGGGAGGGAGCCGAGCGAGCAGAGTGTAACTGCAGAGCCCCAGTGCCTGGGCCCAGTGCGATTACAGGCTCCCCCATGCCCTGTCACTGCTCTATAAATACATCAGTCGAGATCGGCTGCACCATATTAACCAATCTCCCCATATCCCTCACAAGGCTCCTACCTTTGGGTACACGACCAGCCCCTCAGTGATGTTCTGGAGCGTGCTCAGGATAATATCGGCAGTGAGGAATGACTCCGGGAGACAGATGCGTCTGCAGAGAGAGAAAGCGAGCGAGGGAGAGCAAGAGAGAGAGAGAGAGAGAGAAAATAGGCGGGTGACTAAAAGCTCCGTACACAGTGCAGTGTTGGACCAATCAGCTCAGTCAGTGTAGTAGCACACCGTGTCGGGTTTCTCAATCCCACCCACACTGACAGCAGGAAGTCCCCCTCCCCGCTGCGGTTCCTTCGGCGATGGAGCCAGAACACCGAGCTTGGCCAAGCTGGCTGTCTCAGCAGCAACACATTGTCGCACCAGTGGGGGCGGCGATCCCTCACGTGTGCGCCATGAATGTGAGTGCAGTCTATTCAACAGTGCGAGGCATCACCGTAGAGCCTGAACAGGTCACATGCAACATCCCACACTGGGCAGTGATCAGGTGAAGGAAACCAGGGAGAGTCCAGCACCTTCACCCAGTGATACTGAGTCCAATGGTAGAGAGCAGGCAGCGCAGCAAAGAGTGGGGAGGAGGGTCAGCTCGGGAACCTCCTCATTGCTGGCACCAACCTACGAGGGGGTTTACCCCGGTTTTGGGCGGGGGGAGGTTACCCCGGGTTTTGCGGGGGGGAGGTTATCCCGGGTTTGGGGGGGGGGGGGGGGAAATCATTCCACTGGGTTTGGTGAGGGGGGGGGTGAATTATTACCCCGAGGGAGTAGGGAGAGATTTACCCCGGGCTTAGAGCGAGAAGGTGTGTGTGGGGGGGGGGGGGGGGGGGGGAATTAACCTCCCCCCTTCTCCAGCTCCACGGGTCAGTCTGCTTTCCCGTCAAGTATTGAAGCAATCAACGCGGTGTCGGGGGCACGGTGAGCTTCCGCGGTTTGCGAGACCCAGCAGGTTACCTGTTGGCGCTGTCGTCCAGTGTGCGCTCAAACCACTGCACGGCCGCAGTATGCAACGGGTCCAGGACCAGGGCCATGAGGTGTCGGGCCAGACTGCAACAACGCTCACTGCGCATCGGGTTCCTCTTGTAGGGCATCGCACTGGATCCTGTAAACAGCACACAGAGGGCAGAGTCAGGGCAGGTGGGGGGGCGGGGGGGCGAGCCCAGACATCCTGAAACAAGCAGAGCAGCGAGCTGATCTTGGATGATCACAGCGTCAGCTTTATCGACCTCAATCACCTCGAAGGACAAGGGCAGCAGGCGCATAGGAACACCACCACCTCCATGTTCCCCTCCATCCTGACTTGGAAATATATCGGCCGTTCCTTCATCGTCGCTGGGTCACAATCCTGGAACTCCCTCCCTAACCCAGCACTGTGGGAGCACCTTCACCACACGGACTGCAGCGGTTTAATAAAGCGGCTCACCACCACCTTCTCAAGGGCAATAAATCGTGGTCTTACCCGCGACGCCCACATTCTGAGAATTAATACAAAACCCCCTCCCCTCGAGGATGATGTCACCCCTCTCCCGCCACAGCCTGACCCGCGGAGGTTGCCTGGCCCCTTCTACTCTACTCACCAATCTGATCTTTCTCAAAGGGCTCTTCGATCTCCTTCAGATTTGCCAGAAGACGGATATCGGTGCAGATCTGAGAGAAATACAGGTTTGGATTATTGGCCACACCAACAGTGCTGACTGAGGCCACTCCCCCCCCACGTACCCGCTCCCCCCACATGCCCGCCCTCTACCCCCCGTGCCCGCCCAGCCACCCCCCCCCCCCCAACCCCAGTCTGACATATGTCTGAAATCCCCCCCAGCCCCTATACAACTAGTTCAGCTGTTGAAGTGGGCCACCTCAGCTCTGCTCCCAGGTTAGCATAATCCACGCGGAGCCCAGCTACTGCTTCACTCCCCAGCCCACACCGATTCTGTGCCAGACGGCAGGGGACACTGGAACTCTCCTCCGGACTCCTGCGGTCAAACCGGGCTCCACGGTGAGCAGACGCCAACAAAACTAACACTTCCCATGTCGTCGAAACTGCCTGCAGCAAGGACACTTTCACACTCTCCCCACTCCTCAAAATCCAGCCCTGCAACTCCACATCAATTGAGAATTCTGCTTATTTATTTTTCCAGTGTCCATTACAGTTATTGTCATTTTCTTCAACTCTCAGCAACCTTCCCGCCTGCCCCCACCCACCCACCAGGTCACTTCCCTGACCTTGTGAATGGTTGCTCCAAGGCTCGAGAGCACAGCCAGTGAGTCAATGTCCACTTTGCGACTGTACGTCTGTCCAGTCACCATGTAGGTTCTGAGGGTAAAACACACACATTTCAACACAGGCCCCGCCCACCAGCCCACAACACTGCGGTACTGAGCGTGGATAGAGGGGAGACGGGGGGGCCGACTGATCCCGGGGGGGGGGGGGGGGGGGGGGCGGGGGGCACTGATCACACTTTAAACTGATGAAGGGGTTGTGGAAGGATTCAGGAAAGAGTCAATTTAAAAGCAGCAAGAGAATAGCCACGGCTCGCAAGCAGAGCAGAGTTTCGGGTTACAAGAAGCTGAGTGGGTCAGGAAGCGACAAAGAGAGTTAACAAAGGTAACTGGGCATCACTGACTGAGGTGACATCAGGGGAAGAGAAAAAAGCCAAAGCTAAAGGCACTATATCTGAATGCACTTGTGCATGAAACACAAAAGGATAGTATGCAGGTACAGCAAGTGATCAGAAAGGCCAATGGAATCTTGGCCTTTATTGCAAAGGGGATGGAGTATAAAAGCAGGGAAGTCTTGCTACAGTTATACAGGGTATTGGTGAGGCCACACCTGGAATACTGCGTGCAGTTTTGGTTTCCATATTTACGAAAGGATATACTTGCTTTGGAGGCAGTTCAGAGAAGGTTCACTCGGTTGATTCCGGAGATGAGGGGGTTGACTTATGAGGAAAGGTTGAGTAGATTGGGCCTCTACTCATTGGAATTCAGAAGAATGAGAGGTGATCTTATCGAAACGTATAAGATTATGAGGGGGCTTGACAAGATGGATGCAGAGAGGATGTTTCCACTGATAGGGGAGACTGGAATTAGAGGGCATAATCTTAGAATAAGGAGCCGCCCATTTAAAACTGAGATGAGGAGGAATTTCTTCTCTGAGGGTTGTAAATCTGTGGAATTCGCTGCCTCAGAGAGCTGTGGAAGCTGGGACATTGAATAAATTTAAGACAGAAATAAGCAGTTTCTTAAACGATAAGGGGTTATGGGGAGCGGGCAGGGAAGTGGAGCTGAGTCCATGATCGGATCAGCCATGATTGTATTGAATGGCGGAGCAGGCTCGAGGGGCCGTATGGCCTACTCCTGCTCCTATTTCTAATGTTCTTATTCACAACAAAATAGATGAATTAATAGCGCAGATAGAAATGAATAGGTTTGATCAATAGCCATTACGGAGACATGGTTGCTAAGTGGCCAAGGTTGGGAACTAAATATTCCAGGATACTTAACTTTGAGAAGAGATAGGCAAAATGGAAAAGGAGGGGTAGCCTGATAATAAAGGGTGGGATAAAGGCAGTGGATCAAGGAGTGGAATCAGTTTGGGTGGAGCTAAGAAACAGCAAGGGGTAGAAAACATTGGTGGGAGTTGTTTATAGGCCCCAAACAGTCGTGGCAATGTAGGGCACAGTCTCAATCAGGAAATTACAGTTGCATAACAAGGGTAATACAATAATCATGGGGGACTTTAATCTACATATAGACTGAGCAAACCTAATTTGCAGTAATAGTGTGGAGTGAATTCATGGAATGTATACACGATGGTTTTCTAGATCAGTATGTTGAGGAACCAACTAGAGAACAAGCTATATTCTAGATCTAGTATTGTGCAATGAGAAAGGGTTAATCAATAACCTTGTAGTAAAGGGGCCTTTAGGGACGAGTGACCATAATGATAGAATTTTATATCATGTTTGAAAGTGATTTAGTTAAATCCGAAACAAGGGTCTTAAATCTAAAGAAAGCAAACTACATAGGGATGAGGGGAGAGTTGGCTAAGGTAGATTGGGAAACTATATTAAAAGGTATGACGGTAGACAAGCAATGGCTAGTATTTAAAGAATTAATACATCATTTACAACAAATATATATTCCTTTAAGGCACAAAAACCTTACAGGAAAAATAACTAACAAGAGAAGTTAAAGATAGTATTAGATCAGAGGAAGAGGCTTATAATGTTGCCAAAAAGAGCAGGAAGCCCAAGGATTCGGAGGGTTTTTAGAATTCAGCAAAGGGGGACCAAGAAATTGATAAAGAAAGGAAAAATAGAATATTAGAGTAAACTAGCGAGACATAAAAACAGACTGTAAAAGCTTCTATAGGTGTGCAAAATGGAAAAGATTTAGGGAAAGTAAATGTGGATCCCCTACAGGCTGAGACAGGAGAAATTATAATGGGGAATAAGGAAATGGCACAGAAATTAAACAAATACTTTGTGTCTGTCTTCACAAAAGACACGAAAAACCTCCCGGAAATAGTGGAGTATCAGGGGTCTCGTGAGAATGAGGAACTGAAAGAAATTAGTAAAAAAAGAGTGCTGGAGAAATGAATGGGACTGAAAGCTGATAAATCCCCTGGACCTGATGGCCTGCATCCTAGGGTCTTGAAAGAGGTGGCTACAGAGATAGTGGATGCATTGGTTGTCATCTTCCAAAATTCCATAGATTCTACAACAGTTCCCACAGATTGGAAGGTTATAAATGTAACCATGCTATTTAAGAAAGGAGGGAGAGAGAAAATTGGGAACTACAGACCAGTTAGCCTGACATTAGTAGGGAAAATGCTCGAATCTGTTATTAAGGACGTGGTAACTGGGCACTTAGAAAAGAGTAATAGGACTGAGCAGAGTCAACATGGATTTATGAAAGGGAAATCATGTTTGACAAATCTGTTGAGTTTTTTGAGGTTGTAACTTAGAATAGATAAGGAGGTATAGTGTATTTGGATTTTCAGAAGGCATTCGATACGTTGCCACACAAGAGGTTATTTATCGAAATCAGGACTCATGGTGCAAGATTTTCCATGTTTTGTGCATGCTTAACGCTCACTTAGCGTCCATTTTACCGCTGAAATGACGTATAACGCCCATATAGCCATAAAATGGAAACTGACGGGCATTTTTCGGACTCTTATCACCGAGCGTTACTTTCCCCTACTTATGGCGGGAAAAAATACCACCCGCCCTCTTTTTTGGAGCAGAATCATCAGAACGGGCGAAATTAACGCCCATAATATTGCCAGTGTTACGTTTCCACACGGAATTAACGCCGAGATTCAATGATACCGCCCGCCCACTTTTTTTTGTCCTAAAGATCACATTTGCCGAAACTAACGGCCAGATCATCGCCCAGCATTACTTTCACCACCTCGCACACATATCGCCCACAATATCGCTCGCCCAAAAAACCACCCGGAAAAAGTGGAACTAACCGGAACTACTCACAGCGTTATGGACACCATGTTCTACATCACATGTCGCATCATTTAAAAGGCTGCTCTGCTTCAACCTCGGGGGAGTTCGTATATACTCTGGAGGTGATGTGAACATCTGTACAAACATCTTTACCATACTGCGAATGATTGGAATTTAATAGGTGTCTTCGACGAGACATTCATTGTTTGTGACCAATCGGTGGAAACAGAGGGCTATTGATGATCAATTACATGCTGCAGACTCGAGATGGCTGAAGGTACTCTCCACAGCATTATGCGCCCAATGTAAGACATGCCAGACTGATGAGGAGGACCAGACGTTACACCCCCCGCAAGTACAGGGAAAAGCATTCTTACCTCGACTTGCCCGACACCACCTGCCTTCGGAGACTGCGCTTCCACAAAGAGGTTATCACTGAGATATGCCAGCTCATAAGGGGAGATCTGCAGCCTGCCTGCACCATCAGTACTGCAGTCGAGGTCAAAGTCACCGCAGCACTGTCATTCTACGCATCGTGTTATTTTCAGGCGACATTTGCGGGCATTTGCAGCATGCCGCACATTGCTGCATTGGACAGGTCACTGAAGCCCTGTCCGCACCAAGGAGGCACAGCATGAGAGGGCTTTCGGATTCTCCAGAATTGCAAACTTCCCCAAGGTGCAGGGAGCATAGACTGACCGCACATCGCCATGCGGGCACCTTTTCAGGATGCAGAGGTTTTCAGGAACCGCAAGGGATTCCACTCCCTGAATGTCCAACTCATTGTCGACCACCAGCAAATTATAATGACAGTGAATGCTAAATTTCCGGGCAGCATCCATGATGCTCACATCCTGTGTGAGAGCACTGTATCTGACTTGTTTAACAATCAGCCACAAGGTCAATGCTGGATGCTTGGTGACAAAGGATATGGCCTCGCCACCTGGCTGATGACCCCCCTGCGTGACACCCACACTGAAGCCGAGAGGCGATACAACGAGAGCCACAGAACCACTCGCAATATCATGGAGAAAACCATTGGAGTGCTGAAGCAGCGCTTTATATGCCTGGACCACTCAGGAGGCAAGCTCCAATACCACCCTGAGCAGGTAGCTCAATTCATGGTGGTGTGCTCCATGCTGCACAACTTGGCTATCAGGAGGGGACAAGAATTGCCTTAAGAGTCTGACAATCCACCTCACCAGAGGGGGGGGGGGGGGGGGGGGGAGGGGGAAGAGGAAGATGAGGAGGCGGACGCTGACATCGGCCCAGACAATCAGGCTGACGCTGAAGCCATGCCCCTGCCCCCCTGTAGACTGCATGAAAGGGCCCATGGTAGCATGATCGCTACAAGAGTCTTACGTCAGGAGCTCATCAATGATCGCTTTGCCTGAAAGAACTTTGCTGTTATTTACAAGAGTGTGCAGATCATACATCAATGGTGGGCATCACCTTTGTGACAGTTAAAGTTTAAGTTGATTGAAGTTAAGTGTAATTATACCCTTTAATGTTAAGGAATCACCAGCGTGTAACAGTGCAGCTATCTGAACCAATGCACAACAAAGTTTTGTTAAATAAAAAACATTTCAACCGAACATTTGTCTGAAATCATCAGTATTTCTGTAAAAACCAACCCTCCACCCCCCGCTTCTCCTCCTCACCTCTACCCCTTCCCCTTCTGACTGCAAGCTGCCTGGCCGAGAAGTTCCTCAGGCGATGCTTCATTGGCGGGGGGGGGGGGCGGTGATAGCCGAACCGCTGCTTGGATGGATACGGGAGAGGACGGTCCCGAGGTAGGAACGTGCTCCAAGCTAGAAGCAAGATGTTGCTCCTGGCTCTCGTGTAGTTGACAATGGGGGTGCGGCACCTTGGGGCGCAATGCGGTGCTCCGGGACCACTGGGAGCCCTCTGCCACCAATGTTCCTGGCTACCAGCTCCAGGGCCTCCTTCATCCCTTCCATGTTATGTATTATTTGTTGGCCAAAAACTCAGGGCCGACTATGTTCTTGATGCTGGTGAATCTCCCTCGTGCCTCCCACAACAGCCAGACAAGCACACACCACACCCACACACTCTTTCAGTCCCTCTCAGCCCCCTCTGTCTCCTCTCCTGCGCATGTCATGATGACCCTTGACCTCCTGAATCGCAGTAATCGAGCGTTGCCATGCCGTTGCTAAGGACGGCGACACTTTACGGCAGAAGGTCAGAGATTTAACGCTAACGCCCATTTCATATCGCTTGCGGTTACGCCCAATTTCAAAAATGGAAACTAGATGCTGAGAGAATGGTCGAGAAGCCAGCGATCTGAAAACCTATTTTTCCTGCTCACGCCGGAGTGTAAAATCTAGCCCATGGGATTGGGACTAATAGACTAGCATGGATTGAGAATTCGTTAACGATCAGAAAACAGAATAGAAATAAATGGGTCATTTTGGGTTTGGCAGGCTGTAACTCGTGGGGTGCCACAAGGATCGGTGCTTGGGCCCCAGCTAGTCACAATCTATATCAATGTTTTGGATGAGGGGACCAAATGTAATATGTAAGTTTGCTGATGATACAAAGCTAGGTGGGAATGTAAGTTGCGAGGAGGATGCAAAGAGGCTTCAAGGGGATATAGACAGGCTACGTGAGTGGGCAAGAACATGGCAAATGTAATATATGGAGAAATGTGAAGTTATCCACTTTGATAGGAAAAATAGAACAGGAAAATATTTTTTAAATGCTGAGAGATTGGGAAATGTTGGTGTTCAGGGGGACCTGGGTGTCCTTGTACACCAATCACTGAAAGTTAACATGCAGGTACAGCAAGCAATTAAGAAAGCCTTTATTACAAGAGGATTTGTGTATAAGAGTAAAGACGTCTTACTGCAATTATATAGGGCCCTGGTGAGACCACACCTGGTGTATTGTGTACAGTTCTGGTCTCTTTACCCAAGGAAGGATATACAGGTACAACGTCCCGAATCCGGAACTCCCAAAATCAGAATAGTCTGAAAACCGGATATTTTGCGCATCATGGATGGAGTTGTCCGGAATCCAGAATTATTCTCTGGGATCCGGAATTCTCCAAAAAACAGACATTTTGAGGTGGCCAAGATGGCGATATCGGGCAGCGAGGGACGAGGAAATGGAGGGCTGCGGGCGGCGGGAATGTAGGGTGTAGAGGGGATGAGCGAGTGATGGAAATTCAGCAGCTCACACAGCCCACCAACGGTCCGCACTCACCCAGGGACCCGCTCATCGATGACTAGCCACCGCGCTCACTGTTCCGACCTGGAGGGGGTTGAGCGATCACTGGGGTCGGGACTCCTTCCTCTCGGCTCCGGATAGCCGAGCACCAGTGCGAGCGGCAAGGTCCGAAATACCGGCACGGATTCGGTCAAGGATTCCGGATTTTCTTGTCTGAAATCCAGAAAAACCCCACATCCAGCACGGACTCGGTCCCGAGGATTATGGACATTGTACCTGTACTTGCCATTGAGGGAGCGCAACAAAGGTTCACCAAACTGATTACTGGAATGGGGGGATTGTCCTACGAGGAGAGATTGAGTAGACTAGGCCTATATTCTCTAAAGTTTAGAAGAATAAGAGGTGATCACATTGAAACATACAAAATTCCTACAGGGCTTGACAGGGTAGATGCAGGGAGAATGTTTCCCCGGGCTGGGGAGTCGAGAACCAGGGGTCAGAGTCTCAGGATAAACAGTCGGCCATTTAGGACTGAGATGCGGAGAAACTTCTTCACTCAGAGGGTGGTGAATCTCAGGAATTGTCTGCCCCAGAGGGCTGTGGCGGCTCAGTCGTTGAGTATATTCAAGACAGAGATCGATAGATTTTGGGATATTAAGGGAATCAAGAGATATGGGGATAGTGCGGGAAAGTGGAGTTGAGGTAAAAGATCAGCCATGATCTCATTGAACGGCGGAGCAAGCTAGAGGGACCGAATAACTGACTCCTGCGCGTAATTCTTACATTATGTTCACACGGGGCGGGGGATGGGAAGAATGGAATCACTGATCACACTGGAGGAGGGGGGGTGGGGGAGGAGGGGGGGGAGAACCGATTTAGTGATCACACAGATCATACTCACTGCTTAAATCCTGCCATTTCAGTCACCAGTCGATCGAGCTCTTCAACCTGAGAGAAAGGGAGGCAGAGAGAGCATGAGAGCAGCAATGCAGAGTGTGAGAGAGCGAACAGTGGGAGGTTGTAGAGGGAACACGGCTGCAAGTGAAAGAACCAGCAGCGTAACAGCAACCAAAACTGCAGCATGAGTGAGAATGGAGGCACATACCGGAGAGATAGAGGAGGGGGCGGGGGCGGGGGCGGCGAGTGCGGGCGTGAGGGGAGGGCGCGGGCAGGTGGGAGAGCTCGAGTGGGTGGGGAGCATGGGAGGGCGGGGAGCGCGCGGGCGGGCGGGGAGCGCGGGAGATCGCGGGCGGGGAGCGCGCGGACGGGCGGGGAGCGCGCGGACGGGCGGGGAGCGCGCGGACGGGCGGGGAGCGCGGACGGGCGGGAGAGCGTGGGCGGGGAGCGGGGTGGGGTATGAGGATTCCCGTTGCTATTTATGAAGCGACGCTTGGTGATAAATGTGCTGCCCGTTCCCACAGTAGCTGGCACCACTCACCTTGCCATGGTCGCCCTCGAAGAGCTGCAGGAAGCTGGCCTGAGTGCCCGTCGTCCCCTTCACTCCCCGGAACCGCAGCTCACTGCGGCCACGCTCGATGTTCCTCAGGTCCATGCACAGATCCTGGAGCCAGAGACAACAGCGCTTCCCCACCGTGGTCAGCTGGGCCGGTCTAGCCAATCACAGCACACAATCCACTCAACAAACCAATCAGAGTACAGAATCCCCTGACGGAGGAAATCACAATGCAGGAATCCTTGAACGAGACAATCACAGCACAGACTGCTGATGGCAATGTGAGCAGTGGGATGGGGGAGGGGGGTGGAGGGGGAACTGGGGCCGGAGGAGGTGCTCCTTGTTGCCTTTAACACTGGTGGTGCTTTGTACAAGCTCCAAGCAGTAAATATTTTAACCTAGCAACCTAGAACTAATACTTTATTAAATTAATAATTAAAACTAGTTACATTAATTAGTTTAAAAAAACTAAAAATAAACACCGCGGCTGACCCCCCCCCCCCCCTCCCCGCGGAACGACCCTTCCCCCTCCCCCTCCCCTACTTAAAACTGCAATGAAATATATAAAAGAAGGTGAGATAGAGATTGCCGTGCAGGGGTGTGCTTATCTGCAGTTTGAGGAGAGCAGCGTGATCCCAGGCAACCTCAGCTGCAGTAAGTGACTGCACCTCGAGGAACTCCGGCTCAGAGTTGTGCTGCGACATTCAAACACTGGGATGTATTGGGGAGGGGGAGGGTTACCTGGACATTTTCACTCTGCAGGCAGTCACACCCATTAGGTTAGGTCGTGGTTTACATTTGGTTCGTGATTCATTTTGGTAGGAAGCATGAGGAGAGGCAATATAAACTGAAGGCTACAATTCTAAAGGGATAGGTGCACAAATTGTTGAAGATGGCGCCTTTATAAAACATTAGTTCAGCCTCAACTGGAGGATTGTGTCCAATTCTGGCCACCGCACTTTAGGAAGGATGTGAAGGCCTTAGAGAGGGTGCAGAAAAGCTTTACGAGAATGATTCCAGGGATGAGGGACTTCAGTTATGTGGATAGACTGCAGAAGCTGGAGTTGTTCTCCTTCAAGCAGTGAAGGTTGAGATTGGATCGAGGTGTTCAAAATATGAGGGGCCTGGACAGAGTAGATAGAGAGAAACTGTTCCCATTGGCGGAAGGGTCGAGAACCAGAGGACACAGATTTAAGGTGATTGGCAGAAGAACCAAAGACGACGCAAGAAAAAACCTTTTTACGCAGCGAGTGGTCAGGGTCTGGAATGCACGGCCTGAAAGGGGGAGGCAGACTCAGTCGTCGCTTTCAAAAGGGAATTGGATCAGTACCCGAATGAGAAATATTTGCTGGGCTACAGGGAAAGGACGGAGAGTATGACTAGCTGAAATGGTCTCGACGGGCCGAATGGCCTCGTTCTGTGCTGTAACCATTCAGGGATGGGAGGATGTGACTGTGACTCACACGGTTGCAGTGGTGCAAGAGCCTCAGCCTGTGCCACTGTCCAACAGGTACCAGGTACTTACTGACTATCTTCCAGTTAGCCTAACATCTGTGGTTGGGAAAATGTTGGGAGTCCATTATTAAAGAAACAGGAGCGGGACATTTGGAAAAGCAAAATTCAGTCAGGCAGAGTCAGCATGGAGTTATGAAGGGGAAGTCATGTTTGACAAATTTGCCAGAGTTCTTTGAGGATGTAACGAACAGGGTGGATAAAGGGGAACCAGTGGATGTGGTGTATTTGGACAAGGTGCCACATAAAAGGCTACTGCACAAGATATAAGTTCTCGGGGCTGGGGGTAATATATTAGCATGGATAGAGGATTGGCTAACTAACAGAAAACAGAGAGTCGGGATAAATGGTAATTCTCGGGTTGGCAACGAGTAACTAGTGGGGTGCCGCAGGGATCAGTGCTGGGACCCCAACTATTGACAATCTATATTAACTTGGAAGAAAGGACAGAGTGTAACATAGCCAAGTTTGCTGACGATACAAAGATGCGAGGAAAAGCAATGTGTGAGGAGGACACAAAAAATATGCAGGACATAGACAGGCTAAGTGAGTGGGCAAAAATTTGGCAGATGCAGTATAATGTTGGAAAGTGTGAGGTCATGCACTTTGGCAGAAAAAAATCAAAGAGCAAGTTATTATTTAAATGAAGAAAGATTGCCAAGTGCAGCAGTACAGCGGAACCTGGGGGTACTTGTGCATGAAACACAAGTACCCCCAGACTGAGACCTTAAACAATTATTTTGCTTCGGTCTTCACATTGGAAGACACAAAAACCATGCCAAAAATTGCTGGTCACGGGAATGTGGGAAGGGAGGACCTTGAGACAATCACCATCTCTAGGGGGGTAGTGCTGGACAGGCTAATGGGACTCAAGGTAGACAAGTCCCCGGTCCTGATGAAATGCATCCCAGGATATTGAAAGAGATGACGGAAGTTATAGCAGATGCATTCATTATAATCTACCAAAATTCTCTGGACTCTGGGGAGGTACCAGCGGATTGGAAAGCAGCTAATGTAACGCCTGTTTAAAAAAGGGGGCAGACAAAAGGCAGGTAACTATAGGCCGGTTAGTTTAACATCTGTAGTGGGAAAATGCTTGAAGCTATCATTAAGGAAGAAATAGCGAGACATCTAGATAGGAATAGTGCAATCAAGCAGACGCAACATGGATTCATGAAGGGGAAATCATGCTTAACTAATTTACTGGAATTCTGTGAGGATATAACGAGCACGGTGGATAGAGGTGTACCGATGGATATGGTGCATCTAGATTTCCAAAAGGCATTCGATAAGGTGCCACACAAAAGGTCACTGCAGAAGATAAAGGTACGCGGAGTCAGAGGAAATGTGTTAGCATGGATCGAGAATTGGCTGGCTAACACAAAGCAGAAAGTTGGGATAAATGGGTCCTTTTCGGGTTGGAAATCGGTGGTTAGTGGTGTGCCACAGGGATCGGTGCTGGGACCACGACTGTTTACAATATACATAGATGGCCTGGAAGAGGGGACAGAGTGTAGTGTAACAAAATTTGCAGATGACACAAAGATTAGTGGGAAAGCGGGTTGTGTAGAGGACACAGAGAGGCTGCAAAGAAATTTAGATAGGTTAATCGAATGGGCTAAGGTTTGGCAGATGGAATACAATGTCGGAAAATGTGAGGTCATCCACCCGGGGAAAAAAAAACAGTAAAAGGATTATTTGAATGGGGAGAAATTACAACATGCTGCGGTGCAGAGGGACCTGGGGGTCCTTGTGCATGAATCCCAAAAAGTTAGTTTGCAGGTGCAGCAGGTAATCAGGAAGGCGAATGGAATGTTGGCCTTCATTGCGACAGGGATGGAGTACAAAAGCAGGGAGATCCTGCTGCAACTGTACAGGGTATTGGTGAGGCCGCACCTGGAGTACTGCATGCAGTTTTGGTCACCTTACTTAAGAAAGGATATACTAGCTTTGGAGGGGGTACAGAGACGATTCACTAGGCTGATTCCGGAGATGAGGGTGTTATGTTATGATGATAGATTGAGTAGACTGGGTCTTTACTCGTTGGAGTTCAGAAGGATGAGGGGTGATCTTATAGAAACATTCAAAATAATGAAAGGGATAGACAAGGTAGAGGCAGAGAGGTTGTTTCCACTGGTCGGGGAGACTAGAACTAGGGGGCACAGCCTCAAAATACGGGGGAGCCAATTTAAAACCGAGTTGAGAAGGAATTGCTTCTCCCAGAGGGTTGTGAATCTGTGGAATTCTCTGCCCAAGGAAGCAGTTGAGGCTAGCTCATTGAATATATTCAAATCACAGATAGATAGATGTTTAACCAATAAGGGAATTAAGGGTTATGGGGAGCGGGCGGGTAAGTGGAGCTGAGTCCACGGCCAGATGAGCCATGATCTTATTGAATGGCGGAGCAAGCTCGAGGGGCTAGATGGCCTACTCCTGTTCCTAATTCTTATGTTCTTATGTAAAAGGTTAGTATGCAGGTACAGCAAGTGATCAGGAAGGCCAATGGTATCTTGGCCTTTATTGCAAAGGGGATGGAGTATAAAAGCAGGGAAGTCTTGCTTCCTCACAGGGTATTGGTGAGGCCACACCTGGAATACTGCATGCAGTTTTGCTTTCCATATTTACGACTGGGCCTCTACTCATTGGAATTCAGAAGAATGAGAGGTGATCTTATCGAAACATATAAGATTATGAGGGGGCTTGACAAGGTGGATGCAGAGAGGATGTTTCCACTGATGGGGGAGACTAGAACTAGGGGCATAATCTTAGAATAAGGGGCTGCCGATTTAAAACTGAGATGATGAGGAATTTCTTCGAGGGTTGTAAATCTGTGGAATTCGCTGCCTCAGAGAGCTGTGGAAGCTGGGTCTTTGAATATATTTAAGACAGAAATCGACAGTTTCTTAAACAATAAGGGGATAAGGGGTTATGGAGAGCGGGCGGGGAAGTGGAGCTGAGTCCATGATCAGATCAGCCATGATCTTACTGAATGGCGGAGCAGGCTCGAGGGGCCGTATGACCGACTCCTGCTCCTATTTCTTATGTTCTTATGTTCCCCCTCATTTTTGTTGGGTGCGTGGCATGCGCAAAACCTCTGGGTTGCGCGGCCAGAGGGAACGTTACTTGCTAATGGTGTGGATGAGAATGAAGATTGCCGGGAGGATGGGCAAACTGACCACGGCATTCGCGCTCCGAGACTGGGGGGGGGGTGGAGAGAGGGATGCAGTCGGCAATAGTATCGTCAGGTGGATATTGTTTCTCTGCAGCCACGACCGGGTGTCCTGAAAGCGGTGTTGCCTGTCCGCAATGTTCCCCCTAATCTGCCATTTGAGAAGCCAGTCCCACCTCCAGGCGGCTGCGTGGACGTGCAGCTTAGTGTGACCGGGTTAAGGACCACTCCTCGCTACTGGAGAAGGGGGAGGATCCAGTTGTCATGGTCAATGTAGGAACCAACAGCATAGGTAGAACCAGGAATGAAGTTGTGCCGAGGGAGTCTGGCGAGCTAGTGTACCAATTAAAAAGCAGAACCTCAAAATAAGAATCTCTGGATTACTAACTGAGCCATATGCAAATAAGCATAGGGACAAACAGATTAGAGATTTCAATGCATGTGGGAGGCAGTAGTTTCAGTTCATGGGGCACAGGCACCAGTACTGGGGAAAGAGGGAGCTGTTCCGTTGGGATTGACTCCACTTAATCGGCGCTGGGACCAATGTTCTGGCGAATCAAATAACTAGGGTGGCAGATAGGGCTTTAAACTAAAAAGGAGGAGGAAGGGTTCAGGCAAGGGTAAATGTATATGTCTAAAGAAAAAAGTCACAGCTGTAGAGCAGAGTAGCGATTTGGGTAAAATGAAACAGACTGTGTCAGGAAGGGACAGAGTTTAACAACGGTAATCAGACACTGGCAACCAAGGCCACATCGGTGCAAAATAGTAAAAAGATCAAATTAAAAATACTATATCTGAATGAACAAAGTATCGGTAACAAGACAGAAACATAGAAAATAGATGCAGGAGTAGGGCATTCGGCCCTGTGAGCCCTCACCGCCATTCAATAAGATCATGGCTGATCAGTCCCTCAGTACCCCTTTCCTGCTTTCTCTCCATACCACTCGATCCCTTTAGCCGTAAGGGCCATATCCAACTCCCTCTTGAATATATCCAATAAACTGGCATCAACAACTCTCTGGGGCAGGGAATTCCACAACTCTGAGTGAAGAAGTTTCTCCTCATCTCAGTCCTAAATGGCCTACCCCTTATCCTAAGACTAGTCCTGAACATTCTTCCCACATCTAACCTGTCCAGTCCTGTCAGAATCTTATATGTTTCTATGAGATCCCCTCTCATCCTTCTAAACGCCAGTGAATAAAGGCACAGTTGATCCAGTCTCTCCTCATATGACAGTCCAGCTATCCCGGGAATCAGTCTGGTGAACCTTCGCTGCACTCCCTCAATAGCAAGAACATCCTTCCTCAGATTAGACCAAAACTGAACACAATATTCCAGGTGAGGCCTCACTAAGACCCTGTACAACTGTAGTAAGACCTCCCTGCTCCTATACTCAAATTCCCTAGCTATGAAGGCCAACATACCATTTGCCTTCTTCACCGCCTGCTGTACCTGCATGCCAACTTTCAATGACTGATGAACCATGACACTCAGGTCTCGTTGCACCTCCCCTTTTCCTAATCTGCCGCCATTCAGATAATATTCTGCCTTCGTGTTTTTGCCCCCAAAATGGATAACCTCACATTTATCCACATTGTACTGCATCTGCCATGCATTTGCCCATTCACCTAACCTATCCAAGTCACCTTGCAGCCTCTTAGCATCCTCCTCACAGCTCACACCGCCACCCAGTTTAGTGTCATCTGCAAACTTGGAGATATTACACTCAATTCCTTTATCGAAATGGTTAATCTATATTGAAAAGAACTGGGGTCCCAGCACTGAGCCCTGCGGCACTCCACTAGTCACTGCCTGCCATTCTGAAAAGGACCTGTTTATCCCGACTCTCTGCTTCCTGTCTGCCAACCAGTTCTCTATCCACGTCAGTATATTACCCCCAATACCACGCGCTTTGATTTTGCACACCAATCTCTTGTGCGGGACCTTGTCAAAAGCCTTTTGAAAGTCCAAATACACCACATCCACTGGTTCTCCCTAGTCCACTCTACTAGTTACACCCTCAAAAAATTCCAGAAGATTTGTCAAGCATGATTTCCCTTTCATAAATCCATGCTGACTTGGACCGATCCTGTCACTGCTTTCCAAATGATGCAGGAACATTCTTCCTGCATCTAACCTGTCCAATCCCATCAGAATTAATGGCACAAATGGAAAAAAATGGGTTTGATCTAGTAGCCATTACGACAACTTGTATTTATATAGCGCCTTTAACATTGTGAAACGTTCCAAGGTGCTTCACAGAAGTATTGTAAGATAAAAAATTTGACACTGGACCACAAGTAGAAATGAGCGCAGGTGACCAAAAGTTGAAGGAGGAAAGAGAGGTGGAGAGGTTTAGGCAGGGAATTTCAGAGCTTGGGGCCTAGGCAACAGAAGGCACGGCCACCAATGGCTAAAATCAGGAATGCTTAAAGGGAAGAATTAGAGCAGACATCTCGGGGGTGGGGGGGGGGCGGGAGGGAGGGTTGTGGGGATGGAGGAGATTAGAGAGATAGGGAGGGTTGAGGCCATGGAGAGATTTGAAATCGAGGTGTTGCTTAACCGGAAGCTAATGTAAGTCGCACAGGGGTGATGGGTGAGTGGGACTTGGTGCGGGTTAGGACATGGGCAACTAAGTTTTGGATCACTTCTCGTTTACGGAGGGTAGAATGTGGGAGGCCAGCCAGGAGTGCGTTGGAGTAGTCAAGTTGAGGTAACAAAGGCACGGATGAGGGTTTCAGCAGCAGATGAGCTGAGGCAGAGGCGGCGACGGTCGATGTTATGGAGGTGGAAATATCGGTCTTAGTTATTCTGTGGATATGTGGTTGAAAGCTTATTTCAGGGTCAAATATGACACCAAGGTTGCGAACAGTCTGGTTCAGCCTCAGACAGGAGTTGGGAAGAGGGACGGAGTCAGTGGTGAGGGAACGAAGTTTGTGGCGGGGACCGAAAACAATGTCTTCGGTCTTCCCAATATTTAACTGGAGAAAATTTCTGCTCCTCCAGAACTGGATGTCGGACAAGCAGTCTGACCATTGAGAGACCGTGGAGGGGTCGAAAAAAGTGGTGGTGAGGTGGAGCTGGGTGTCATCAGCGTACATGTGGAAAGTGACTGCATGTTTTTGGATGATGTCGCCAAAGGGGCAACATGCAGATGAGAAATAGGACTGAGACATGGTGGCAGGGTGACCAAGGTTGGGATCTAAATATTCCAGGGTACTTGACTTTTTGATGAGGCAAAATGGAAAAAGCACTGGGGTACAATGTTCGCTCTCAGTTATTTTTTGGGCCCGCGTGGCCTCTTTAATCCACGCAGGCACCGTTTGTCTAATTAAAAGCCGGCTCACCCAACCTTGTCATCAAACCTGCTGACAAGGGTGGCGTTGTTGTTTGCCGAACCAACCTCTACCTTGCAGAGACTGATCGCTAACTCTCTGACACCTCCTCCTAGATCACGACCCCAGCACTGAACATCAAACCATCGTTTCCCAGACTGTCACTAACCTCATCTCCTCTGTAGATCTTCCCTCCACAGCTGCCAATCTCATAGTTCCCCAATCCCGCACAGCCCGCTTCTACCTCCTTCCCAAGATCCACAAACAGGACTGCCCCGGTAAACCCATCGTTTCAGCCTGTTCTTGCCCCATGGAACTGAGTTCTTCCTATCTCAACTCTATTTTTTCTCCCCTCTCCAAGTCTCTTCCCACCTACAGCCATGACTCCTCCGCCACTTTAATAGTTTTCAGTTTCCCGGCCCCAACCGTCTCCTTTTCACTGGATGTCCAATTCCTCTACACTTCCATCCCCTACCAGGATGGCCTGAGGGCGCTTCACTTCTTCCTCGAGCAGAGGCCCAACCAGTCCCCATCCACCACCACCACCAAAGGCAAACGCTATGATAACCTTTATGGTTAGGGGGTTGTAGTTCAAGAGTCAGGAAGTCTTGCTGCAATTATGCAGGGCTTTGGTGAGACCACACTTGGTGGCAATGGGAGGGGGGGTGGAGAGGGGGAAGTGGAGAGAGGGAGGGGCAGGGGGTCGGAGAGGCAGGGACAGTCCTTTGCTCTGAGCATGTGTAAAAGTAGTGGAAGAATACTTAAATCTTATTAGTGACAGGGGGAGATTCTAACGGCTGGGAAAGGTATGTGTGCCCTGTGAAATGCCACTTACTGGTAGTGGGTGAAGCCGAGCGTTGGCAGGTCTGCGTGTTGCTGGGCGAAGTCCATCAGGCGGCTGATGACTCGAGCTAACTGCAGTAGAGGGAATGGAAAACGATCAGTCAAAGCAACTCACACGCAGCAACTGAGGAAGTGCAGCAATCAGCAGGTAAACAGCCTCACCTTCGGCAGGAGGATGTCGAAACCATCACGAAGAACGATCAAATCCTGTGGGGGGGAGAAAGAGAAACAATTACGACAGAAACAAATACGAGGGAGGTCATGGAGAGACAGGGACACACACTGGGGGAGGAGGTGACGCATACACCGGGACACGGACAATGGTTTGGGGGAGGGGGAAAGAGTGTGTAGAGCTCACACTCAGGCACCAGCTGGGGAAGAGCAAGGACACTTTATATTTAGAGCTAATACAGCAATACTCAGCAGCCAGCACAGAATGATCAGCTGCAAGCACTCCATTACACACACAACACAGTGCAAAGGACGTGTGTCAGCACGTGGCCCAGGCCTCCACTGAGACACAACCAAGGTTTGTAGGACCTATCAAGTCAGAGTCTGTCACAGGTCTGGGTCCTGTTCTCACATAGCCTTTCATCACTGAGACCTGGGTTCAAAACCAGACCAGACTATTGGCAGAGACCGTGCTGTACCTGCCCTGGGAGTGTTTAATGGGACAGTGTAGAGGGAGCTTTACTCTATATCTAACCCCGTGCTGTACCTGCCCTGGGAGTGTTTGATGGGACAGTGTAGAGGGAGCTTTACTCTGTATCTAACCCATGCTGTACCTGCCCTGGGCGTGTTTGATGGGACAGTGTAGAGGGAGCTTTACTCTGTATCTAATCCGACGAGTCATGACTGCCCATCTCGATGACTGTTTTACTGGAGAGAGACTGTCGCTGCACCTTTCCTCTCCAGGTATCCAGAGTATGACGGCGGAGAGGTGAGGGGGTTCTCATCATTATCTGAGACACGGCAATGGATCCCAAAGTACAAGAACTCCAGGTAATGGCACTGATTGTCGTTCAGCCCTTGCAACGCCTCGGGCTCCCGTGAGAACACCCACCATGTCAGAAGCACCGCAGTCTCGAGCTGCTCGTCCAATCAACCATGTCGACTTTCAGTGCAACATATAATTGATCAATCATTTCATTCATTTAGTAACGGAAGATTTTACTATTTCACACTACATTTTGTGTCCAGTTCTGGGCACCGCACTTTAGGAAGGATGTGAAGGCCTTGGAGAGGATGCAGAAAAGCTTTACGAGAATGATTCCAGGGATCAGGGACTTCAGTTACGTGGATAGACTGGAGAAGCTGGAGTTGTTCTCCTTAGAGCAGAGAAGGTTGAGAGGAGATTTGATAGAGGTGTTCAAAATCATGAGGGGTCTGGACAGAGTAGATAGAAAGTGTTCTCATTGGCGGAAGGGTCGGGAACTAAAGGACACAGATTTAAGAAGAACCAAAGGCGACATTAGGGAAAACTTTTTTTTTTAAACGCAGTTCGTGGTCAGGATCTGGAATGCATGTCCTCAAAGGGTGGTGGAGGCAGACTCAATCACAGCTTTCAAAAGGGGATTGGAGAAGTACTTGAAGGGAAAAACTTTGCAGGGCTCCGGGGAAAGGGTGGGGGAGTGGGACTGGCTGAGGTGCTCCTGCAGAGAGCCGGCACAGGCTCGACGGGCCGAATGTCCTCCTTCCATTTAGGATAGTATCTGATGACAATGTGAATTTATGTTTATAAATTATTGGGAGGGTAAAAGTGGGAGTGATGATCAACACTGAATTTGCCGGTTTCAAATGCAGCAACTTAACACTTTGCTCACCAATCACTGTTAATTGTGCACTCGTTTTAATATTATCCCACTTAATTAGCAATAGTGGAGGCATAACTCAATGGACCCGGGTTTACTGGACATTGCATTCACTGTTTTTATTTAAGGCAGTTTTACCCGTACCATGAACAATTAAGTTTATTGCCATGACTGGAAGAGGGTTGTAGAAATTTATGTCGTGAGCCAGCCCCAGTAATAGCACTCGAGAAAGAAATGTGTATTAATACAGTGCATTACTTGTGCTCATTCTCAAGTGAAAGTCCTCAAACTCGATAGGTGTGTTGGCCTCTCTCAGGAGTGACAGCACGGTGACAATGAACAAGCCCAATCTGACGAATGACCTGGGGTGCAATTGTTTCCGAGTCATCTCTCTGCACGGTTTCAAAGGCAAAGTAGCACTTCCAGGTACAATTTTTAAAGGTTGGTAAATTATTGTGCCTTATACTGGTTTATAATTGCCAGTGGAAACAGAGTCGATCTCTCATTTTCCACTATAAGAATTAATTGATACCATTTGCAATAAACAGACCGTGCACTTTTCAATGTGACTCGTAAACCTGCACCATATTTCGTTGGCCTGTTAATAAGTGTTGTTATTTGTATAATGCGTGGAAACCACATGAAGGGGCCTTTACACAATAAATGTCATTTTCTGCACAGCAACGTTGTGGTTTTTGTGCACAGTCCCTTTAATTTGCTGTGTGGCCGCACACGAGCAGTATCTGTTCCCGTGAGCAGCCTGCGCGGGACCTTGCGATTGGTGCATCCGCAGGGGAACATTGGTGTTCCATCCTCAACAGCTCATTAAAATTGGTTAAGTGGCCCTCCTGCCGAAATAATTGCCCACCCCTGTTGTGTTTACAGTAGTCGGGACAGAACGGTCCTGTGACAACTTATAGCATCTAACCGTGTTGTCCCCAACGTAGCAGGAGGTGGCACCGAGGTGGATGATGGCGGCAGCGTTTGGGCAGCAATGCGCGAAAGTGTGTACGTGGGCCATGACATCATGACGAAGTTTCTTCTCCTCCTCAGCAGCCATCTTGAAATCGATGTTGTTGAGATTTGACTCCATTTCCTGGAGTTGCTCTTCTGTGATTGGAAGCCCCAGCATCTGCGAGAGAGAGTAGTGAGAAACAGAGTAAGGCACAGACTGGAGCAACCCACTCACCAGTCAGTACACACACCGGCCCAGCCAGTCAGCACTCTCACACACGCCAGCCAGCACAAGCGGCCTCAGCACACCCTAACTACATAGAAACATAGGAACAGAGATAGCGTGGATGGCAGCAGCTGCGACAGCGAGCGGAGGACCGGGAGCGACTCAGCACAGGAGCGACGTCAGAAACCAAAAGTGACGTCGGCACAAGAGAAGGAGCTGATTGATGAGTAGCTGGTGAGTGGGCTTTTTGTCTTCAAGTGTTAAGTTTATTTCATAGTTTAGTTTATAGTCAATTAACTCGAGGCATGCCAGGGCAGCTCAGTCCTGTGGATTGCACATCTTGTGCCATGTGGGAAATCCCGGACGCTTCACGCAGCCAGGACGGCCATGTGTGCAGGAGGTGTCTCCAGCTGCACCAACTCGAGCTCCGTGATTTGGAGCTTGAGCGGCGGCTGGAGTCACTGCAGTGAGACTGAGAGCTACGTGGATAGCATGTTGCTAGAGGTGGTCACCTCGCAGCTTAAGAGTGTGCAGAGGGAGTGGGTGACCAGTGGACAGAAGAGGAGGACCAGGCAGGTAGTGCAGGAGTCCCGAGTCCATCTCACTCTCCAACTGGTACTCAGAGTACCGGTGGGGGCGATGTGGCCCTGGGGACTGCAGCCAGAGTCAAGTCCAAGGCACCATGGATGGCTCAGCTGCACAGGGGGGAGGAAGAAGAATGGAAGAGCTATAGTGGTAGGGGATTCGATAGTCGGGGAGCAGACAGGTGTTTCTGCGGCCGTAGACGTGATTCCAGGATGGTATGTTGCCTCCCTGGTGCCAGGGTCAAGGATGTCACCGAGTGGCTACAGGGAATTCTGGAGGGAGAGGGTGAACAGCCAGAGATCGTGGTCCATATCAGTACCAATGA
This sequence comes from Pristiophorus japonicus, assembly GCF_044704955.1. Taxonomy (NCBI): domain Eukaryota; kingdom Metazoa; phylum Chordata; class Chondrichthyes; family Pristiophoridae; genus Pristiophorus; species Pristiophorus japonicus. The sequence continues at coordinate 69,031,223 of NC_091995.1, read as the reverse complement.
CATAGGTAGGGAGAGGGATGAGGTCCTGCAGGCAGAGTTTAGGAAGCTAGGAGAGAGATTAAAAAGCAGGACCTCAAAGGTAGTAATCTCCGGATTACTCCCGGTGCCATGAGCGAGTGAGTACAGAAACAGAAGGATAAAGCAGTCGAATGCGTGGCTGGAGAGATGGTGATGGAGGGAGGGTTTTAGATTCTTGACGCACTGGAACCATTTCTGGGGGAGGTGGGACCTGTACAAGCCGGACGGGTTGCACCTCAACAGAGCCTGGACCAATATCCTCGCGGGGGGGTTTGCTACTGCTGCTGGGGAGGGTTCAAACTAGCTTGGTAGGGGGATGGGAACCTGAAAATAGATTCAGTAGGGAGGGGAGTAAAGCTGGAATTGGGCAGCAGAAAAGTAGAAAGTGAATTTGGAAGACAGAAGAAGCAAGGGCTAGAAAATAAACAAAGGAGTTTGACACCACTAACTGGTATATACCTCAATGCAAGGAGTACATGGAATAAGGCAGATGAGCTGAGAGCACAGTGTCACACTTGGGAGCACCATATTATCGCTATTACTGAGACATGGCTGAAAGGGCAGGTATTCCTGGGTACAGGGTTTTCAAAGATAGAGAGGGGTAAAAATGGAGGCGGGGGGGTGTTGCGGTATTAATTAAAGAAACAATTACAGCCGTGAGAAGGGATGATAAGTTCGAGGGGTCATCAAACAAGGCCATATGAGTTGAACTGAAGAACAAAAAAGGGGTGATCACACTACTGGGGGAGTACTATAGACCCCCAAGCAGCCAGAAGGAGATAGAAGAACAAATATGTGGTCAAATTGCAGCGAAGTGCAAAAACTATAGAGCTGTAATAGTGGGGGATTTCAACTACACTAATATTAACCAGGAAAAAGGTAGTGTGAATGGTACAGAGGGTGTGGAATTCCTAAAATGCATCCAGTATGCAACAAGGCTAACAAGGGAGGGGGCGGTTCTGGACTTGGTTTTGGGGAATGAAGAGGGGCAGGTGGAAGGGGTAGTGATCATAATTCAGTAAGTTTTAGGGTAGTTATGGAAAAGCACAAAGGGGGACCAGGAATAAATGTTCTGAATTGGGGAAAAGCCAATTTTGCTGAGCTGAGATGTGATTTGGCCAAAGTGGACTAGAAACGGCTACTTGATGGTAAATCAGTGTCAGAGCAGTGGGAGGCATTGAAGGGGGAGACTCTGAGGGTACAGAGCAAGTATGTTCCCTTAATAAAAAAAGGGTGGGGCTAACAAGTCCAGAGCCCCCTCGATGTCAAGGGACATGCAGGGCAAGATAAAGAAAAAACGGAAGCTTGTGACAAATACCGAGAACTCAACACTGCAGAGACTCTAGAGGAGTATAAGAAGTGCAGGGGTGCAATTAAAAAAAACATCAGGAAAGCAACGAGAGAGCATGAAAGAATGGTGGCAAGTAAAATCAGGGAAAACACAAAGATGTTTTATCAATACATTAAGTGCAAGAGGATAACGAGAGAAAGAGTAAGGCCTGTTCGAGGCCATAAAGGAAATGTGTGTGTGGAGGCAGAAGATGTGGGTATGGTTCTTAATGAATACTTCGCATCCATTTTCACAAAAGAGAGGGATGATGCAGACTTTGTGAGAGGAAGTATTAAGGGGCTTAGCAGCTTTGAAAGTGAATAAATCCCCAGGCCTGGATGCAATGTATCCCTGGCTGTTGAGGCAAAAGAGGAAATAGCAGAAGCTCTGACTATCATTTTCCAGTCACCTCTGGCTACAGGTGTAGTGCCAGAGGACTGGAGGACTGCTAATGTTGTACCTTTGTTTAAAAAGGAAGAAAGGGATAGACCGAGTAATTACAGGCCAGTCAGCCTAACCTCAGTGGTGCGAAAATTATTGGAAAAAATCCTGAGGGACAGGAAAAATCTTCATTTGGACAGACATAGATTAATCAAGGACAGTCAGCATCGATTTGTTAAGAGAAGGTCGTGTCTGACTAACTTGATTGAATTTTTCGAGGAGATAACCAGGAGGGTCGATAAGGGCAGTGCGTACGATGTAGTGTATATGGATTTTAGCAAAGCTTTTGATAAGGTCCCACATGGCAGACTGGTGACGAAAGTAAAAGCCCAAAGGATCCAGGGCAAAGTGGCAAGTTGGCTCAGAGGCAGGAAGCAAAGGGTAATGGTCGATGGGTGTTTTTGTGACTGGAAGGCTGTATCCAGTGGGGTTCCGCAGGGCTCACTGCTGGGTCCCTGGTTTTTTTTGTGGTATATATCAATGACTTGGTCTTGAGGGTATGATTAAGAAGTTTGCAGATGACAATAGGGCCACATTTCAGCAAAATTCTAAAGGGGCAAGGTGTGTTAAAAAGACAAGCCTGAAGGCTCTGTGCCTCAATGCGAGAAGTATTCGGAATAAGGTGGACGACTTAACTGCGCAGATAGCAGTTAATGGATATGATGCAATTGGCATCAGAGACATGGCTCCAGGGTGACCAAGGCTGGGAACTCAACATCCAGGGGTATTCAACATTTAGGAAGGATAGACAGAGAGGAAAAGGAGGCGGGGTGGCGTTGCTGGTTAAAGAGGAAATTAATGCAATAGTAAGGAAGGACATTGGCTTGGATGACGTGGAATCAGTATGGGTGGAGCTGCGGAATACCAAAGGGCAGAAAACGCTAGTGGGAGTTGTGTACAGGCCACCAAACAGTAGTAGTGAGGTTGGGGACCGCATCAAACAAGAAATAAGGGATGTGTGCAGTAAAGGTGCAGCAGTTATCATGGGCGACTTTAATTTACATATTGATTGGGCAAACCAAACTGATAGCAATGTGGTAGAAGAGGATTTCCTAGAGTGTATTAGGGATGGTTTTCTTGACCAATATGTCGAGGAACCAACTAGAGAGCTGGCCATCCTAGACTGGGTGATGTGTAATGAGAAGGAACTAATTAGCAATCTTGTTGTGTGAGGTCCCTTGGGGAAGAGTGACCATAATATGGTAGAATTCTTTATTAAGATGGAGAGTGACACAGTTAATTCAGAAACTAGGGTCCTAAACTTAAGGAAAGGTAACTTCAACGGCATGAGGCGTGGATTGGCTAGAATAGACTGGCAAAGGATGCTTAAAGGGTTAACGGTGGATAGGCAATGGCAAACATTTATAGATCACATGGATGAACTTCAACAGTTGTACATCCCTGTCTGGAGTAAAAATAAAACAGGGAAGGTGGCTCAACCGTGGCTAACAAGGGAAATTAAGGATAGTGTTAGATCCAAGAAAGAGGCATATAAATTGGCCAGAAAAAGCAGCAAACCCGAGGACTGGGAGAAATTTAGAATTCAGCAGAGGACAAAGGGTTTAATTAGGAGGAGGAAAATAGAGTATGAGAGTAAGCTTGCAGGGAACATAAAGCTGACTACAAAAGCTTCTACAGATGTGTGAAGAGAAAAAGATTATTGAAGACAAACGTAGGTCCCCTTGCAGTCGGACTCAGGTGAATTAATAATGGGGAACAAATAAATGGCAGACCAACTGAACGAATACTTTGGTTCTGTCTTCACGAAGGAAGACACAAATGACCTTCCGGATGTACTAGGGGACCGAGGGTCCAGTGAGAAGGAGGAACTGAAGGATATCCTTATTAGGCGGGAAATTGTGTTGGGGAAATTGATGGGATTGAAGGCCGATAAATCCCCGGGGCCTGATTGTCTGCATCCCAGAGTACTTAAGGAGGTGGCCCTAGAAATAGTGGATGCATTGGTGATCATTTTCCAACAGTCTATCAACTCTGGATCAGTTCCTATGGACTGGAGGGTAGCTAATGTAACACCACTTTTTAAAAGAGGGAGAGAAAACGGATAATTATAGGTTAGCCTGACATCAGTAGTGGGGAAAATGTTGGAATCAATTATTAAGAATGAAATTTCAGTGCATTTGGAAAGCAGTGACAGGATCGGTCCAAGTCAGCATGGATTTGTGAAAGGGAAATCATGCTTGACAAATTTTCTGGAATCTTTTGAGGATGTAACTAGTAGAGTGGACAAGGGAGAACCAGTGGATGTGGTGTATTTGGACTTTCAAAAGGCCTTTGACAAGGTCCCACACAAGAGATTGGTGTGCAAAATCAAAGCACATGGTATTGGGGGTAATGTACTGGCGTGGATAGATAATTGCTTGGCAGACAGGAAGCAGAGAGTCGGGATAAACGGGTCCTTTTCGGAATGGGAGGCAGTGACTAGTGGAGTGCCGCAGGGCTCACAGCTCTTTACAATATACATTAATGATTTGGATGAAGGAATTGAGTGTAATATTTCCAAATTTGCAGATGACACTAAACTGGATGGCAGTGTGAGCTGTGAGGAGGATGCTAAGAGGCTGCAGGGTTATTTGGACAGGTTAGGTGATTGGGCAAATGCATGGCAGATGCAGTATAATGTGGATAAATGTGAGGTTATCCACTTTGGGGGCAAAAACACGAAGGCAGATTATCTGAATGGTGGCAGATTAGGAAAAGGGGAGGTGCAACGAGACCTGGGTGTCATGGTCCATCAGTCATTGAAAGTTGGCATGCAGGTGCAGCAGGCGGTGAAGGCGGCAAATGGCATGTTGGCCTTCATAGCTAGGGGATTTGAGTATAGGAGCAGGGAGGTCTTACTGCAATTGTACAGGGCCTTGGTGAGGCCTCACCTGGAATAGTGTGTTCAGTTTTGGTCTCCTAATCTGAGGAAGGACGTTCTTGCTATTGAGGGAGTGCAGCGATGGTTCACCTGACTGATTCCAGGGATGGCTGGACTGATATATGAGGAGAGACTGGATCAACTAGGCCTTTATTCACTGGAGTTTAGAAGGATGAGAGGGGATCTCATAGAAACGTATAAGATTCTGACGGGACTGGACAGGATAGATGCAGGAAAAATGTTCCTGATGTTGGGGAAGTCCAGAACCAGAGGACACAGTCTTAGGATAAGGGGTAGGCCATTTAGGACTGAGATGAGGGGAAACTTCTTCACTCAGAGAGTTGTTAACCTGTGGAATTCCCTGCCGCAGAGAGTTGTTGATGCCAGTTCATTGGATATATTCAAGAGGGAGTTAGATATGGCCCTATGGCTAAAGGGATCAAGGGGTATGGAGAGAAAGCAGGAAAGGGGTACCGAGGTGAATGATCAGCCATGATCATATTCAATGGTGGTGCAGGCTCGAAGGGCCGAATGGCCTACTCCTGCACCTATTTTCTATGTTTCTATGTTTCCAAAATAGGCCGTGTGGTTGATAATGAAAAAGAAATCTGCGGACTGCAGGAAGATATCAATGTACTGGTCAGGTGGGCGGAACAGTACTAAATGGAATTCAATCCAGATAAGAGTGAGGTAATGCATTTGAGGTGGTTTAATATGGCAAGGGAATACATATTAAATGCTACCATACTGAGAAGCATAAAGGAACAAAGGGACCTTGGCGTGCAGGTCCACAGATCCCTGAAGGTAGCAGGCCAGGTAGATAAGGTGGTTAAGAAGGCATATGGAATACTTGCCTTTATTAGTCGAAGCATGGAATACAAGAGCAGAGAGGTTATGCTTGAACTGTATAAAACACTGGTTAGGCCGCAGCTAGAGTACTGCGTGTAGTTCTGGTCACCACATTGTTGGAAAGATGTGATTACAGTGGAAAGGATGCAGAGGAGATTTACAAGAATGTTGCCTAGACTGGAGAATTTTGGAAATGAGGAAAGATTGGAGATGCTGGGTTTGTTTTCTTTGGAACAGAGGAGGCTGAGGGGAGTATGAGCGAGATGTATAAAAAATTATGAGGGGCCTGGATAGAGTGGATCGGAGGGACCTGTTTCCCTTGGCAGTGATGTCAACAACCAGGGGGCATAGATTTAAAGTAATTAGGGGGAGGTTTAGAGGAATTAAATGGGGAAATTTCTTCACCCAGAGGTTGGTGGGGGTGAAAGGGTGGTAGAGGCAGGAACCCTCACCACATTTTTAAAAAGGCTGGATTCGTCGGTCAATGGGCCGAAATAGCCTCCTTCCATGCTGTAAATATCTATGGACACGGTCATTCTCAGAATTTAAAGGGCTCTCCCCGCCCCCCCAGACCACTCTCCCCCACCGCCCCCCACAGATGTCTCTCAGTGCTGCCCCTCCGACAGTGCGGTGAGTGTGGACTGTGAGGAGAGAGGTGCCCGCTGAGCCCCGGTACAGTGGGAGGGGGCTGACTCCCCGGGCCGGGCTCCCTGCAGTCCCTCCCCTGGGGGCAGTGAGGGCGGATCAGGGCCCGACCGCAGACTCTGACCTCGGGCCCTGCCCCCTCATGCTGTGTCCCGCCCCGCCCCCGCTCACCCTCTGGGCCCGGGCCAGGTAGAGCCAGAGCCGACGCCAGGTAGTAAATTTCTTGAGCTCGCTGAAGTTGAAAGCCATCTCCGGGGAGGAGTACCTGCTGACCAGCGGCGAGCGGTAACGGTCCAGACCGCCGTCTGCCGCGTCGCCCCGCGCGCCCGCACCCGCCATCGCCACGGCACTCCACGTGACCCACCCCCTACGTGACCCGGCTCCGCGCGCCACGCCACGTGACTCACTCCTGGCCCCGCCACACCACGTGACCCACCCCAGCCCTCCCCGCCACGTGACCCCCGACCCACTCCAGCCCCGCGCGCCAAAGCTGCAGCCCATAAATATAAGATGCAATAAGGGGATTGAGGAGAGCGGCCCCCAGAGCGGTGAGAATGTGGAGCCGGCCGGCCAGCCGAGGGAGTGTCCCGTGCAGCAGGGCCCAATGGCCTGGCTTGACCTCTGCAGCAGCAGGCCGGGGTCAGGGGTCAGCACCTGTCACAGCCAATCACTGCCAGGGACAGGGCTGGGCTCCCATCGCCAGCAGCAACCTGCATTTATATAGCGCCTTTAACCCAGTTAGATGTCCCAAGGTGCTGCACCGGAGCGATTGTCAGACACTGAGCCACATCAGGTGATTCTAGGGGAATGACCACAAGCTTGGCCAAAGCGGTAGGGTTCAAGGAGCATCTTAAAGCAGGAAAGAGGCGCAGAGGGGGAAGGAGGGCACGGCAGACCTTAGAAACATAGAAACATAGAAAATAGGTGCAGGAGCAGGCCATTCAGCCCTTCTAGCCTGCACCGCCATTCAATGAGTTCATGGCTGAACATGAAACTTCAGTACCCCCTTCCTGCTTTCTCGCCATAACCCTTGATCCCCCGAGTAGTAAGGACTTCATCTAACTCCCTTTTGAATATATTTAGTGAATTGGCCTCAACTACTTTCTGTGGTAGAGAATTCCACAGGTTCACCACTCTCTGGGTGAAGAAGTTTCTCCTCATCTCGGTCCTAAATGGCTTACCCCTTATCCTCAGACTGTGACCCCTGGTTCTGGACTTCCCCAACATTGGGAACATTCTTTCTGCATCTAACCTGTCTAAACCCGTCAGAATTTTAAACGTTTCTATGAGGTCCCCTCTCATTCTTCTGAACTCCAGTGAATACAAGCCCAATTGATCCAATCTTTCTTGATAGGTCAGTCCCGCCATCCCGGGAATCAGTCTGGTGAACCTTCGCTGCACTCCCTCAACAGCAAGAATGTCCTTCCTCAAGTTAGGAGACCAAAACTGTACACAATACTCCAGGTGTGGCCTCACCAAGGCCCTGTACAACTGTAGCAACACCTCCCTGCCCCTGTATTCAAATCCCCTCGCTATGAAGGCCAACATGCCATTTGCTTTCTTAACCGCCTGCTGTACCTGCATGCCAACCTTCAATGACTGATGTACCATGACACCCAGGTCTCGTTGCACCTTCCCTTTTCCTAATCTGTCACCATTCAGATAATAGTCTGTCTCTCTGTTTTTACCACCAAAGTGGATAACCTCACATTTATCCACATTATACTTCATCTGCCATGCATTTGCCCACTCACCTAACCTATCCAAGTCACTCTGCAGCCTAATAGCATCCTCCTCGCAGCTCACACTGCCACCCAACTTAGTATCATCCGCAAATTTGGAGATACTGCATTTAATCCCCTCGTCTAAATCATTAGACAGCTGGAGCAATGTGCAAGAGGCCACAATTGGAAAAGTGCAGAGATCTGGGATAGTTGTAGGGCCGGAGGAGGTTACAGAGAAAGGGAGGGCCAAGACCATGGAGGGATTTAAAAACAAGTCTAAGAATGTTAAAATCGAGGCGTTGCCAGACCAGGAGGTCAGCAAGTACAGGGGTGAATGGGAGTTAGAATAGTTTCTCTTGCTGCCATTACCAGCTCTGTCTGATTGCTGATCTGTTACTGTCATGTTGCAGGCCAGGTGGATAAGGCGGTTAAGGCAGCATATGGAATACTTGCCTTTATTAACCAAGGCATGAAATACAAGAGCAGGGAGGTTATGCTTGAACTGTATAAAACAGTAATTAGGTCACAGCTTGCAGTTCTGGTCACATTACAGGAAAGATATGATTACACTGGAGAGGGTACAGAGCAGATTTACAAGGATTTTACCTGGACTGGAGAATTTTAGCTATGAGGAAAGATTGGATAGGCTGAGATTGTTTTCTTTGTAACAGAGGAGGCTGAGGGGAAACCTTATTGTCACCATTATGCTGCTACTGCAGTTACTCTGTGAACAGGAGAGGCAGGTATTCAATATTGTTTGCTTTGTCCATCTCCCAACTCAGCAATAGTGAGGCCCAGGTTTGCGCCCATTGCCCCATCCCTTACTTTGTGCTGAGGTCACACGCTCTGGAATTTCCTCCCTTGACCTCTCCACTTCTTTCCAAAACTTGTGTTTATACAGCGCCTTTTACAAACTCAGGGCATCACAAAGCATTTTACAGCCAATGAATTACTTTTAAAGTGTAGTCACTGGTGTATAAGAACATAAGAATTAGCAGGTGTAGGCCATACGGTCCCTCGAGCCTGCATCGCCATTCAATGAGATCACGGCTGATCTACCACAACTCCACTTTCCTGTACGATTCCCATATCCCATGATTCCCTTAATGTCCAAAAATCTATCGATCTGTTACTCTCACCCTCTCATCGCTGACTCTCAACCCCCTCCTTAATCCTAATCCCCCCCATAAACCTCAACTGCTCTTGTACCCCTCAGCCCCGTCACCCCGCCCCCGGTGATCAGCGGGGCCTCTCCCAGGAGCACGACCTCCTGCACCCTCCAGCAGCACGGTGCCCAGTCTCCGTACCAAATCTCTCATTGAGTTCATCCTTGGCCTTGCTCCGCATTCTGCATGTAGGATTTGAACACAGCAAGCCCCCACGCACATAACAGGCACCCATGCACACAGCAAGCACCCACACACAGCAATGCAATAAGTGACCAGATATTTTTTAGTGATGTTGGTTGAGGGATGAGGCAAGGCCACCAGGGAGAGCTCCCCACTCTTCTTCGAAATATTCACATGGCATCTTTTACGTCCACCTGAGGAGGCACGGGGGCCTCAGTTTAAGGTCTAAACTTAAAGACAGCACATCAGACAGTGCAGCACCTCCTCTGCACTGTACTGGGAGTATAACCCACCACACTGAACAAGCTTTTAGTCACCCCTCAAAGCCTCTGCTTCTCCTTTATTTGAAGCACCTTGGGATCTTTTTCTACATTTAAAGGTGCCATATAAATCCAAGTCTTTGTTGTTTTCTCCTGTTCATCAAGCTGGGATTGGAACTCATTCCATTTCAGGCACAGTGTCAGTCTCACACTCCCAGGGCAGATACAGCACGGGATTAGAGACAGAGTAAAACTCCCTCGACACTATCCCATCAAACACTCCCAGGGCAGGTACAGTGCGTGTTAGAGACAAGAGTAAAACTCCCTCTACACTGTCCCATCAAACACTCCCAGGGCAGGTACAGTGCGTGTTAGAGACAAGAGTAAAACTCCCTCTACACTGTCCCATCAAACACTCCCAGGGCAGGTACAGTGCGTGTTAGATACAAAGTAAAACTCCCTCTGCACTGCCCCATCAAACACTCCCAGGGCAGGTACAGCACAGGGTTAGATGCAGGGTAAAGCTCCCTCGGCACTGTCCCATCAAACACTCCCAGGGCAGGTACAGCATGAGTTAGATAGAGTAAAGCTCCCTCTACGCTGTCCCATCAAACACTCCCAGGGCCGGTACAGGGGGTTAGATACAGAGTAAAGCTCCCTCTACACTGTCCCATCAAACACTCCCAGGGCAGGTACAGTGCATGTTAGATGCAGAGTAAAGCTCCCTCTGCACTGCCCCATCAAACACTCCCAGGGTAGGTATAGCACGGGTTAGATACAGAGTAAAGCTCCCCCTACACTGTCCCATCAAACACTCCCAGGGCAGGTACAGCATGGGGTTAGATACAGAGTAAAGCTCCCTCTACACTGTCCCAATGATGTGCATGAGTACCTACATCAGGCCAAACACGATTACTCCAGCATGATATTCTATTTCCCACTGAGATTGTCGATTGATCTGAATGAGAGGCAGTTTAGCACTGTGGGCTTGTAGCCACTGAGAGCTGGGACCAGAGTGCTCACACTGGGCATGTCAGCAAAGACCGACCTTGATCCAGTCACTCTGGGCTGCGTTTGGACCTAAACTTCAGAGGCGATACCCCAGCGTCTAACATCACGTTACTGTTTATCGAATTGTGCATTAGTGAGAGGCCCAAACAGGCAAGCGAGTGCCCCTCCGTGAGCAATGCCCCATTGGCGCTGCAGTGGGTGAGGCTGCATCTTCTGCCCATCCCTGGTGGCACTGTGCAGAGCATTAGACCAACGGCTGTATTTGGCTTGGTTGGCCCTGAATCCCTTCATCTCCCAGCACCCCTGACAGCAGCAGCGCGGGGACAGTGGAGCGGAAACCTGGGCCCCGACAGCTGCCGGCGCTTGCTCCTCCCTTTACTCAGGAAGATTAAATCCCTCACAATCTGGCATCAAGTGTTTATTAAACTACAAGTACAAGTCAAACAGTTCAACAGTAACTTCACGTCATTTCCCCAGGCAGTACGTTGAAACCGATCTCTTCTCTGTGTGATGTGCAGTGGAGGATTCCCCAGTCTCCGGTGAACTCAATGAAGTACAATCCGCCCAAGCTTCTGAACCCTGCAGACTCGACAGTGATCCGACCGGCTACGTCTGCACCTCCGCTGTCCCACTGCACACCGGTACCGGGCCAAGCAGCTGATACGGCCCCCCGAGCCATCTACCCGGGTTTGGAGGGAGGGAGGTCAGGCTGCAGGAGGCAGGGAAGTCTCTTGCGGTAGTGAGGTGCCGGCTGTTAGGCCGGGCTGTGGGGACACCTCTCTCTCTCTCTCTCTCTCTCTCTCTCTCTTCCCCTCCTTCCCCCCCCCCCCACCCCCAGGGGCACACCTCCCCCCCCACTCTCCTCCAGGGCACAGCTCTCTCTCTCTCTCTCTCTCTCTCTCTTCCTCCCCCACCCCCCCAGAGGCACACCTCGCCCCCACTCCCCTCCAGGGCACAGCTCTCTCGCTCGCTCTCTTCCCCTCCGCCACCCCCCACCCCCCCCAGGGGCACACCTCCCCCCCACTCCTCTCCAGGGCACAGCTCTCTCTCCCCCTCCCCCCAGGGGCACACCTCCCCCCCGCTCCCCTCCAGGGCACAGCTCTCTCTCTCTCCCCCTCTCCCCCATCCCCCCAGGGGCACACCTCCCCCCCGCTCCCCTCCAGGGCACAGCTCTCCCCCCCTCCCCCCCCAGGGGCACACCTCCCCTCCAGGACACAGCTCTCTCTCTCTCTTACCAGCCCCCCCGCCCCCCACCCTGGAGCACAGCTCCCTCCCTCCCTCGCCCACCCTCCCGGGCACAGCTGTGCATCCAACCTGCCAAAAACGACTTCACACTCAACACCCAATGTTCCAGGAGGAATGACTCGTGGTGATGGAAGATGCCTCATACACGGGTTGCAATGCATCAGCAATAGGGCTCGGAGAACCCACTGAGCTGCCCCACCCCCTCCCATGACTGATCCATCAGATTTTGGTTCCAATTCCCTACCCCCAGCTAGCAGTGTGCACAGACGTGAGGACTAAGTCGAGTCTCCCTGGCGATGGGCTGAAGACACACTGTCTGATCATGGTGTCACATCCCCTCCCCCAAAGTACATCAACCTCTTAACACCCCACCCCCCCGCCCCCTCCACCAGCAGTTCCCACTCAGGGTGTCTGAGCCATTATATTTTCCCTGGAACTGGCGATGGCAGCATGCCCGGCAGCCCACCAGACATTCCCGTGTTTGGACCCAACAGGATCTGCAAGCAAAAAAACATCAGGTTAGGAGACAACAGAAATTAAACTACAAAAAAAGTCACGTACACTCACCCCCCCAACACCCACCTCCTGTCCCACGCCTGCCCGGTCTCACAATCCCCGCTCCACCACCAACCCGGTCCCACCCCAGTCTCCCTCCCGTCCCACCAGGTCTCACAACCCGCCTCCCCCACATCCTCTAACCTCCTCCCGCCTGTCTACAGGCTCTCATGTCCTCCAATCTAACACCAAACTTCTGAGTATCAGACCGTGTCTTTATGTCCCTTGCTCGCACCATACCCATCACCTCTACCAACTCCAGTAACCTGCCTGCACCTCACCAGTCCACTCGCTCATCTCGGGGAAATGGTCGCATAGTGATAACATCACTGGACTAATTATCCAGAGACACGAGTTCAAATCCCACCACGGCAGCTAGGGAATTTAAATTTAGTTAATGAAATAAATCTAGAATTAAAAATCTAGTAATGATGACCATGTAACTACCGGATTGTCGGAAAAACCCAGCTAGTTCATTAATGTCTGTCAGGGAAGTTTCTCCTCATCTCAGTCCTAAATGGCTGATCCCTTATTCTGGGACTGTGACCCCTGGTTCTAGACTCCCCAGCCAGAGGAAACATCCTCCCTGCATCTACCCTGTCAAGCCCTGAAGGAATCTTGCATGTTTCATAACAACATAACAAACAGGAGCAGGACTCGGCCATTTGGCCCCTTGAGCCTGCTCCGCCATTCAACATGATCTGATCATGGCCTCAGCTCCACTTCCCTGCCCACTCCGCAAAAGCCTTTACTCCCTTATCGCTCAAAAATCTGTTTATCTCCATGTTAAATATATTTAATGACCCAGCCTCCACAGACCTCTCGGGCAGAGAATCCCAGATTTACAACCCTCTGGGAGAAGAAATTCCTCCTCAACTCAGTTTTAAATGGGCAGCTCCTTATTCTGAGACTATGTCCCCTAGTTTTAGTTTCCCCTATTAGTGGAAATATCCTCTCTGCATCCACCTTGTCGAGCCCCCTCATTATCTTATGTTTCAATAAGATCATCTCTCATTCTTCATGTCTCCAATGTGTATAGGCCCAACCTACTCAACCTATCTTCATAAGTCAACTCCCTCATCTCTGGAATCAACCTAGTGAACCTTCTCTGAACAGACTCCAATGCAAGTATTTCCTTCCTTAAATACGGAGACCAACACTGTACACAGTACTCCAGGTGTGGCCTCACCAATACCCTGTACAGTTGTAGCAGGACTTCTCTGCTTTTATACTCTATCCCCCTTGCAATAAAGGCCAACATTCCATTGGCCTTCCTGATTACTTGCTGTACCTGCATACTAACGTTTTGTGTTTCATGCACAAGGATCCCCAGGTCCCTCTATACTGCAGCATTTTGTAATTTTTCTTGATTTAAAAAATAATTTGCACTTCTATTCTTTCTGTCAAAGTGGATAACCTCACATTTCCCACACTATACCCCACCTGCCCACTCACAGCCTGTCTATGTCCCTCTGCAGGTTTTTTCTGTCCTCCTCACGATTTGCTTTCCCTCAGTAAACTTGGTTACATTACACTCGGTCCCCTCATCCAAGTCATTCATATAGATTGTAAATAGTTGAGGACCCAGCACTGATCCTGCAGCACCCCACTAGTTACTGTTTGCCAACCGGAAAATGACCCATTTATCCTGACACTCTGTTTTCTGTTAGTTAGTCAATCCTCTATATTACCCCCAACACCGTGAGCTTTACCTGGTGCAATAACCTTTTATGTGGCATCTTATCAAATGTCTTCTGCAAATCCAAATACACCACATCCACTGGTTCCCCCTTATCCATTCCGCTCGTTACATCCTCAAAGAGCTCCAGCAAATTTGTCAAACATGATTTCTCTTTCATAAAACCATGCTGACTCTGCCTGACTGCATTGTGCTTTTTCAAATGTCCCACTACTGTTTTCTTAATTCCCCAATCTCGTCCTCTAAGGGACCAACTTTTACTTTAGCTAGTCTCTTCCTTTTTATATACCTGTAGAAGCGAGTTTACTTTTATAATCTATCTGCTCCCTCTTTATCATCATTTTAGTCGTCCTTTGTTGGTTTCTAAAAATGTCCCAATCCTCTGGCCTATCACGAATCATCGCAACATTGTTTGCCTTTGTTTCAATTTGATACCGTACTCAATTAACTTCCTTAGTTAGCCACAAATGGTTCATCCTTCTGAGTCTTTCTTTCTCACTGGAATATATCTTTACTGAGAGTTATGAAATAGTTCCTTAAATGTCTGCCACTGCTTATCTACCATCTTAGTCTTTAATAGAAACATAAAAAATAGGTGCAGGTGTAGGCCATTCGGCCCTTCGAGCCTGCACCACCATTCAAAAAGATCATGGCTGATCATTCACTCAGTACCCCTTTCCTGCTTTCTCTCCATACCCCTTTAGCCGTAAGGGCCATATCTAACTCCCTCTTGAATATATCCAATGAACTGGCATCAACAACTCTCTGCGGCAGGGAATTCCACAGGTTAACAACTCTCTGAGTGAAGAAGTTTCTCCTCATCTCAGTTCTAAATGGCCTACCACTTATCCTAAGAGTGTGTCCCCTAGTTCTGGACTTCCCCAACATCGGGAACATTCTATCCGCATCTAACCTGTCCCGTCCCGTCAGAATCTTATATGTTTCTATGAGATCCCCTCTCATCCTTCTAAACTCCAATGTATAAAGACCCAGTTGATCCCGTCTCTCCTCATATGACAGTCCTGCCATCCCGGGAATCAGTCTTGTGAATCTTCGCTGCACTCCCTCAATAGCAAGAATGTCCTTCCTCAGATTAGGAGACCAAAACTGAACACAATATTCCAGGTGAGGCCTCACCAAGGACTTGTACAACTGCAGTAACATCTCTCTGCTCCGATACTCAAATCCCCTCGCTATGAAGGCCAACACATCATTTGCCTTCTTCACCACCTGCTGTACCTGCATGCCAACTTTCAATGACTGATGAACCATGACATCCAGGTCTCGTTGCACCTCCCCTTTTCCTAATTTGCCGCCATTCAGATAATATTCTGTCTTCGTGTTTTTGCCCCCAAAATGGATAACCTCACATTTATCCACATTATACTGCATCTGCCATGCATTTGCCCACTCACCTAATCTGTCCAAGTCACCCTGCAGCCTTAGCGTCCCCCTCACAGCTCACACCGCCACCCAGTTTGGTGTCATGTGCAAACTTGGAGATATTACACTCAATTCCTTCGTCTAAATCATTGACGTATATTGTAAAGAGCTGGGGTCCCAGCACTGAGCCCTGCGGCACTCCACTAGTCACTGCCTGCCATTCTGAAAAAGACCCGTTTATCCCGACTCTCTGCTTCCTGTCTGCCAACCAGTTCTCTATCTACGTCAGTATATTACCCCCCAATACCATGTGCTTTGATTTTGCACACCAATCTCTTGTGTGGGACCTTGTCAAAAGCCTTTTGAAAGTCCAAATACACCACATCCACTGGTTCTCCCTTGTCTACTCTACTAGTTACATCCTCAAAAAATTCTAGAAGATTTGTCAAGCATGATTTCCCTTTCATAAATCCATGCTGACTTGGGCCGATCCGGTCACTGCTTTCCAGATGCGCTGCTATTTCTTCCTTAACAATTGATTCCAACATTTTCTCCACTACTGATGTCAGGCTATAATTACCTGCTTTCTCTCTGCCTCCCTTTTTAAAAAGTGGTGTTACATTAGCTGCCCTCCAGTCCATAGGAACTGATCCAGAGTCAATAGACTGGTGGAAAATGATCACCAATGCATCCACTATTTCTAGGGCCACTTCCTTAAGTACTCTGGGATACAGACTATCAGGCCCCAGGGATTTATCGGCCTTCAATCCCATCAATTTCTCGCCTAATAAGGATATCCTTCGGTTCCTCCTTCTCACTAGACCCACTGTCCCCTAGTATTTCCGGAGGTTATTTGCGTCTTCCTTCGTGAAGACAGAACCCAAAGTATTTGTTCAATTGGTCTGCCATTTCTTTGTTCCCCATTATAAATTCACCTGTATCCGACTGCAAGGGACCGACGTTTGTCTTCACTAATCCTTTTCTCTTCACAATCTATAGAAGCTTCTACAGTCAGTTTTTATGTTCCCGTACTCTATTTTCCCCCCTCTTAATTAAACTCTCTGTCCTCTTCTGCTGAATTCCAAATTTCTCCCAGTCCTCAGGTTTGCTGCTTTTTCTGGCCAATTTACATGCTTGATTTCCCTTGTTAGCCACGGTTGAGCCACCTTCCCCGTTTTATTTTAACTCCAGGCAGGGATGTACAATTGCTGAAGTTCATCCATGTGATCTTTAAATATTTGCCATTGCCTATCCACCATCAACCCTTTAAGTATCATTTCCCAGTCTATTCTAGCCAATTCACGCCTCATGCCGTCGAAGTTAGCTTTCCTTAAGTTTAGGACCCTAGTTTCTTGATTAATTGTGTCACTTTCCATCTTAATAAAAAATTCTACCATATTATGGTCACTCTTCCCCAAGGGGCCTCGCACAACAAGATTGCTAATTAGTCTTTTCTCATTGCACATCACCCAGTCTAGGATGGTCAGCCCCCTAGTTGGTTCCTCGACATATTGGTCTAGAAAACCATCCCTAATACACTCCAGGAAATCCTCCTTTACCTCATTGCTACCAGTTTGGTTAGCCCAGTCAATATGTAGATTAAAGTCACCCATGATAACCTTTATTGCACACATCCCTAATTTCTTGTTTAATGCTGTCCCCAACCTCACTACTACTGTTTGGTGGTCTGTACACAACTCCCATTAGCGTTTTCTGCCCTTTGGTATTCCATAGCTCCACCCATACCAATTCCACATCATCCAAGCTAATGTCCTTCCTTACAATTGCATTAATTTCCTCTTTAACCAGCAACGCCATCCCACCTCCTTTTCCTTTCTGTCTATCCTTCCTAAATGTTGAATACCCCTGGATGTTGAGTTCCCAGCCTTGGTCACCCTGGAGCCATGTCTCCGTGATGTCAGTTACATCATATCCGTTAACTGCTATCTGCGCAGTTAATTCGTCCACCTTATTCCGAAAACTCCTCGCATTGAGGCACAGAGCCTTCAGGCTTGTCTTTCTAACATGCTTTGCCCCTTTAGAATTTTGCTGCAATGTGGCCCTTTTTGCTTTTCGCCTTGGGTTTCTCTGCCCTCCACTTTTATTTTTCTTCTTTCTATCTTTTGCTTCTGCCCCCGTTCTACTTCCCCCCGTCTCCCTACATTGGTTCCCATCCCCCAATCTATCTTCCCAGTCCACTTAGTCCATTATTAAGGAAGTAATAGCAGGACATTTAGAAAATCATAATTAGATTTTAATTCGATAAGTCTAACTAGAGGGATGGCAAGGCATCTCAGTCCTGTGGAGTACATGTCCTGCGACATGTGGGAAGTCCTGGACGTGTGCAGGAGGTGTCTCCGGCTTCAACTGCTGGAGTCAACATGGTGCATCCGTGAGGCTGAGAGCTACGTGGACAACACGTTTCAGGAGGTGGTCACCCCGTAGCTTAAAAGCGTGCAAACTCCACCCCCCCACCCCGCCCTGCCCTCCCTAGTCCATCTCACTTTCAAACCGATATTCTCTTCTGAGCACCGGTGGGGGCGATAATGCCTCTGGGGAGTACAGCTAGAGCCAAGTCCAAGACACCACGGGTGGCTCAGCTGCACAGGGGGGAGGGACGAAGAATCAGAGAGCTGTAGTGGTCGGGGATTCAATCGTCGGGGAGCAGACAGGTGTTTCTGCGGCCGCAGACGTGACTCCAGGATGGTATGTTGCCTCCCTGGTGCCAGGATCAAAGATGTCACAGAGCAGGGCATTCTGGGGGGAGAGAGGGTGAACAGCCAGAGGTCGTGGTCCACATCGGGACCAATACCCTAATCCCTCTACCAATAGGAAGAGGGATTAGGTCCTGCAGACAGAGTTTAGGGAGCTAGATTAAAAAACAGGACCTCAAAAGGTAGTAATCTCCGGGTTACTACTGGTGCCACGAGCTAATGAGTATAAGAATAAAAGGATAGAGAGGATGAACACGTGGCTGGAAAGTTGGTGTAGGAAGGAGGGCTTTAAATTCCTGAAGCATTGGGACCGCTTTTGGGGGAGATGGGACCTGGACAAACCGGACGGGTTGCACCTCAACAGTGCCGGGACCAATATCCTCGCGGGGAGTTTTGCTAGTGCTGTTGGGGAGAGTTTAATCTAGCTTGGCAGGGGGATGGGAACCTGAGAACAAATTCAAGAGGGAAGGAAGTAAAGCAGAAATTGGATGGCAAGAATTTAGAAAGTGAATCTGCAAGACAGAAGAAACAAGGGTTAGTAAGTAGTAATCAAGGAGGTCTTCCTGTGCTGAATGGTATTTACTTTTACGCAAGGAGTATAGCGAATAAGGCGTATGAGCTAAGGGCACAGGTAGACACTTGGGAGTATGACATTATAGCCATTACAGAGACATGGCTGAAAGAGGGGCAGGTTTGGCAGCTCAATATTCCTGGTTACAGGATTTTTAGACAAGATAGAGAGGGGGGTAAAAGGGGGGGTTGCTGAACTGATTAAAGAAACCATTACAGCGGTGAGGAGGGATGATATGTTAGAGGGATCATCAAATGAGGCCATATGGGTCAAACTGAAACATAAAAAAGGGGCGATCACACTGCTGGGTGTGTATTATAGACCCCCAAACAGTGGGAGGGAGATAGAGGAGCAAATATGTCGGCAAATTGCTGTGAAGTCCAAAAACCATAGGGCAGTAATAGTAGGGGATTTTAACTATCCAAATATTGATTGGGACAAATATAGTATGAAGGGTATAGAGGGTACGGAATTCTTAAAATGCATTGAGAACTTTTTTAGTCAGTATGTAACAAGCCGAACACAAGAGGGGGAGCAGTTCTGGATTTAGTTTTGGGACATGAAGCTGGGCAGGTTGAAGGGGTATTAGTAGGAGAGCACTTGGGTGCCAGTGACGATAATTCAGTAAGATTCAAGTTAGTTATGGATAAGGACAAGGATAGACCAGGAATAAAAGTCCCGAATTGGGGAAAAGCTAATTTTGCTAAGTTGAAGAATGATTTGGCCACAGTGGACTGGAAACAGTTACTTGTGGGTAAATCAGTGTCGGAACAGTGGGAGGCATTCAAGGAGGCGATCCGGAAGGCTCAGGCCAAACATGTGCCCTTAAAGAAAAAGGGTGGGAATAATAATTCTAGAGCCCCCTGTATGTCTGGGGACTTACAGGGAAGGATTAAGAAAAAAAGGGAAGCTTATGTCCTATATCAACGGCTAAATATTATAGAATCTTTGGAGGAATATAGAAAGTTCAGAGGTAAAATTAAAAAGGATATTAGGAATGCTAAGAGAGCTTGAAAAATTGTTGGCCAGTAAAATTAAGGAAAACCCAAAGATGTTCTATGAATATATTAAGAGCAAGAGGTTAGTAAAGAAAGGGTAGGGCCAATTAGAGACCATGAGGATAATCTTTGTGTGAAGGTGGAAGATGTTGGAAGGGTTCTTAATGAATACTTTGCGTCTTTTTTCACAAAGGAAAGGGGCAATGCAGATACTGCAATCGAGGAGGTGTGTGATATTCTGGATGAAATAAAGAGAGAGAGGAAGTATTAAAGGTTTAGCAGCTTTGAAAGCCCCACCCCCGTGCCCAATCTCCAGCCTCTCCCCCCGTGCCCAGCCCCGCCCACCCCCCCGTGCGCATCCCCAGCCCCTCCCCCCATGCCCGTTCCCCAGCCCCTCCCCCCGTGCCTGTTACCCAGCCCCACCCCATCCCCTCCCCCGTGCCCATTTCCCCCCCGTGCCCCTCCCCCGTGTCCGTTACCCAGCCCCTCCCCCGTGCCCATTCCACAGCCCCTCCCCCGTGCCCCTCTCCAGCCCCTCCCCGTGCCCCTCCCCCAGCACGCATCCCCCCGTGCCCCTCTCCAGCCCCTCCCTCGTGCCCATTCCCCAGCCCCTCCCCCGTGCCCCTCTCCAGCCCCTCCCCGTGCCCATTCCCCAGCACGCATCCCCCCGTGCCCCTCTCCAGCCCCTCCCCCGTGCCCATTCCCCCCCCACCCATGCCCATTCCCCAGCCTGCTCCATACCTGTCTCTGTTGTTGGATTTGCTGCTGTTCGAGTTGCAATTTCTCAGTTTCAAACACCACCGGCAGGACCAGGATCATAAACGATGTGGTTCCCACCCACAGAGCCGCCCGTGTGAACCTGGAAAACATCACATCCCGGATAAACACCGAGCCCAACACCACAGCACAGGACACACCATCTCTCCTCACACGGAGCAGACACTGTCCACTCCACACATCATGGAAACCCCCAGGACTGGGATACAGGGCATGATGTCACGGGTTAGATACAGAGTAAAGCCCCCTCTACACTGTCCCATCAAACACCCCCAGGGCAGGTACAGCACGGGGTTAGATACAGAGTGAAGATCCGTCTACACTCTCCCATCAAACACTCCGCACCGCCCACCGTTCCCCGATCCCGCACCATCCACCGTTCCCGCACCGCCCACCGTTCCCCGATACCTCACCGCCCGCCGTTCCGATACCTCACTGCCCCACCATTCCCCGATACCTCACTGCCCCACCATTCCCCGATACCTCACTGCCCCACCATTCCCCGATACCTCACTGCCCCACCATTCCCCGATACCTCACTGCCCCACCATTCCCCGATACCTCACTGCCCCACCATTCCCCGATACCTCACTGCCCCACCATTCCCCGATACCTCACTGCCCCACCATTCCCCGATACCTCACTGCCCCACCATTCCCCGATACCTCACTGCCCCACCATTCCCCGATACCTCACCGCCCGCCGTTCCGATACCTCACTGCCCCACCATTCCCCGATACCTCACTGCCCCACCATTCCCCGATACCTCACTGCCCCACCGTTCCCCGATACCTCACTGCCCCACCATTCCCCGATACCTCACTGCCCCACCATTCCCCGATACCTCACCGCCCGCCGTTCCGATACCTCACTGCTCCACCATTCCCCGATACCTCTCTGCCCCACCATTCCCCGATACCTCACTGCCCCACCATTCCCCGATACCTCACTGCCCCACCATTCCCCGATACCTCACCGCCCGCCGTTCCGATACCTCACTGCCCCACCATTCCCCGATACCTCACTGCCCCACCATTCCCCGATACCTCACTGCCCCACCATTCCCCGATACCTCACTGCCCCACCATTCCCCGATACCTCACTGCCCCACCATTCCCCGATACCTCACTGCCCCACCATTCCCCGATACCTCACCGCCCGCCGTTCCGATACCTCACTGCTCCACCATTCCCCGATACCTCACTGCTCCACCATTCCCCGATACCTCACTGCCCCACCATTCCCCGATACCTCACCGCCCGCCGTTCCGATACCTCACTGCCCCACCATTCCCCGATACCTCACTGCCCCACCATTCCCCGATACCTCACTGCCCCACCATTCCCCGATACCTCACTGCCCCACCATTCCCCGATACCTCACTGCCCCACCATTCCCCGATACCTCACTGCCCCACCATTCCCCGATACCTCACCGCCCGCCGTTCCGATACCTCACTGCTCCACCATTCCCCGATACCTCACTGCCCCACCGTTCCCCGATACCTCACTGCCCCACCGTTCCCCGATACCTCACTGCCCCACCGTTCCCCGATACCTCACTGCCCCGCCGTTCCCCGATACCTCACTGCCCCGCCATTCCCCGATACCTCACCGCCCGCCGTTCCCCGATACCTCACCGCCCGCCGTTCCGATACCTCACTGCCCCGCCGTTCCCCGATACCTCACTGCCCCGCCATTCCCCGATACCTCACCGCCCGCCGTTCCGATACCTCACTGCCCCACCGTTCCCCGATACCTCACTGCCCACCGTTCCCCGATACCTCACTGCCCCACCATTCCCCGATACCTCACTGCCCCACCATTCCCCGATACCTCACTGCCCCACCATTCCCCGATACCTCACTGCCCCACCATTCCCCGATACCTCACTGCCCCACCATTCCCCGATACCTCACCGCCCGCCGTTCCGATACCTCACTGCCCCACCATTCCCCGATACCTCACTGCCCCACCATTCCCCGATACCTCACCGCCCGCCGTTCCGATACCTCACTGCCCCACCATTCCCCGATACCTCACTGCCCCACCATTCCCCGATACCTCACTGCCCCACCGTTCCCCGATACCTCACTGCCCACCGTTCCCCGATACCTCACTGCCCCACCATTCCCCGATACCTCACTGCCCCACCATTCCCCGATACCTCACTGCCCCACCATTCCCCGATACCTCACTGCCCCACCATTCCCCGATACCTCACTGCCCCACCATTCCCCGATACCTCACCGCCCGCCGTTCCGATACCTCACTGCTCCACCATTCCCCGATACCTCACTGCTCCACCATTCCCCGATACCTCACTGCCCCACCGTTCCCCGATACCTCACTGCCCCACCGTTCCCCGATAACTCACTGCCCACCATTCCCCGATACCTCACTGCCCCACCATTCCCCGATACCTCACCGTCCACCATTCCCCGATAACTCACTGCCCACCATTCCCCGATACCTCACTGCCCCGCCGTTCCCCGATACCTCACTGCTCCACCATTCCCCGATACCTCACTGCCCCGCCGTTCCCCGATACCTCACTGCCCCACCGTTCCCCGATACCTCACTGCCCCACCGTTCCCCGATACCTCACCGTCCACCATTCCCCGATACCTCACTGCCCACCATTCCCCGATACCTCACTGCCCCACCATTCCCCGATACCTCACCGTCCACCATTCCCCGATACCTCACTGCCCCGCCGTTCCCCGATACCTCACCGTCCACCATTCCCCGATACCTCACCGCACTGTCACGTACCTGTAGAATTTCTTGGCCAGTGTCACTGAGCAATCTGCAGCAATCCCAGAGGCGTTTCGCATGCTCTCAGGGAACATCTCAGTCAAACCCCATAGTCTTTCCGTGAGGGATTCATCGAGCTGAAAGCACAGAAGGTTCAGCGGAATTAACCCTTTGATAAATAGAGCCCTGCAGCACCAGAAGTGTGATTCCCCGTCACTCCCAGCATTCGGGGAAAGTGAGGGAGAGTAAGGCAGGGCTGAGGGGGGTGTGGAGGGGGGCCCGGGGGGGGGGGGTGTGTGGAGGGGGGCCCGGGGGGTGGAGGGGGCCCGGGGGGGGGGGGTGTGTGGAGGGGGGCCCGGGGGGTGGAGGGGGCCCGGGGGGGGGGGGGGTGTGGAGGGGAGCACGGTATGATCAGGGGGAGTAAGAACATAAGAAGACCCCTGGAGCCTGCTGCACCTTCCAATGAGACCCGGGCTGGCCATCAGCCTCTGCTCCACTATCCCGCCCGATCTCGCTCAGTGACGGGCCTCCACACTCTCCGGGACACATAATCCCAGAGATTTACAAGCTCTGGGAGAAGAGATTCCTCCTCTCCTCAGTTTGAAATGGCCGGCCCCTTACCCTGAGACCATGCTCCTGGTTCCAGTCTCCCCCTGTGAGGAACTGTCCTCTCCGCATCCACCTTGTCGCGCCCCCTCATTTTGTGACATGTTCCAACACCGGGGCCTGGCCTCTCACCTCATCTTCATCCTCCTCCTCCAGCTCCTCCTCGGCCTCGCTCCGCCGCTCCACAGCCTGCTCCTCCGCCATGGCCACAACTCGACCGCCTGCAGCACCCGCAGCAAGGCCCGGCCGCGCCTGCGCACAGTGCCCGGAGAACCGAGCCGCAGCGCCCCCCGCCAGCCGGAGGACCGACCCGCAGCGCCCCCCGCCGGCCGGAGAACCGAGCCGCAGCGCCCCCCGCCGGCCGGAGAACCGAGCCGCAGCGCCCCCCGCCGGCCGGAGGACCGACCCGCAGCGCCCCCCGCCGGCCGGAGGACCGACCCGCAGCGCCCCCCGCCGGCCGGAGGAGGTTTGAAGAAAAGCCTCAAGTGCCAGTGTCCACGGTCAGCCAGAGTGGACACTCCCCACCCAAAGAGGCAAAGTTCATGGATCACATGGGATACATGCACACAGACAGGCGTCAGGCCCAGCCAGGCCATGGCTTGATGCTGCACTCGCTCCTCAGCTAACTCTGTCCGCGTGGCCCTCTGATCCCTTCTCCCTCAGCCTTACCCAGCCTCCCCTTTAATGTACTGATGGTTCGGGGCAGGCCTGGGGGCGAGGGAGCGGCGTGGAAGCCTGGCCCAGTCTGTGCGGGCCCCGGCCTGCGAGCACCATCAGGGCAGACGGGGGGGGCGAGGGAGCGGCGTGGAGGCCTGGCCCGGTCTGCGGGCCCCGGCCTGCGAGCACCATCGGGGCAGACCGGGAGGGTGAGGGAGCGGCGTGGAGGCCTGGCCCAGCAGTGTGAGTGGGCCCCGGCCTGCAAGCACCATTGGCAGCACGGGCCAGCCCACACTGCGATATGTGCGCGCACTAGGCCGGTGCTGCAGAGCTGGTCTCCAGTTGTCCTGGTTAATCCTTGCCACTGGACCAAGACCTAGCTCTGTCAAGCCCGTGTGGTGGCTGGTGTGCAACGGTCACCACTCATTAAAAAAATCCACGCACAGGCATCTTCCACCCTTCAGGATGTAGTTCGGGATCTGGAATATTAGGTCCTTCACTGAAACACCTGTGAACCTTTGGGCGTGGAAGCAAGTCATCCTCGACTCGAGCGACTCCCTCGCCCCCCCCCCGGCCTGCTCAGAACCATCAGTACATTAAAGGGGAGGCTGGTCAAGGCTGAGGGAGAAGGGAATAGAGGGCCATGCGGACAGAGTTAGCTGAGGGGCGAGTGCAGCATAAAGCCATGGCTTGGCTGGGCCGGACAGCCTGTTTGTGTGCCTCTTTCCGTTGTGATCCCATGGACTTTGTTCCTTTGGGTTGGAAGTGTGGGTAGTGATGTTCCACAAGGATCGGTTCTGGGACCACTGCTGTTCACAATTTATATTAACAGTTTAGACTTTGGAATCAAAAACACAATTTCTAAATTTGCGGATGACACCAAATTGGGGGGATAGTCAATACTAAGGAGGACTGCAACAAATTACAGGTGGACATTCATAAACGCAGAATGCATATAATTGGCAAATGAAGTCCAACACAGATAAATGTGAGGTATTACATTTTGGTAGGAAGAATAGGGAGGTCACTTATTACTTGGAGGGCGAGAGTCTGGGTGGGGTAAAGGAACAAAGGGATCTCGGAATACACAGACATACATCACAAAATTGCGACACAGGTTAGCAAGGCTATAAATAAGCAAACCAAGCACTAGGGTTTATTTCTAGAGGATAGAATTGAAAAGTCGAGAAGTTATGCTAGACCTGTATCGAACGTTGGATAGACCACACTTGGAGTACTGCGTACAGTTCTAGTCACCATATTATAAAAAGGATATAGAGGCACGGGAGAGAATGCAGAGAAGATTTACAAGGATGATACCAGAAAGTCAAGGGTTTACATAATCAGGAAAGGATGAACAGACTGGGTCTCTTTTCTCTTGTAAAAAGAAGGCTGTGGGATGACATAATAGAGGTATTTAAAATTATGAAAAGTTTTGATAGAGTGGATACAGAGCAAATGTTTCCACTTGTGGGGAAGAGCATAACTAGAGGTCATCAATATAAGATAGTCACCAATAAATCCAATAGGGAATTCAGAAGAAACTTCTTTACCAAAGAGTGGTGAGAATGTGGAACTCACCACCTCAGGGAGCAGTTGAAACGAGGAGTATCGATGCATTTAAGGGGAGGCTGGACAAGCATATGAGGGAGAAGGGAATAGAGGGTTATGCTGATAGATTTAGATGAGGAAAGACGGGAAGAGGCTTGAGTAGAGCATAAACGCCGGCATGGACTGGTTGGGCCGTAGATCCAATATAATCCGATGTAAACCCTCACGTATCTAATTGATGCAATGACTTTCCTCTGCACATATTGTGAAGTGGCTCTGTGGTTCCTAAGCAGCGCAGCCAAGGAGCACTGTACCAAGGTACATGAGCCCACTAGAGTCATACCATCTGCTGCTTCTGATGCCTCAATAGGTTCAGCAGGGCTTTGCAACACACGTCTACATTTCTCTCCTGAATTTTGCTGCGCTGCTGCATGATTTTGCTTCAGCCTGAGAGTTGCAACAGCAGGACTTGGAGCAACAACCGTATGTAATGGGACAGGAACTTCCCCTGATCCATATCCAAGACCCCGTTGAACAATTAAAAATGTTACATAAGCCTTTCCACACAAGCCATCATTTAATCCTGCCTCCAATGCTCCCTCTAAATAAAAATCTATCTGTTCCAATCGGAACCCTCTTACCACTACGACCAATGGCAATGCATGAAGCATGAACTGGGTGGGGAATTCATCTCCACTTTA
This sequence comes from Pristiophorus japonicus, assembly GCF_044704955.1. NCBI lineage: Eukaryota > Metazoa > Chordata > Chondrichthyes > Pristiophoridae > Pristiophorus > Pristiophorus japonicus. The sequence goes on along the minus strand of NC_091995.1, from coordinate 69,004,502 downwards.
TTAAGCAAAGATACATTTTCCCATTGAAACATTTTTCAGGCAATTCGCACCAAAATGGGGGACAGTATAGTGTGCGCTAAGTTCCGGAAGCCACATTGCTTTTTGGCCTTTTAGCTAAGATCAAGTGTAATATCTGTTCATGTCAATTTATTTTAGTCTTAATGCTGCCATCAGTCTAACGCCCGTGTGACTTGCAATCCTTTCTACGATTGGTGGATCCCAATGCTGACTTTGGTCTAAAACCAATAGCAGAGGAAAAATCAACACTCAAACGCATCGCCATGTCAGGAAAAACTATCCGGGGAGCAGGCCAAGGGGTGCGCAACACCATCAGGGTAATAGTCAAGAGTGTGTAAGGTGTTATCGACCATCGATTGCAGCTTTGTTGTGAAATGCATTCTGATCGAGTGCTGTTGCTTCAAACCGGAGGAAATCTTCTGCTTGCAGGATTTCCTCAGAAGCGGTTACGTTGACGTCACCCAAAAGAGCGTAAAGCGGACGTAAAGTTTCTGGAGGTGTTTAAAGCAAAGAGGAGTGAGGCACAATTACTCTTATCAGTGGAGCTGTTGTTCACTCTCCCCACACAAAGGAACCATGCACTCGCTATACACGTGTATAACCCGCATGTTCCTGACATTCCTCGCCAGGTATGTCAAGGGAGCTGGGAGCAGCCTTGACCTGAAACACCTGTTTGGGATCCAACCAGCAAGAGGCAGAACAGGGTCACTCTGAACACAGCTGCCGAGGGAGCCAACTCCACCCTCCCCCGCCCAAGCTCTGGACCACCGGGAGCAGTAACGCAGAAAACCTCAGCATTGGACCACTGGGAGCAGTAATGCAGTGAGCTGCAGCATTGGACCACCAAGAGCAGTAACGTAGTGAGCCTCAGCATTGGACCACCAAGAGCAGTAACGCAGCAAGCCCCAACATTGGACCACTGGGAGCAGTAACACAGCGAGCCTCAGCATTGGATCACCGGGAGCAGTAACGTAGCGAGCCTCAGCATCGGACCACCGGGAGCAGTAATGCAACAAGCCCCAGCATTGGACCACAGAAGCAGTAATGCAGCAAGCCCCAGCATTGGACCACGGGAGCAGTAATGCAACAAGCCCCAGCATTGGACCACGGGAGCAGTAATGCAGCAAGCCCCAGCATTGGGCCACAGGAGCAGTAATGCAGCAAGCCCCAGCATTGGACCACGGGAGCAGTAATGCAGCAAGCCCCATCATTGGCCCGCTGGGAGCAGTAATGCAGCAAGCCTCAGCACTGGACCACCGGGAGCAGCAATGCAGCAAGCCCCGGCATTGGACCACTGGGAGCAGTAACTCAGCGAGCCCCAGCATTGGACCACTGGGAGCAGTAACGCGGCAAGCCCCAGCGTTGGAACACTGGGAGCAGTAATGCAGCAAGCCACAGCATTGGACTACCGGGAGCAGTAATGCAGCAAGCCCCAGCATTGGACCACCGGGAGCAGTAATGCAGCAAGCCCCAGCATTGGACCACCGGGAGCAGTTAAAAGCAAGTGAACCCCAGCTCCAGGGAGTCAGGAGCAGGATTGGACGGAAAATATAGAGAAGCGAGCAGTGATCGGGGAGCGCCCACGTACTTCCCCTTACACAACGCCACCAATGTCACCTCAGCGGGAAAGTGCTCCCGTGAGAGACCAGAACTTGTATCTCAGCCTTGGGATAGTACAATGGTTCGCGCAGACCACGGGAGTGAAAGAACAGAGTCAAAGGCTGGGACCAGCACGACGAAAGGATTGCTGAGATTTTGGACCACACACTTTCAAAATGGGTTTGAAGATGCCATCAATCAACATGTGTATCATTAAAAACACAATGTTTCCACCTCGGTATATCACGGTCAAGGTAGACCTGCTGTTCCAGCTGCACTCCAGCAATTACCGGCAGTGGTCATGCTGGTGGTCCCACGGACCATCCGTCTGTGACTAACCTGATTGAATTTTTCGAGGAGGTAACCAGGAGGGTCGATGAGGATAGTGCATACGATGTAGTCTGTATGGATTTTAGCAAAGCTTTTGATAAGGTCCCAAATGGCAAACTGGTCACAAAGGATCCAGGGCAAAGTGGCAAGTTGGATCCAGAGTTGGCTCAGAGATAGGAAGCAAAGGGTGATGGTTGATGGATGTTTTTGTGACTGGAAGGATGTTTCCAGTGGGGTTCCGCAGGGTTCAGTGCTAGGTCCCTTGCTTTTTGTGGTATATATCAATGATTTAGATTTGAATATAGGGAGTATGATTAAGAAGTTTGCAGATGACACTAAAATTGGCTGTGTGGTTGATAATGAAGAGGAAAGTCATGGGCTGCAGGAGGATATCAATCTACTGGTCAGATGGGCAGAGCGGTGGCAAATGGAATTGAATTAGGAGAAGTGTGAGGTAATGCACTTTGGGAGGACTAATAAGGAAAGGGTATACACATTCGGTGGTAGGCCACTTAATAGTGTAGATGAACAAAGGGACTTGGAGTGCTTGTTCACAGATCCCTGAAAGTAGCAGGCCAGGTGGATAAAGTGATTAAGAAGGCATACAGAATGCTTGCCTTTATTGGCCGAGGCATGGAATACAAGAGCAGGGAGGTTATGCTTAAATTGTATAATACTTTGGTTAGGCCACAGCTGGAGTACTGCGTGCAGTTCTGGTCACCGTATTATAGGAAGGACGTGATTGCACTAGAGAGGGTGCAGAGGAGATTTACTGAGATGTTGCCTGGAATGGAGAATCTTAGTTATGAGGACAGATTGGATAGGCTGGGTTTGTTCTCATTGGAACAGAGGAGGTTGAGAGGAGACCTTATTGAGGTGTACAAAATATTGAGGGGCCTGGATATAGTGGATAGCAAGGGCCTATTCCCCTTGGTGGAGTGGTCTATTACAAGGGGGCATAGTTTTAAGATGGTTGGTGAAAGGTTTAGAGGAGATTTAAGGGGGGCTTCTTTATGCAGAGGGTTGTGGGGATCTGGAACTCGCTGCCTGGAAGAGTGGTGTATGGAGAAACCCTCACCACATTTAAAAGGTGCTTGGATGGACACTTGAAGTGTCGTAACCTGCAGGATTACGGATCTAGAGCTGGTAATTGGGATTAGACAGGATAACCTCTTGTTGGCTGGTGCAGATATAATGGTAAGTACTGCAGGGAATAGAATACGGCCAAGGTGATCTCCTGGACTAGTTTCGATCGCCTGGATGGGTCGGAGAGGAATTTTCTCAGACTTTTATTTCCCCAATTGGCCTGGGTTTTTATCTGTTTTTGTCTCTCCCAGGAAATCACATGGTTGGCGTGTAGAATGTTTCGGTGCAAGGGGTGTTGCAGTTGTGTGGGGCGGACTGGTTGGGCTGGGTGCTCTTTACCTTTCCGTCATTGTTAGTAGGTTTATATGTAACCTTCAGGGCTGCTGACTGAGGGCCGTGTGGCTCTTTGTTGGCCGGCGTGGACACGATGGGCCGAAATGGCCTCCTTCTGTGCTGTAAATGTCTGTGTTTCTATTCCTAACTTGCCTCATCGGGACCTTTTCCTTCCCTCATCAATCTCTTCCTCCTCTGGATTATTCTGTGGTTCCTTACAGTCCTGGGCACATTTTTAATATTGGTTCAATAGATTGGCAAATTCCCGGTCCGGGATCAAGGTTTGTTCCTGGACCCTGAATTCAAAGAATCCTTGCTTGAAGTCTTGAAATTGATTGTTGCTCACTTCCTCTAGCCCAGTTCTCCAGGCACAGTACCTCTGTAAGTCTGTGCTCCCCTTCACACTGTGGTATCTTCCCCTATGTTCAAAGTTTGGCAGACCAGTCCAATTGATACGGACTATCGGTGCCCATTTTGTAAATCAACAACCAATGGTTTTACCACATATATAATCTGAATTATAACATGCAATACTCCTGGGTCAGGACCTCCAACCTGTGGGCTAAATTTTATTTCTGGTCAGCGCCCTCTGTGGTGCACCATTGTTCTTATATTATACATTTAACGTACCTGGACAATACACATCTCATTCCCACCTCCCCCCACCCCCCCCAGTTCCAAAAGCCATTGCCGATAACCTCCGCTTCATTCGGCCTGGTGGGTTAGTGAGTGTGAGTCCATGACCATCCCATGCAGAGATAATTAGGTGCAAGCATGTGGTGTTTGCAGTCCTCGCATGGGTGATGAAGTGTCGGGCATAACCTCCAACAGAAAACAGGTATACATAGACATGATACATACAATATGTGGTACAGCTGGTATGTCAAACGATTACAGGTGCACTGAACAGTTGTTTAGTCCAAGCTCCGCTGGGTAAGGTATAGTGGCGGTATACTGCCCCTTTTTACTGGGCTACGCTGAGACAGGGTATCGCAACTGGTGCATTGCCTCTGTGCTCAGTAGTCGCCTTAGCGGTTCATCTGCAGCCGCTGAACCCTTGCATTATTAGTCACGGGTCCATTAACCCTTCCACTTGTTTTACTGTACCCCGTATGTGACTCTTTTCGTAAATCATTCGTGTCCATCATATTTAAACAAAGTGCCCATTCAGCATTGTAAATCCTTCATATCCCTCGTTTCAACCTTTTAAACACAGTAACCAACCAGCATCAACACAAAAAAAATGTAACTCTTATCCACACACGTCACCATGCCAGTCTCATTACTCCTTAAAACTTGCTCTTGCCTTACAAACATCTCTTTCCGGGGACCACCAATGGTGTGGGGCCCTTTTAAGGCTCCCGGGTGCATTGCCCTTTTAAGATGCCATCTTGTGATCCCCACGAGGCTTTCCTTGGGCTCCGCCATTTTAGTCGCTCTGCTGGCCTTTGTCTGCCGCGCACTGCTGCCACGAGGCCGCCGCCATCTTGAGCTCGCTGCTGCCTCTGTAACCTCCTCTCCTGCCGTTACGGCCGCCGCTGTAGTCTCTAACGCTGCCTGACTTTTTCTCTGCGTGGGCCCCCCCCCGGTTTGTTGGCCATCGATGGACCTCCTGCTCATCGCCTGCAGCGCCCCGCTGGCTCGCACCCCAGCAATCGGCCCATCGCCTGCAATAACCCACAAGGGTAAACTGTGCGTCTCGCCCCCGTGAGATACCTGCACAACCGCTCTGCCGAGAACAGGTATCAGTTCCTTGGTGTAGGTACGCAGCTTCACCGTGACCGGGACCAGCTTGGGTCGTGCAGCTGGGTTGACCCACAGTTTATCGAAAGTTCTCTGACTCATCAACGACGGACCCGAGCCCGTATCCACTGCCATACTCACTGGGACTCTGTCAATTTTGACTTCCATTATCACTGGGGGCGAATCGTCGATACACGTATACAGTCCCAACACCTTGTCTTCTTCTGCCTGCTCCTCACTGAACAGTGGATCATCCCCCATCTCCTCAGCCACACAGTGAGTCTGATTTCTTTTACACATACGCTGAAGGTGGCCTTTCGTGTGGCAGGTATTGCACGTGTACTCCGCAAACCTGCACCGGTGAGCCCCATGGCTTCCTCCGCAGCGCCAGCATGGTGCTGCTTGATTGGCCCCCCTTCAGCGGACTCTGAGTTCTAGGACCCCGAGGTCCGTGCTCTCTGCCCCGGGCAGAGCCACATTCTGCAGTTTTGTCCGTGGTGGGCGCTATCCTGTGGACAGTGCCTGCCGGGTTCGAGACTGTGTGGATCATCTGCTTGGTGCTGCAAGTTGAGATCATGTATGCCCGACTGATGATGCTGGTCTTTGCCAGGGTGACTGTGGGTACTGTGGCTAGCAGCTTGTGAAGGAGGCCCTCGTGGCCAATCCCCATGACGAAAACGTCTCGCAACGCCTCGTCAAGGTGTGCGCCAAAATCACACGGCGCTGCGAGTCTCCTGAGGTCCGCAGCATATTTGGTGACATCCTGGCCCTCAGGTCTGCAGTGGTGGTAAAATTTGTATCTGGCCGTGAGGATGCTCTCCTTCGGTTTCAAATGGTCACAAATGAGTTCAGTTAGCTCCTCCTATGACTTGTTCCTGGCGCTCGCGGGTGCCAGCAAATCCCTGACGAGACAGTAAACCTCATCACCACAACTGGAGAGCAATATCGCCTTACGCTTATCTCTCATTGCGTCCGTGTCCTCCGTCAGGTCGTTTGCTGTGAAGTAGTACTCGAGCCTTTCCTTAAAGGCCTCCCAATCATTGCCCACCGTAAAATCCTTTGACGAGCCCAGAGTAGCCATGGTTGTGTGAAGTTCGTCCGTGTCCTTGTTGCCAATGTGGTGTATGTAGCACACAAATCACTGACTCCACACGGTCTGGTGTTGATATAACTGCTGTGACCTTAGTCCTTTATTGTGTAACTCCAGAGTGCCTCTCAGGTGTGGTGGGCAGCTTTTTATATTCTGTCTTGCAGGTACTTTCAGGTCTCCCACCACAGTGCCCTCTGTGGTGCACCATTGTACTTATACATTTAATGTACCTGGACAATACATAGCACACATGGACCCGCTTACCCTCCACTTGTCATTTGCAGTCTTAGTTCTAATCATTTAATCATTTAATCTAATCATAAAGGTAGTAATCTCTGGATTGCTACCAGTGCCACGTGCTAATCAGAGTAGAGGGAGCAGGATAGTTAGAATAAATACGTGGTTTGAACAGTTGTGCAGAGGGATGGGAACCTATGCAGCGAGACAGGGCGAAGTAATATGGAGTCAGAAACAGATGGTAGAAAGGTAAAAAGCAATAGTGGAAGGCCGAGTAAACAAAGGCAAGAGACAAAAAGGGCCACACTACATCATAATTCTAAAAGGACAAAGGGTGTTAAAAAAACAAGCCTGAATGCTTTGTGTCTTAATGCAAGGAGTATCCGTAATAAGGTGGATGAATTAACTGTGCAAATAGATGTTAACAGATATGATGTGATTGGGATTACAGAGACATGGCTCCAGGATGATCAGGGCTGGGAACTCAACATCCAAGGGTATTCAACATTCAGGAAGGATAGAATAAAAGGAAAAGGCGATGGTGTAGCATTGCTGGTTAAAGAGGAGATTAATGCAATAGTTAGGAAGGACATTAGCTTGGATGATGTGGAATCTATATGGGTAGAGCTGCAGAACACCAAAGGGCAAAAAACATTAGTGAGAGTTGTGTACAGACCTCCAAACAGTAGCAATGATGTTGGGGACAGCATCAAACAGGAAATTAGGGGTGCATGCAATAAAGGTGCAGCAGTTATCATGGGTGACTTTAATATGCATAGAGATTGGGCTAACCAAATTGGAAGCAATAAGGTGGAGGAGGATTTCCTGGAGTGCATAAGGGATGGTTTTTTAGACCAATATGTCGAGGAACCAACTAGGGGGGAGGCCATCTTAGACTGGGTGTTGTGTAATGAGAGAGGATTAATTAGCAATCTCGTGCGAGGCCCCTTGGGGAAGAGTGACCATAATATGGTGGAATTCTACATTAGGATGGAGAATGAAACAGTTAATTCAGAGACCATAGTCTAGAACTTAAAGAAGGGTAACTTTGAAGGTATGAGGTGTGAATTGGCTAGGATAGGTTGGCGAATGATACTGAAGGGGTTGACTGTGGATGAGCAATGGCAGACATTTAGAGACCGCATGGATGAACTACAACAGTTGTACGTCCCTGTCTGGCGTAAAAATAAAAAAGGGAAGGTGGCTCAACCGTGACTATCAAGGGAAATCAGAGATAGTATTAAAGCCAAGGAAGTGGCATACAAATTGGCCAGAAATAGCAGCGAACCCGGGGACTGGGAGAAATGTAGAACTCAGCAGAGGAGGACAAAGGGTTTGATTAGGGCAGGGAAAATAGAGTACGAGACGAAGCTTGCAGGGGACATTAAGACGGACTGCAAAAGCTTCTATAGATATGTAAAGAGAAAAAGGTTAGTAAAGACAAACGAAGGTCCCCTGCAGTCAGAATCAGGGGAAGTCATAACGGGGAACAAAGAAATGGCAGACCAATTGAACAAGTACTTTGGTTCGGTATTCACTAAGGAGGACACAAACAACCTTCCGGATATGAAAGGGATCAGAGGGTCTAGTAAGAAGGAGGAACTGAGGGAAATCCTTATTAATCGGGAAATTGTGTTGGGGAAATTGATGGGATTAAAGGCCGATAAATCCCCAGGGCCTGATGGTCTGCATCCCAGAGTACTTAAGGAGGTGGCCTTGGAAATAGCGGATGCATTGACAGTCATTTTCCAACATTCCATAGACTCTGGATCAGTTCCTATGGAGTGGAGGGTAGCCAATGTCATCCCACTTTTTAAAAAAGGAGGGAGAGAGAAAACAGGGAATTATAGACCAGTCAGCCTGACATCGGTAGTGGATAAAATGATGGAATCAATTATGAAGGATGTCATAGCAGCGCATTTGGAAAGAGGTGACATGATAGGTCCAAGTCAGCATGGATTTGTGAAAGGGAATTTTTTGAGGATGTTTCCAGTAGAGTGGTCGAGGGAGAACCAGTTGATGTGGTGTATTTGGACTTTCAGAAGGCTTTCGACAAGGTCCCACACAAGAGATTAATGTGCAAAGTTAAAGCACATGGGATTGGGGGTAGTGTGCTGACGTGGATTGAGAACTGGTTAGCAGACAGGAAGCAAAGAGTAGGAGTAAATGGGTACTTTTCAGAATAGCAGGCAGTGATTAGTAGGGTACCGCAAGGTTCTGTGCTGGGGCCCCAGCTGTTTACATTGTATGTTAATGATTTAGACAAGGGGATTAAATGTAGTATCTCCAAATTTGCGGATGACACTAAGTTGGGTGGCAGTGTGAGCTGCGAGGAGGATGCTATGAGGCTACAGAGTGACTTGGATAGGTTAGGTGAGTGGGCAAATGCATGGCAGATGAAGTATAATGTGGATAAATGTGAGGTTATCCACTTTGGTGGTAAAAACAGAGAGACAGACTATTATCTGAATGGTGACAGATTAGGAAAAGGGGAGGTGCAACGAGACCTGGGTGTCATGGTACATCAGTCATTGAAAGTTGGCATGCAGGTACAGCAGGCGGTTAAGAAAGCAAAAGGCTTGTTGGCCTTCTAAGCGAGGGGATTTGAGTACAGGGGCAGGGAGGTGTTACTACAGTTGTACAGGGCCTTGGTGAGGCCACACTTGGAGTATTGTGTGCAGTTTTGGTCTCCTAACTTGAGGAAGGACATTCTTGCTATTGAGGGAGTGTAGCGAAGGTTCACCAGACTGATTCCCGGGATGGCGGGACTGACATATCAAGAAAGACTGGATCAACTGGGCTTGTATTCACTGGAGTTCAGAAGAATGAGAGGGGATCTCATAGAAAAGTTTAAAATTCTGACGGGTTTAGAAAGGTTAGATGCAAGAAAAATGTTCCCAATGTTGGGGAAGTCCAGAACCAGGGGCCACAGTCTAAGGATAAGGGGTAAGCCATTTAGGACCGAGATGAGGAGAAACTTTTTCACCCAGAGAGTGGTGAACCTGTGAATTCTCTACCACAGAAAGTTGTTGAGGCCAATTCACTAAATATATTCAAAAAGGAGTTAGATGAAGTCCTTACTACTAGGGGGATCAAGGGGTATGGCGAGAAAGCAGGAATGGGGTACTGAAGTTGTATGTCCATCCATGAACTCATTGAATGGTGGTGCAGGCTCGAAGGGCCGAATGGCCTACTCCCGCACCTATTTTCTATGTCTATGTCTATTTGGACCCAATGCCTCCATCATTGTGAACAGTGCTCTCCACTTGGGATCAAGTGAGTGGGAAGGATTACTGAACCATTTTAACATAACCTTATCATCGATTCAGTACAAATCCTCCATCTGTGTAAGTTCCTGATTTCCTTTTATTGTATCATGGTCCCTGTTTTATTCGGCAGTGGGGGCGGGACATGCGTTGGGTGGGGGGGGGGGGGGAGGGGCAGTTCCTTTATTTTGTAGTATTTACGTGGGCCACGTGAGAAATCGGTTACGGTGTATTGTTACATCCTTTGCAATTTCCCACCAACAGCCCAAGTCTCTTGCCCACTGACCTGATCAGCTGTTAAGACAGGAATACAGGAATACAGCCCAACTCTCGAAACACTCTTTCAGTGTCGGGGAATTGGTCGTATGGAACGCAGTTTCTTGTTCTACGGTCAACTTATTTAAATCACAAAATGATAGCACATGCCTGTGCTGGCTCTTTGGTGGAGCTATTCAATTGATCCCACTCTCCTGCCCTTTGCCCTTAGCCCTGTACATTTTTCCCTTCAAATATTTACCCAATTCTCTTTTGAAACTGTTGAATCTGCTTCCCCCACCTTTTCAGGCCGTGCGTTCCAGATCACAGCAACTCTTGACAATTATCTGAAATGTGTGTGTTCTGGTCACTGACCCTCCTGTCAGTGAAAACAGTTTCTCCTTATTTAACCAATCAAAACCATTCATGACTTTGAACACCTCTATCAAATCCCTGCTCTAAAGAGAATAACCGCAGCATCTCCAGTCTCTCCACAAGCTGAAATCCCTCATCCCTGGGACCATTCCAGTAAATCTCTCTGCACTCTCTCCAAGGCCTTGTTATCCTTCCTAAAGTGCGTTGTATTGAACACAATATTCCAGGTGAGGCCTGACCATAATGTCCTTGCTTTTGTACGCTATTCCTCTATAAATAAAGCCCAGGATCACCGAGAATTGTTTTAACAGCTTTCTCAACTTACCCTGCCACTTTTAAAGATTGTGCACTTTTAGCTCTAGAAATTCGGCAGCTTTGTGCTCATTTGCGCCATGACAACGCTGAACAAGTTATTTTTCGGGGCGCTAAATGAATTGCACAAAATTTAGCGCCTGGGCAGAAAATTCAGCAGCGGTTTTGCGATGGCGCTAAAAGTGATCGCCCGCCCGTTTTTTTTAGCCATTTTTATGACATCAATTGGCGTGCAACAGCGGCGAAAAATTCGCATGCCCAAAAACACGCCCCAAAAAAATCAGGTCTTACCCGGTTGGACCCAGAGCACATTCAGCTCTAACGGCGCCATCTTGAAAAACGGAGCCGAAGTTCAGTGTGTTAGATCTCTTAATTTTCAATGAAATGCGAACTCCGGTGATATTTTAACATAATTTTATTCTGGCAGCTGCAACAAGCTCTGGCCTTATGTCAGGTCCTTTGTCCTTCTAAGACACATGGCAAAACATTGCTGTTTTTATACTGGCTCAATTCACAGAAATGAACTCGTCTTCTTTGACCTTATTGGCTCAATTGATATATTCTTGACCCCTAATTGGCTCGCTGCCAAAGGTCCTGAAATGTCAAGTTGATTGATGACTTAATGCAATGTGCTCAGTCACACGTAGACATGGCTTCTGTGTTTTCTCAACTCTGCAGCCTGTCTGCAGCCTGTTTGAATTCTCTATCAATCCCCCCTTTGATTCTTTCACAAACTGAATCATAAAACATCAGGCATCACTGGTTAAACATTCCACAAAATAATTTCATACATGTTAATCGAGTTTCCTTCTAAAATTTGTTGATGTGTTTCGCCACATGTCCGGATGAGTAGCTTCCACACAAATTTACATCAACCCAAATTACATCGTGGCCACAATGGAAGTCTGGTTTTAGTAGGTTAATTAACCTCATTCCAATTTAATCCAAATCAATATCTTAATTCAACCAGTAAACAACCTTCCCTTAAGCATAACATACCCCTGTGCCACGTACAGACGGTCTGCTGGGACCTGCAAGGTGTCTCACCTGCGGGACAGCAGCTACAGCCGCCTGGTCGCAACAACATTTAATCAACATAAACAAACAATATAAAAGTAAAACAATTACAACAAATAGAATTAAACCTTCCACCAATGAAGCTCCTATTGAACCTAGCCATTCAGTGGCTCCGCTCCACAAAGTGAATGATGGGGGTTGCTTAAGTTTTTCTACCTCCTTTTGGATATGCTCCGCTAAGTGGGTCATTTCTTTGGAGCTATCTGTGATATATGTGCAACATTCAGTTCCGAGTAGGGCGCAAGTACCTCCCTTTTCAGCCAGGATGTAATCAAGGGCCGGTCTATTCTGTAGGGCTACTGTACGGATTGCTACCATTTCTGCATTGATTTTAACTAGGGCCTCTGAGGTATCATTGGCTACCTGTTCCACAATGGATGCCATGTAAATGGATTCCCTTGCCAGTTTAGCGGTCCCATACCTGGGGATCAGAATGGCAAAGAACCTCTCTGTTTCTGTGATAGCTCTCTTAGGACGGTGTAGATGTTCCGACAGTGACTTTATATGATACATATAAGGCACAATGTAGGCTAAATAGCAGGATCCCGTCCAATTCTGGGGCAGCCAAGGGGAGGCCTTGTGGCCACACACCCAATAGGTGCCATTATAGGCAATGAATGTTAGCTGTTTCTTTGTCAGCAACACTCCGGGGCCTGTTCAGGCTTTTCCATCTGTTTTATTCAGAATCCCTGTTACGTTAAGAATTCCCACATCGGCCCAGTTTGGACGGTTCCGTGGCTTGATTACATTATAATTCTGGGAGCAGTTACTATACCCCATATTTTGGCCTCCTTTGATGTTTCTAATCAGACAGACCGATTCCCCCGGTCTTCCTATTCCCGTTGTATTAGTGATAACAAAAAATGGGGGCCGTTTGGAATTATTGTAGCACGGTTGGTACCCCCCTTCAAAGGTAGTCAGATTGTAACCTGCTGACTTCCATTTACTTGCCCAGTTTTCCGTATCCTGAAACGTATTGCCTGTTTTGTTTTGATTAATTATCCACTCAGCCATTTCCGAGATATTCAAGGGAACTGGCCTCAAGGGAATCCCTCCCTTTGAGTGAATAGGAATATGCGCACACACCCAACAACTGGAAATGTTACTTTGTTTGGCATAAACGTATGACATATATAAAAAGTATTTACATGTAATTCCCTACGTACTCTACTATTTCCCTTTGGTGCAGAGGGTCGGCTAGTAAGAAGTAGGCAAATGCCTAGAATACCTACAGTCAGTAAAACAGTAAATTTATACATTTTGGCAAAAAGTAATTGTCCTTATTAGATTTCAGCTTCAGTTATGGGTGCTCGTTTAACGTGTGAAGCGTGGATCCAGGCTTTCTTTCCTTGGACTTTAACAGCTGCCTGGGTGGTCAATAACACTTGATAAGGTCCCTCCCACTTGGCACCCAAAGGTTCTTTATGCAACTTTTTCACATACACCCAGACTCCCGGGATGATGTCGTGTCCTCCTTCGGGTGGATTACCCCAAGCTGCCGATACCTGTCGGGAAACAGAACTAATAGCATTGGTTAGGTTCTGACAGTATGATAACAGAGTGTCACTCATTAAGTGAACATGAGCTTTCCGTAAATCGATAGTTCCTGGCAGCGACATGGGTCTTCCTGTTATAATTTCAAATTGGCTTAGACCTGTAGTTCTGTTCGGGATTGCCCTAATGCTACATAGCACTATTGGTAGTGCCTGGGGCCATGGTGTTCCTTCTTGGTGATATTTGGCAAACTGTTGTTTCAGAGTTCGATTAATTCGCTCGACTTGTCCTGATGATTGTGGATGATAAGGACAGTGTAAATCCCACGTAATGTTCAGTAACCTACAGACTTCTTGGCAGACAGCACCTGTAAAGTGTGTTCCCTGATCTGAGCCAATGCTACTCGGGACTCCCCATTGGGGAATGTAATCCTTACACAAGACCTTTGCAGTGTGATTGGCTGTGGCTCTTTTAGTTGGGACAGCTTCTACACATCTAGAGAATCTGTCGACCATGACAAGAGTGTTAGTGTATCCTTGGCATGAAGGAAGAGATATATAATCAACCTGCAGATGCTGGAATGGTCCGACAGGGGCAGGGGACCTCAGTTGGGGCATTACCGTGATGGGTCCAGAATTATTTTTCTGGCAGGTCTGCTACCAGCTGGGCATGTTTTTTAAATCCCCGACCCCACCAGCTTTTCTGGAACCGTGCCGTCATCTGTTGTGAGGCCAAGTGTCCCCACGAGTGGATCTGTTGGGCTAAAAAAGGCATAAGCGCTTGTGGCGTGACTGGCTTGTCAGTAACTCTTTGTCTCCAGACACCATCTTCACATCGCTTAATTCCTGCCTCAATCCATGTCCATTTTTCCTCTCGGGAGCACTCGCCTTGCATTGTTTGAAGGTCTCGTGTCAGAGTCCTGAGTGCTTTCAATCTGCACATCTGTGTTGGTTCTTCTGGGGGAACGCCCTGTGAGGCGGCATCTTTAGCTGCCTGGTCGGCTGGGGCATTTCCCTGTGCTTCTGTGGTATTTTCCTTGGTATGGGCCTTACACTTCAGGGTGGACACTTCCTGAGGTAATTGTATGGCCTCTAGTAAGTCTCGGACTTCTTTTCCATTTTGGATAGGTGTACCAGCAGCAGTGAGGAATCCTCTTTTCCGCCATAACAGACCAAAGTCGTGAGCGACTCCAAAAGCATAATGCGAATCTGTGTAGACATTAGCTGTCTGTCCTTCTGCTATTCGACATGCTTCTGACAGGGCCCGTAACTCGGCCTGTTGTGCTGACGTTCCTGAGGGTAAACATCCTTTTGCCACTACCTCATAAAAGGTTGTCACTGCCCATCCTGCTTTTCTGGTACCATTGTCAACAAAGGAGGAACCATCTGTAAACAGGATGAGGTCTTGGTTGTGCAGAGGCTCCTCTGCTGCTAAGGCTGTTTCTTCTGTTTCTTTTAAAATCTCCACGCAGTCATGCTCTTCACATTCTCCCCCCTCTTGCTCCCTCGATTCTGACATCGGGAGCATAGTTGCGGGATTAACCGGGCTGGCACGGACGATATGGAGATTAGGAGCTTCCAAAACTGCTGTCCAGCGGGTCCATCTAGCTGCTGTCACCTGAGACATTCTATTCATAGCGTATACGGTGTGGGAACACTTGACAATCAGCTTTTGGTCGAGGACTAGACCCGCAGTGATCATTACCGCTCGACATGTAGCTTCCATGGCCCTTAGGCAACTTCCCCATCCGAGGGCTACCGCATCCAGTTTTGCCGAATAATAGCCAATAGGTCTTTGCCGATCCCCATGTTCTTGTGTCAGTATAGCTGTCATATATCCTTCTTTCTCATAGACAAACAGGGTAAATGGCTTACCATTGTCGGGGATTTCCAGAGCTGGTGCCAAACACAAAGCCTTTTTCAAACTCAGGAAGGCCTCTTGCTGTTCCTTAGTGAGGGTGATGGCTTCTTTAGAGGCACGTTTCCCCTTTAAGATATCATTCAATGGCTGAGCAAGCTGTGTGAAGGAGTCAATCCAATTTCTGTTAATGTTACACAATCCCAAAAAGGACCTTAGTTCCTGAATAGGGGTGGGTTTTTTAGCAGCCCGAATGGCTGCAGTTCTATCCTGGGTAAGTTCTCTCTTTCCTTGTGAAATCTTTTGTCCAGGTATACAACCTCTTCTTGGGATATTTGTGCTTTGTCGATGTTGGCTTTATGTCCTTTCAGCCAAAGGTGGTCCAGCAAAGCTCGTAAATCTTGTTCATGTTGTTCTTCTGTGTTTGAAGCTAGCAAGATATCGTCTACATATTGGATGACTGTGGATGACAGGGGAGGTAATACTCGCAAATGGCTTTGTAAAGCTATGTGGAATACCGTAGGGCTGTTGTGGAAACCCTGCGATAACTGGGTCCAAGTATACTGTTGTCCTTGGACCGTGAAAGCAAACCACTGTCAAACCTCCGGTGCCAGAGGCACCGACCAAAATCCGTTGGCCATATCTATAACCGAGAAATATTTATGTTCCGGTTTGAGGGCATTAAAAATGGTGGAGGGATCTGCGAGCAAAGGAGCTTTTTGATCAATACACTGGTTAGCTTTCCTATAATCGACAGTCAAACGCCAAGTCTCATTAGATTTCTGTACCGGCCACACGGGGCTATTGGAGGAGCTATGCGTTTTAATAAGCATCCCTTGTTTCTCCAATTGCTGAATAACCGGTAGGATTCCCGCGATGGCAGTTGGACTGATGGGATACTGTTTAGTGCATGGAGGCTTGGTCCTAGTAAATGACGCAGGCTCCATCTGGAGTAGGCCACAATCGTTCTTTAGCCCATATCGGGTGTTCCTTCAATTCTTCTTTCTTCAAAGTTCTAATTGACCATGTCACCCGACCATCCTCGAAATGCAACGATGAATCTACTTGGATTAGAACATCAATTCCCAAAAGGGGTTGATCTACTAGGCCTATCCAGACCGGCGTGGTTAGTTCATGTGGACCCAGCCCTATAAGTACCGGTGTTGTCCTTTTAATTTCCATTTAATGGCCCCCAACTCCATAGGCTGTACGTGCCCTACCATCCAACAGCAAAAAGTCTCATATTGTAGGGGTAAGCATGTTAATTCCACCCCTGTGTCTAAAAGACAGTCCACATCCTTATCGCCCACCCTCACAGTTATATATAGCCCATCTCCCCTCTGTTGTATTAGTGCGAGGAGGGGGGCCAGGGTGGGCTCTAATCGTTTTTTGCTATCCCAAGCAACTCTTTCTGTTGTTGTGTTGTCAGTCGCTGAAATGCTTCTATGAGGTCGTTATCTTGTGACAAGCCTGGTTTGTTGCCTGAATTGTATCCCTGGCTGCGTCCTCTTCCCCGGCCATGACCTTGCTGTTTTACCCTGCATGTCTTGGCCCAGTGACCTTCTTTTCCACAATAATGACATTTTCCGGGTAATTTTCCTAATGACTGTTTATCAGAATCCTGGGATTTTCATCCCATAGCTTGTCCAGCTTGGACTTTAGCTCCCATATCCCGATCTAATTAGTTACATCGATCCACCAATGCTGCAAAGGTAGTTCCTCTCCCTTCCCAGTCCGGTAACACTACCTTAAGCATTTTGGACAGTTCTGGCTTTAGACCTGCCACGAAAGCTGCTTTCAGGGATCCAAACACTTGTTCATCCATTTCCTCATCCGTATTATTCATACCTGAATGTTCTAGCCACGTGCATCTAAACCGCTCGTCATACTCCAGGACCTCCTCTGTTCCTTTCTGTTGGCAGGCTGCAATTTTTCCCCAGTCTGTCTTAGCTGGACTGAAGGCTTGCAGCCAGTGTTTAATCGCCTCCCACCCTCCGTCTAATTCTTGCTCATCCTGCCCCAAAGCTTCTTCTACCTTGTCGTGCAATTTTCTTCCTTGTGTTTTTGGCACCATTATGGTCAAAATTTGCACTCCGTCCCAGGGATGAAGTTGATATATATTTCTTAAGCGGTCCAATTGGTCCCACGTTTTTACTCCCCCTTTCTTTGGATTGGGCAATTCCTTGGACCATTTATCAATTTTCTCTGGGTCTGCCGGATCATGAAATAAATATTCTGCATACACCCTTTTCCTCGTATTTTTGGTTCTGCCCTCATCCGCAGTCCCTTCTGATTTGACTAAAACTCGTCTTTTTTTAAACGGGGCAAAGCGCACCCCTAATTCTTCATCCTCCGACCCTGTATCTTCAGAGGATTCAGAATCCATATCTATTCCTCGGTCGTGTCTTCGGGTTTGAGCTTTTAATTTATCCAAACATGGGTACCCTGGGAATTGACTGATACATTTTCCTTTTCCTATTACTGTCTCTTGACCAAATGATTTTTTCCATTCTTTAATTTCACCTTTAAGATCTTTAACTTCCGCTTCCAACTTTTCAAGTTCAAGCTTTTTCTGAATCAGCTGTTCACAAACCACTTGCAATTGGTCCTTTGTACTGGTCAGGTCCCTATCATGTTGGGAACGCGTTATAATTTCATTCCGCTATCGGATCTGTCCCATAACAGCTAGGGACCATCTGGTTTGTTCTTTATTTTTCATACGGGTCGTTTTTCCCCAGATCCTTTTGATCTCGTCCAAGGACCATTGTCCTTTGGAGGTACCGTATTTTTGTTCGATCTTAATATAGGTTTTAGATAAGTCGAATTGTTGCTCTATGTATTCTTTCAACTGTTCGAGGATTTCATCTATCGAAACCTCAGGTGGTGCCCGCCCGCCTTTAACAGTTGTAGGCAATTCTTTGCTCTTATTTTCTGCTGCCATAATACTAATTTCTTTACTGGGGTCTCGAGTCATAGGCTTTCCAGTTGAATCAGTGGGTCAGTGATGAATTAACTAACACACCGCCGAAGATTAGATGTATATGGGATCTCGAGCCGATCACCAACCGGAGGGTTCGCAAACCGGAGGCTTTCGTAATCGCGTAGAAGGAGAGGCGAATTTAGACAATTGACCGAGGACTTTTATAAAGAGGAGTCCTTACCTCAGTATGTAGGTCCGATGTCCAAAATTCAGTTTCTTCCCTCAGCGATCCTGTCCGTGATGCCAAAATTGTTAGATCTCTTAATTTTCAATGAAATGCGAACTCCGGTAATATTTTAACATAATTTTATTCTGGCAGCTGCAACAAGCTCTGGCCTTATGCCAGGTCCTTTGTCCTTCTGAGACACATGGCAAAACATGGCTGTTCTTATACCTGGCTCAATTTACAGAAATGAACTCGTCTTCTTTGACCTTATTGGCTCAATTGATAGATTCTTGACCCCTAATTGGCTCGCTGCCAAAGGTCCTGAAATGTCAAGTTGATTGATGACTTAATGCAATGTGCTCAGTCACACGTAGACATGGCGTCTGTGTTTTCTCAACTCTGCAGTCTGTCTGCAACCTGTTTGAATTCTCTATCACAGTGCATGCAAGGATTTGGAGGGAAGGCTTTATGTGAGTTCATAGTTTGTTTTTAAGGATATTTAAGTACATTTACAAGAATGAGGCCTATGATATCTCTGCCATTACTCTGAGCTGCGTTTTCAATGCAGCATCGAGTTGGAAGAAGGTTTATTCAAGAGCACTTTGAGCATAATCGAAGAGCTCGTAGACATATGGGGAGGAGGCCTTACCCGCCATGAGTATACAGGGAACATCGCCCATACCTGCAGCTGTCTCAGGCGTAGTGCGATCGAAGACTGTGCTTCCGAAAAGAGGTGGTCACAGAGATATGCCAGCTGATAAAGGCAGACCTCCAGCCTACCAGCAGGAACAGGACTGCCCTGACCATCGAGGTGGTGGTAACTGTGGCACTTGCCTTCTATGCCTCTGGCTCCTTTCAGGCATCAGCAGGGGACCTATGCTCCATCTCGCAGCATGCTACACATTGCTGCATTCGCCAGGTGACTACTGCACTGTATGCATGCAGGATGGACTTCATAAACTTCCCAATGACCAAGGAGGCCAAGAATTAGAGGGCTATAGGTTTTGCACGAATTGCTGGCTTCCCCAAGGTTCAGGCTGCCATTGACTGTATGCACATCGTCCTGCGAGCACCTTTACAGGATCCAGAGGTTTTCTTAAACTGAAAGGGATTGCACTCCCTGAACGTACAGATTGTCTGTGACCACACTCAGCGCATCATGGTAGTAAATGCCCAATATCCAGCGAGAATCCATGATGCTTTCATCTTGCTTGAGAGCATTGTCTCACGCATGTTCCAGCATCAACCACAAGGCCAGAGCTGGATGCTAGGGGACAAAGGTTACGGCCTCACCACCTGGCTCATGACCCCGCTTCGGAACCCTTAGACACAAGCCGAGCATCGCTACAATGAGAGCCATGCAGCCACAGGCAACATTGTCGAACAGACAATTGGAGTGCTCAAGCAGCGCTTCCGATGCCTGGACCACTCTGGAGGCTGCCTGCAATACTCCCCTCAGCAGGTCTCTGAGCTCATTGTGGTGTGCTGCATGCTACACAACTTAGCCATCATGAGGGCAATTGGGAATTGCCACTGGGGATTGCAGGACCACCTCAGGATAGAGAGGAGGAGGGAGGGGGAGGAGGAGGACTATGAGGAGGAGGAGGAAGGGCCTGGCAATGAACCAGCTTTCGCCGCTGCAAAAGCCTTACTTCAGCAGCTCATAAATCATCACTTTGCTTGAAGAGTGAATGGCAGATTTCACCGTTGCCTGCCCACTCTATCACATCATGTTGACTATTTCCCCCTCTTATTCTGCAAATGAGACACTACACAGGAATGGGTCAGGTGAACACAAAAATTTATTAAACAGACAGTATCTGGAATAACATTTATTACACATTATTGTGAACTTTTATAATTTAACAGAATTGGGAAACTTTAAAAACTTTTATAAAGTAGCAACAACAACAAAGCAACAATAAAAGAACAACGACAGAGCAACCTCTGCACCGAACGTCTTTTTTACCTGTGACCCCCCTCGCCCCCCTCACCCTAACTGTCCCTTCCTCGCGCCATGACCCTACCCAAGGTGGTACCTAGACGTTGTGCAGCAAGGCGGCCAGAGTCTGCTGTATGGGGAGAGAGACAATGGAGACACCATGTGTGGATCCACTGGAGAAGCTCGGGGTATGGAAGACCCGACTTCTGAGTGAAGAGCCTCTTGCTCGGCCTTGCCAGTCACAGGTGCTGTCGGTCTGGCTGTGACACTGGGGACTGCAGTGCCAAAGATCGAGACCATCAATTTCACATGGACAGTGACAGCCTCGGTGTTCTCGCGGGTTACAGCGACAATCTGCGACCCAACCTCCTTCATGTCCAGGGATAGTGCCGCGAGGTTTGCGGGAAAATCACCCAAAACCTCCAGGAGCTGTCGGCTGAGCTCGACGCTCTCCCCGGACAGTCTCACCATGTCCAGGTGTATGTCTGCCTGTCTGTCAGCAGATCAGCTTTGCCAACTCACCCATACGGGAATCAGCCCTGGGAGTACGTGGCTGCACGCCACTTGGACCCCGGGCCTCGGCTCGGCCAAAGCCCGAGAATGTGCCTTCCTGGTCAGACCTACTGGCCACAGCTAAAAGAGATGTCGATTGCATTCCCCCCACCCTCCGGAATAACCGTGAGTTTCCTCCTCCCGTGGAGGTTCCTCGTCCTCGTGTCTTCATGGCCCCCCTTCCCCTCCCCCACACCGTGGGCTGAGGCGGACGGTTCATTGGTAGATGTAGCGCGTCCTCATCTGGAAATAGAAAGCAACAGATGAACGGTTAGCAGCAGGGGAGGGGGCAGGGTGACATGAGGAAGGTCACAAATCACAGGCTCATTCAAAAGCTCGGCACTACTGCAATATGTGTAGCTCACATTGCCCCAACCCTGGTCCATAGACACTGCATCACATTGTCCCAACTCGAGCCCACACAAACTGCATCACATTGTCCCAACCCTGGTCCACACACACTGCATCACATTGTCCCAACTCAAGCCCACACACACTGCATCACATTGCCCCAACCCTGGTCCACACACACTGCATCACATTGTCACAACCCTGGTCCACACACACTGCATCACATTGTCACAACCCTGGTCCACACACACTGCATCACATTGTCCCAACCCTGGTCCACACACACTGCATCACATTGTCCCAACCCTGGTCCACACACACTGCATCACATTGCCCCAACCCTGGTCCACACACACTGCATCACATTGTCACAACCCTGGTCCACACACACTGCATCACATTGTCCCAACCCTGGTCCACACACATTGCATCACATTGTCCCAACCCTGGTCCACACACACTGCATCACATTGTCCCAACCCTGGTCCACACACACTGCATCACATTGTCACAACCCTGGTCCACACACACTGCATCACATTGTCCCAACCCTGGTCCACACACACTGCATCACATTGTCACAACCCTGGTCCACACACACTGCATCACATTGTCACAACCCTGGTCCACACACACTGCATCACATTGTCACAACCCTGGTCCACACACACTGCATCACATTGCCCCAAACCTAGCCCGAGGATTTTGCAGGACTTACCCTCAGTTTCGAACAGAGAATCAACACCCACAGGTGATTCACCTCCCTGGGGCACTGATCAGAGCTGCCTCGAGTTCGTTTATGGCAGTGTCTGGGGTAGACCGCCGCCTGTGAGCCGCTGCTCCCGGCAGTAATAGACAATTTCCCAGCAAAGGTGAAAATGGGAATGGTTACCAGAGGGCCCTTTTGCTCTTGTGGCACACACAGATAGCCACTTATACCTTTAACACAGTCCTCTGATTAATGGCCCTGGTAGTTGCACATGGTTCACGAGGAAAACATCGAAGTGCAAAAATATCTTCTTAGATGTCAAAAAGCAGACTTACTAATGTGTAACGACCATTCATGGCAAATAAAGTGCAACATTAAGCCTACCTACAGCAACATGCGTCAGATTTACAATTTCAGTAATGAACGAGTGCATGAATAAAAATATTACTTAATCTGACAGCATGGATTAGATACAGAATAAAGTTGCACTGCATCTAAGCCATGGGAGTGTTTGATGGGACAGTGTAGAGCGAGCTTTACTCTGTGTCTAACCCCCTGTACCTGCCCTGGGAGTGTTTGATGGGACAGTGTAGAGGGAGCTTTATTCTGTATCTAACCCGTGCTGTACCGGCCGTGGGAGTGTTTGATGGGACAGTGTAGAGGGAGCTTTACTCTGTATCTAACCCCCTGTACCGGCCCTGGGAGTGTTTGATGGGACAGTGTAGAGGGAGCTTTACTCTGTATCTAACCCGTGCTGTACCGGCCCTGGGAGTGTTTGATGGGACAGTGTAGAGTGAGCTTTACTCTGTATCTAACCCGTGCTGTACCGGCCGTGGGAGTGTTTGATGGGACAGTGTAGAGGGAGCTTTACTCTGTATCTAACCCCGTGCTGTACCTGCCCTGGGAGTGTTTGATGGGACAGTGTAGAGGGAGCTTTACTCTGTATCTAACCCGTGCTGCACCTGCCCTGGGAGTGTTTGATGGGACAGTGTAGAGTGAGCTTTATTCTGTATC
Organism: Pristiophorus japonicus; assembly: GCF_044704955.1. NCBI lineage: Eukaryota > Metazoa > Chordata > Chondrichthyes > Pristiophoridae > Pristiophorus > Pristiophorus japonicus. The sequence goes on along the minus strand of NC_091995.1, from coordinate 68,981,716 downwards.
TAACCCGTGCTGTACCTGCCCTGGGAATGTTTGATGGGACAGTGTAGAGGGAGCTTTACTCTGTATCTAACCCCGTGCTATACCTGCCCTGGGAGTGTTTGATGGGACAGTGCAGAGGAAGCTTTACTGTGTATCTCACCCGTGCTGTACCTGCCCTGGGTGTGTTTGATGTGACAGTGTAGAGGGAGCTTTACTCTGCATCTAACCTGTGCTGTACCTTCCCTGGGAGTGTTTGATGGTACAGTGTAGAGGGAGCTTTCCTCTGTATCTATCCCGTGCTGTACCTGCCCTGGGAGTGTTTGATGGGACAGTGTAGAGGGAGCTTTACTCTGTATCTAACCCCGTGCTATACCTGCCCTGGGAGTGTTTGATGGGACAGTGTAGAGGGAGCTTTACTCTGTATCTATCCCGTGCTGTACCTGCCCTGGGAGTGTTTGATGGGACAGTGTAGAGGGAGCTTTACTCTGTATCTAACACTGTGCTGTACCTGCCCTGGGAGTGTTTGATGGGACAGTGTAGAGGGAGCTTTACTCTGTATCTACTGACATGAGAGTGTGGAGAAATTTACACTTTTTGTAACCCGTCCTATTACATTACAACTATTGTATCTGTAATGACTCGACGAGGTAAGGTATTGTACTTGAACTGTGGTGACCTTAGTGCATTTATTGCAGCTCCTGAGTGAGGGTACAGCATGGTGAGCTCCCTTTTATACCTGGTTACCTGTCATGTTCAGGTGACCCCGAGGTCCCCACCAGTTGCACCCTCTGGTGGTACAAACATAGTGTATACAGTGTGAAGGTACATTCAGTAGTCTTATGTAACTGTACATTGAGTGTACAGAGAGCATACTTGTATTATATATACACAACATCACTCTCCCCTAAGTCTTGTGCCACTGGCTTTTGCATTGTGTGCTCTGGCCCTAGACTTGAGTGCCCAAAGCCATTGCACCTTGTCTATGCTTTGGCTTGGCTCTCTCCCTGTTGACCCCCAAGCCACAACATTGGGAAGTGGTCAGCAATGGACGGTTAGAGGTTGCAGTGGAGGTTGAGTGGGTTCTGGGTGTGATCCATGTCTGTCCATGGCTACATACATCCATTTCCCCCCCATACATACACCATGTGTGTGGCCCACACCTGCATGTGCATACATGTATAGAAAGAGAGAACAAAGAAAAACAACATAGGATTAATTACATCACTGTTTGGGTTCTGCAGTAGTGGAACAAGTACATTTTACAGGTAAGGTACATACAATTGGCCAGAAAAAGCAACAAGGCATATAAATTGGCCAGAAAAAGCAGCAAACCTGAGGACTGGGAGAATTTTATAATTCAGCAGAGGAGGACAAAGGGTTTAATTAAGAGGGGGAAACTAGAGTACGAGAAGAAGCTTGCTGGGAACATAAAAACTGACTGCAAAAGCTTCTATAGATACGTGAAGAGAAAAAGATTAGTGAAGACAAACGTAGGTCCCTTGCAGTCAGATTCGGGTGAATTTATAATGGGGAACAAAGAAATGGCGGACCAGTTGAACAAATACTTTGGTTCTGTCTTCACGAAGGAAATCCTTATTAGGCGGGAAATTGTGTTCGGGAAATTGATGGGATTGAAGGCCAATAAATCCCTGGGGCCTGATAGTCTGCAGTCTGTATCCCAGAGTACTTAAGGAAGTGTCCCTAGAAATAGTGGATGCATTGGTGATCATTTTCCAACAGTCTATCGACTCTGGATCAGTTCCTATGGACTGGAGGGTAGCTAATGTAAAACCACTTTTTAAGAAAGGTGGGAGAGAGAAAACGGGTAATTATAGACCGGTTAGCCTGACATCAGCAGTGGGAAAATGTTGAAATCAATTATTAAAGATGAAATAGCACTGCATTTGGAAAGCAGTGATGGAATTGGTCCAAGTCAGCATGGATTTATGAAAGGGAAATCATGCTTGACAAATCTTCTAGAATTTTTTTGAGGATGTAACTAGTAGAGTGGACAAGGAAGAACCAGTAGATGTTGTGTATTTGGACTTTCAAAAGGCTTTTGACAAGGTCCCACACAAGATATTCGTGTGCAAAATTAAAGCACATGGTATTGGAAGTAATGTACTGACGTGGATAGAGAACTGGTTGGCAGACAGGAAGCAAACAGGGATAAATGGGTCCTTTTCAGAATAACAGGCAGTGACTAGTGGGGTGCCGCAGGGCTCAGTGCTGGGACCCCAGCTCTTTACAATATACATTAATGATTTATATTGAGTGTAATATCTCCAAGTTTGCAGATGACACTAAGCTGCGTGGCGGTGTGAACTGTGAGAAGGACGCTAAGAGGCTGCAGACTTGGACAGGTTAGGTGAGTGGGCAAATGCATGGCAGATGCAGTATAATGTGGATAAATGTGAGGTTATCCACTTTGGTGGCAAAAACACGAAGGCAGAATATTATCTGAATGGCGGCAGATAAGGAGAAGGGGAGGTACAACAAGACCTGGGTGTCATGGTACATCAGCCATTGAAAGTTGGCATGCAGGTACAGCAGGCGGTGAAGAAGGCAAATGGTATGTTGGCCTTCATAGCTAGGGGATTTGAGTATAGGAGCAGGGAGGACTTGCTGCAGTTGTACAGGGCCTTGGTGAGGCCTCACCTGGAATATTGTGTTCAGTTTTGGTCTCCTAATCTGAGGAAGGATGTTCTTGCTGTTGAGGGAGTGCAGCGAAGGTTCACCAGACTGATTCCCGGGATGGCAGGACTGACATATGAGGAGAGACTGGATCGACTGGGTCTGTATTCACTGGAATTGAGAAGAATGAGAGGGGATCTCATAGAAACATATAAAATTCTGACGGGACGGGATAGGTTAGATGCAGGAAGAATGTTTCCGATGTTGGGGAAGTCCAGAACCAGGGGACACAGTCTTAGGATAAGGGGTAGGCCATTTAGGACTGAGATGAGGAGAAACTTCTTCACTCAGAGAGTTGTTAACCTGTGGAATTCCCTGCCGCAGAGAGTTGTTGATGCCAGTTCATTGGATATATTCAAGAGGGAGTTAGCTATGGCCCTTACGGCTAAAGGGATCAAGGGGTATGGAGAGAAAGCAGGAAAGGGGTACTGAGGGAATGATCAGCCATGATCTTATTGAAGGGCCGAATGGCCTGCTCCTGCACCTATTTTCTATGTTTCTATCACAGTCTTGCCCCTGGATGTAGGTGCAAGTGGGTGAGGGTGCTAGTTCCAGAGTGACTGGACTGTGTTCAGTTTGTCTGATGCTGGCGCTGTGCCCCCTGTCAGCTGGGTGGGCTCGGATCGCTCACCTGGCTGAGTCTCAGGGCCTTTGCCATTGCCTAGTGATGGGCAGAGCCGCAGGAGTGTGTGGCCTCCCTGTCCTCCTTTGAGGGCTGCGGTGTCTCCCTGCTGCCCTTCAGCAATAGTGGGAGCCTTCATCCCAGGTCCCGTTGGGAGAGCTGGAGGGTGCTAGCCTCTTGCTCCCGGTACTGGCCCTGGTGGCCAGAGAGGTAGAGCCAATCAGGGGCAGGGTACCAGTAGTGGTGCCTTTGCCATCCGCTGATCGCTGACCCTGCAGCTGGTATGCTCCCGCTGTGTGTGGCCACGCCCCCTGGAGCATCACATTGGTCCCGGAGACATAGGCTACATGATCGGGTAACTTGCTGGACCTGGGTGCTTCCGACGGGAGGGTGCCCTTTGCTTTGTCGGCGTACATGTAGAACCCGGCATCGCACATCATTACTTCATTTACTGTCATAATATATTGGTTCCGACCGTGATCGCTCGACATAACATGGTTACATTTACATACTTGTCAATTACATCGTTTACATGTGTATCAATGGCATCGCTGTATAAAGAGTGGGACTGTCCCTTTAATTATGATGGGTTGCCGGTCTCCTTTAAAAGGGCCTTGCAATCTATACCCCAATCCGGTTCACTGCTCGGCACCACGTGTTGCTTCCTCAACGCTGCCCCTCGTGGTCTGGCCGCCGCCGTCTTTACTTCAGGCGCTTCACCTCGTGGTGCGGGCGCCGTCTTCTTTCTCTCCACGAAGTAGGCTGCGGTAATCCTTTTCTCCCCAGGTTCAGCCACGGAAGCAGGGAAGTTACCTTCTGCGCCGGTTTTCTTCCTCTGGAGTGCTGCCACTGGAGCCTGGAAGGTGAGGTCGGGTCGTTTCGGCTGGATCATCTCGCTGTTGGGTTGCGCAGTCTGTGTCGTCTCCACGCAGTCGAGTTGAGCAGCTGGTTTCTCAGGTGTTGTCCTGGATCCAAATTCGGGGCCGCCTAGGACGTCGATCGCCAGAGGCTGGAGGTTTTCCCAGTTCCAATGGATTTGTTTTATCCATCTTCTTCCTAGCAGTGTTGGACCATCACCAGCAACGATCCACAAAGGTAACTTGTGCATCACTCTGCCATGGGACACCTGGACATCCATGCTGCCAACAACTGGGATGGTGTCGGTTGTGCAGGTGAGGATCGGGATCATTTTAGGTTGTTCGATTGGATTGTCCCAGAGTTTCTCAAAGGCCGCCTAAATCATCAGTGATTGGCTCGCCCCTGTGTCCACTTCCATCGTGACTGGAACACCGTTGATTTTGACTTCCATTTTCAATGGAGAACCCTCGGTGGTGCAGGTAAATACTCCGTGCACCTCATTGTGGGGCTGAACTGCCTCATAGACTCACTCTTCATCTTCGCTGGAGTCCGGGTGATTGGCCAACTCTTCATCGATTCGGTGAGTACAATTTCTCTTGCACATTTGCTGGAGGTGGCCCTTCGTGTTACAACCTTTGCATGTATAGTCTTTATAATGGCACTGCTGGGCCCTGTGATTTCCTCCATAGCACCAGCATGGGGTTAGCCGGTTGGCCCCATGTGATGGACTCAGGGTTCTGTTCTCTCTTCCTTGAGAGAGACTGCTTGCAGCAGCCTTGCCTCTAAAAGGTGGCAGTCGGTTACAGTTCTTGCTGGGTTAGAGTCCTGGGGGTGAGACATTCGCTTGGAATCGCAGGCCGAGGCCATGAATGCCTAGCTCACGTTAATTGCCTTCTGCAGGGTGACCGTGGTGTCTGCAGAGAGCAGCCTGTGGAGAAGGCCCTCGTGGCCGATTCCAATACGAAGATGTCCCGCAGTGCTTCGGTAATGTGGTCGCCAAAATCACACGGTGCAGACAATCGTCTGAGGTCTGCAGCATATTTTGCAATTTCTTGGCTTTCGGGCCGCCGGTGGGTGTAGAACCGGTGTCTAGCTGTGAGGATGTTCTCTTTAGGTTTGAGCTGATCCTGTATCATCGTTACAAGCTCCGCATATGTTTTGGTTGTTGTCTTCTCTGGGACTAGCAAGTCCCTGACAAGGCCACAAACGGTGGGCCCACAACTGCTGAGCAGGATAGCTCTGCGCTTATCAGCCAGTGAGGTCGGGGTGTCTCCCGCCAGGTCGTTGGCAATGAAGAAGTATTTGAGCCTTTCCACAAAGGCCTCCCAATCTTCTTCATCGGCGAATTGTTGAAACGTGCCAAGGATAGCCATTTTTGCGTGGAAATTCGTAATCTCGTCGCCAGTTATTATGTCTGTAAGCACTCTAGTAATGACCCCATGAGGTAAGGTATTGTACTTGAACTGTGGTGACCTTAGTCCATTTATTACAGCTCCTGAGTGAGGGTACAGCATGGTGAGCTCCCTTTTATACCTGGTTACCTGTCATGTACAGGTGACCCCGAGGTCTCCACCAGTTGCACCCTCTGGTGGTACAAGCATAGTGTATACAGTGTGAAGGTATATTCAGTAGTCTTATGTCACTGTACGTTGAGTGTACAGAGAGTATACTTAGATTATATATACACAACAACAACAGTGACTACACTTCATTGTCTAGAAAGCGTTTTGAGACGTCCAGTGGTCGTGAACCGTGCTTTATAAATCCAAATCTTTCTTTTATGTTTTTGCTGTACCTGTCCTGGGAGTGTTTGATGGGACAGTGTAGAGGGAGCTTTACTCTGTATCTAACCCCATGCTGTTCCTGACCTGGGAGTGTTTGATGGGACAGTGTAGAGTGAGCTTTACTCTGTATCTAACCCGTGCTGTACCTGACCTGGGAGTGTTTGATGGGACAGTGTAGAGTGAGCTTTACTCTGTATCTAACCCCATGCTGTACCTGCCCTGGGAGTGTTTGATGGGACAGTATAGAGGGAGCTTTACTCTGTATCTAACCAGTGCTGTACCTGCCCTGGGTACCTTTGATGGGACAGTGTAGAGGGAGCTTTACTGTGTATCTAAGCTGTGTATCTACCTACCCTGGTAATACCTGGACTGGGAGTGGCTTGGGCTGCTTTGTGACATTATTCCTGGCTGCTGTTGTGATTGGCTTAAGGCCAGATTTTTCGAGCCTAATAGTTGAAATGAACATTAAAATATTTTTTTCCAATCATTTTCAATCATTAAAAAACCTGTACAATAAGGTAAGGTTATTTTCAGCCCCATTAAAACATCGACATTGATTTTTCAAAAAATCAAATTTGTGTTTTAAATATTTAGTTAAATGGCATTTTAATTAATGTTAAATATCCAATATTTTTTATTTGATGTCTGCATATATTTTTGGGGTATTCGCATTCGTGCTCATGGTGTTTCTGTACATACGGAATCCCCCTGAGCAGGTATGGGGATCCCTTTCTTTCATTGGTTGGGCCAACCCACGTGATCCCAGGGGAGCTTGCGAATCACATGGACCCCTGCGATGCATGGGCCTCCATCCTCGTGTATCCGGGGAGGCCCAGGAGCACGAGTCTCCATGGATCCAGAACCATCAGGGAGGTTCCGAGTTTTATTGCCGGTCGGAGACATCCGTCCACGGAAAGCCTCCGGCCGCAAATTCAGGCCCATTGTATTTACACAAGGGAGATTAATTATAGGAACATAGGGACAAGAGTAGGCCACGTAGCCCCTCGAGCCTGTTGCACCATTCAATGAGATCATGACTGATCTGTGACCTAACTCCATGTACCCGCCTTTGTCCCATATCCCTTAATATCATTGGTTAACAAAAATCTATCAATCTCAGATTTAAAATTAACAATTGACCTCACATCAATTGCTGTTTGCAGAAGAGAGTTCTAAACTTTTACCACCCTTTGTGTGTAGAAGTGTTTGCTAACTTCGCTCCTTAAGGGCTGGGCTCTAACTTTTAGACTGTGCCCCCAGAACACAATGGATATCCCGACCCTGGGGCGATTGGGCCCAGTTTGATACTTGGACAATCCACAAACACAGTGGGCCGGTGTGAAGCTTGCAGGTCAGTTCTGTTAAACCCTGTAACATGCGCAATTAAGAGGCTGGCCCAGGTTGTGACTTGGATAGGTTAGGTGAGTGGGCAAATGCATGGCAGATGAAGTATAATGTGGATAAATGTGAGGTTATCCACTTTGGTGGTAAAAACAGAGAGACAGACTATTATCTGAATGGTGACAGATTAGGAAAAGGGGAGGTGCAAAGAGACCTGGGTGTCATGGTACATCAGTCATTGAAGGTTGGCATGCAGGTACAGCAGGCGGTTAAGAAAGCAAATGGCATGTTGGCCTTCATAGGGAGGGGATTTGAGTACAGGGGCAGGGAGGTGTTGCTACAATTGTACAGGGCCTGTACAGGGCCTTGGAGTATTGTGTACAGTTTTGGTCTCCTAACCTGAGGAAGGACATTCTTGCTATTGAGAGAGTGCAGCGAAGGTTCACCAGACTGATTCCCGGGATGGCAGGACTGACCTATCAAGAAAGACTGGATCAACTGGGCTTGTATTCACTGGAGTTCAGAAGAATGAGAGGGGACCTCATAGAAACGTTTAAAATTCTGACGGGGTTAGACAGGTTAGATGCAGGAAGAATGCTCCCAATGTTGGGGAAGTCCAGAACCAGGGGACACAGTCTAAGGATAAGGGGGAAGCCATTTAGGAGGAGGAGGAATGTCTTCACCCAGAGAGTGGTGAACCTGTGGAATTCTCTACCACAGAAAGTTGTTGAGGCCAATTCACTAAATATATTCAAAAAGGAGTTAGATGAAGTCCTTACTACTAGGGGAATCAAGGGGTATGGTGAGAAAGCAGGAATGGGGTACTGAAGTTGCATGTTCAGCCATGAACTCATTGAATGGCGGTGCAGGCTAGAAGGGCCGAATGGCCTACTCCTGCACCTATTTTCTATGTTTCTATGTTTCTATGTAAAGCTTACAAAGAGAAACCTCGTTTTCAACTGATGTCAGGAGAAGGCTAGCATCAGCAATGGGTCAACAGGGTACATGTACCCCATGAGCTAAGGCAGTGGATATTACAGTAGAGGAGCATGAGACGTGTGAATGGAATGGGTATGTGGGATCTGGAGAATACAGGCAGGGTGTCTGAGTCACTGCCTTCATTTAACAGCAAGAAGGTATCTTGCCTGGCTGCAGTCTACCAGCTTTTTACTTTTTCACAGGGAACTATAATGGTTTTGCCATATCTGCAAATTTAGCTATGACCTGTTGGGGTGAATTCGAGAAGCCCTGTAAATTGGCCCAAGTGTTTAGGTCACAGGGCAGAGGTAACTTTAATATACGGGAGTGGTCATTTCCTGTGTGCAGAAACATTGTGGTCAAGAGTAGGTGCTGAATGGGTTAAAAATTAGGCCATTGACAGGCTGAGATTTAGCCCAGCTTGTAACCGTGCTATGATGAGATGTCGTAAGACTTGGAGATGTTCCCCAGCGTCCTGTGGTACAAGCATTCAACATACAACAGAGCATGAAGTTCTAACTGTAACGGCTCTAAAGTACATTCCATAACTGAGTGAAACTAATTAGTTAAGTTGTTTGTGTACACTTGACTTGTGTCCTAAAATATGAAACTAATGAATAATTGTAAGCATCATTTCTTTACACAGAGAACTGGAACTGGCATGATTTTTACTTGGTAAGTATTCAAGCAGAGTCGAAGATCTGATTTTAAATTCTCAATGACTAGGAAAGCATTTGAACCATGCTGCCCCTACTTTTCCTGTGGATTTTATGGTGGTTTAATGCTCCCTATGGATTGATGAAAACTGCTGCAATCAACTTAATGTAAGGAAAGATCAGGACACAGTTTAAAAAGTCCCGGGCATGATTTGCCCAATCAAGGGCACAGGAGTTCTGCCAAATTTCTGCTTCAATAGATCGAGGTTACTCAGCTTTAATTTTAATTAAAGAGCCATTTTTTTTAAACAGTTAAGGCACAAAGATTTTTCATAGGCCCATTCCTAGTTTCACAGAGATGAGTATAATATTTATTTACTGGTATCGTTGCTATCTTAAGTGACCACAGCACAGGTACAATGTATAACTACAAGTAACTGGGTTCCAAAATCAGAAGCTTTATAGAAACAAAGGGCTGGATTTTCCAGTGATGGCCGCCTGTGTTTTTGCCCCAGAGGGGCCTCAATGGCTGTGGTGAGTTCTCCTGGGCGGGCGATCACCTTCCAGGGCCGCCCCCACGGGGTTTCTGGGGCCGGTTTTGCAGGGCAGGACCGGCCAGAAGAGTTGAGCCGGTGTCCAAAGCCCCTGGTTGCGACACCAACTCGTCCTTGGACTCACGCCCGATCCATACACCCTGCTGGGACCACCTGAAAAACCGGACCGTCCAACCTGTCATCATCCATCATAGGCACTCCCTCACTCCAAAGGTGAGTTCTCAGGTGGCTGAACAGTCCAATACGGGAATTACAGTTTCTGTCACAGGTAGGACAGACAGTGGTTGAAGGAAAGGGTGAATGGGACAGGTTTTCCACACACTCCTTCCGCTGGCTGCGCTTGATTTCTGCATGCTCTCGGCGATGAGACTCGAGATGCTCAGCGCCCTCCCGGATGCTCTTCCTCCACTTAGAGCGGTTTTTGGCCAGGGACTCCCAGGTGTCGGTGAGGATGTTGCACTTTATCAGAGAGGCTTTGAGGGTGCCCTTGAAACGTTTCCTCTGCCCACCTGGGGCTCGCTTGCCGTGTAGGAGTTCCGAGTAGAGTACTTGCTTTGGGAGTCTTGTGTCGGCATGCAGACAATATGGCCGGCACAACGAGTGTGGTCAGTGCTTCGATGCTGAGGATTTTGGCTTGATTGAGAACACTGATGTTGGTGCGTCTGTCCTCCCAGGGGATCTTCAGGATTTTGCGGAGGCATCGTTGGTGGTATTTCTCCAGCGATTTGAGGTGTCTGTTGTATATGGTCCACATTTCTGAACCATACAGGAGGGCGGGTATCACTTCTGCCCATGTAGACCATAAGCTTAGTGCCAGATTTGAGGGTCACTCGAACACTCTCCTCCTCAGGCGGCTGAAGGCCCACTCGAGGTGGCATTGAACATCGTCGTCGATGCCTGCCCTTGCTGATAATAGGCCCCCGAGGTATGGAAAGTGGTCCATGTTGTCCAGGGCTGCGCCGTGGATCTTGATGACTGGTGGGCAGAGCTGTGTGGTGGGGTAAGGTTGGTGGAGGACCTTTGTCTTACGGATGTTTGGTGTAAGGCCCATGCCTTGGTGAAGATGTTGACGATGACTTGGAGTCACTGAGTGCACTGCAGTGAGGGTCTGTAATGTCCATCTCAGCAAAGTGTGTTTGTTTTTTCTTTGTTTTTGTGATTTATGTTGTGGTGGTGTGGGCTGTGGATTGGGAATGTTTTCGGTGGGTTTTTTCAAGTATTTTTTCCTCCACAGGCCTCCCTTAGAGCGCTCCCAGGCCGGCTGTTTAGATGGGGACTTTCCCATGCTCAGTGAGCCTAGCGCCCTCAAAGAGGTGTCATCATCGTAGGCAGTCCCTTGAAGCGAGGATGACTTGCTTCCACGCCAAAAAAGGATGCGTTCGCAGGAGCTTCAATGAAGGACCTAATATTCCAGGTCCTGAATGACATCCTGAAGGGTGGAAGGTGCCTGTGGGTGGATTTTTTTAACGTGGGGTGGCTGTTGCACATCAGCCACCACACGGGCTTGACAGAGCTTGGTCTTGGTCCAGTGGCAAGGGTTAACCAAGACGACTGGAGACCTGCTTTGCTGCACGGACCTAGTGCGCACACATCGCAGTGTGGGCTGGGTCCGTGCTGCCCCTGGGCCCTCGCCTCTCCTGGCCCTGAACTCGCTGCTTCTGCTGTAACTACCCACACTCAGAGAGGTGTACAACGCCTCCCTTAGCACTCCGCCCCACTCAAGGCCCAGCTGCCCAATTTTGATGACTGAGGCACAGAGTATTCCCGGGCACAAACTTTACCGCTCCCCCTGTCCTCCCGCCGCCATTACCGCCCCGAAATCAGCAAAGCCAAAAATCCAGCCCAAAGCACCGAGCTTGCATCCTCAAGAAATGCAAACCTGACCAAATATTTTGTATCCTTTACCTTCTCGCTACCGTTACCCAGCATGTTTCGGTAAACCTGTGTAGTGCAAGCCTTTTTTAATGTGTTCATGGGATTGTGGTGTTGTTGGCGAGGCCGACATTTATTGCCTATCTGTAATTGCCCTTGAGAAGGTGATGGTGAGCTGCATTCTTAAACCGCTGCAGTCCCTGTGGTGAAACTACTCCACAGTGCTGAAAGGGCAGGAGCTGAGAAAAATAAAATAGAAATAAATAAAAGCCTTGCATTGATATAGTGCCTTTCACGTCCTCAGGACGCCCTAAACTGCTTTACAGCCAATGAAGGACTTTTGAAATGTAGTCACTGTTATAATGTAGGAAACGTGGCAGATAATGTGCGCACAACAAGCTCCCACAAACAGCAGTGTCTGATCATGACCAGATAATCTGTTTTCTTAAGTGAAGTTGCTTGAGGGATAACCATTGACATGGACACTTGGGGTAACTGCCCTGCTCTGCTTTGAATAGTGCCATGGGATTGTTTACATGCACCTGAGAGGACAGGTGGGACCTCGGCTTAACGTCTCATCTGAAAGGTGGCCCCTCCGACACTGGAGGTGAGTGTGTTACCAACTGAGCCATGGCTCACACCTGCTTTGAAATGTTGTTTGTGCAACTCAGTAAAATGAAAGTAGTATTTTCTAGCCCTGTACCATGCACATACACAGGACATACCAATGTATTTAATGTATGAACATATAAATGTTGCACATTATTTCAGGTTGAATCCCCAAATTATTATTTTTGATGAGGAAGGAAGAAAATAGGAATACAGAAGTTGAGAATCCAGAGCTGTACAAAATAGTAATAACACCTCTGGTGCAGAGGGAGCTCATTGTCGCAGCACACAAGCACCCGACACACCAAACAGTCTCTTTGTTCAAATTATCTCTGATCCATGACACATCCTGCAGCTAATCAATGGGGAGGTGTTAAACCTTGAACATCCGATTTACTGGCACCTTACTTTGAGTGTAGAAGATTGAGGGGTGTTTGTTGAAGATGATTTAAGGCCTTGAAAGGGTAGATAGAGAGAAACAATGTCCTCTGGTGGGGGAGTCTAGATCAAGGGGGTACAACCTCAAATTGAGAGCTGGACCGTTAAGGGGTGATGTCAGGAAGCACTTCTTCACACAAAGGGTAGTGGAAATCTGGAACTCTCTCCCCAAAAAAGCTGTCAAGGCTGGGGGTAACTTGAAAATTTCAGAACTGAAATTGATAGATCTTTGTTCGGCTTTTTGTTAAGGGTTACAGACCCAAGGGGGTAGATTTAGTTAAGATGCAGATCAATCATAATCGAATTGAATGGGGCAGAATTGGCTCGAGGGACTGAATGGCCTACTCCTGTTCCGATGTTTAATTTCACCAGTAAAGGAGGACATAGTTGGCAAGGGAGTAAATAGAGTTATAGAACAGGATTCTAAAAAGATGGTTAAACATAAAGTGAGAGGAAATCCTATTAAAAATATATACAGCAATGCCATAAAACAGGGGAGCAGGAGGCAAACCTGCATTGCGAGGAAGCAGACATAGTAGGGATTACTGAGACATGGTGAAATAAAAATCAGGACTGGGAATTAGACATTGCGGGGTGTAACATATTTAGAAAAGATAGAGAGGGGAAAAGGGGAGGTGGTGTAGGTGTACTTATTAGTGATAAAATAATGGCAGTAGAAAAAAGTGACGCAGCTATCAGCAAGAGAAAAATGTAATCCATAATGATAGAGATAAAATATAATAAAGGATCAATCACACCAAGAGGGGAAATCTACAGACCACCGAATAGTGGCAGGGAGGTGGAGGAAGAATCATGCAGACAAATTAGGGAAATGAGTAAAAAACATTGAATAATAATCAGGGGGATTTCTACTACCCCAATATTAATTGGACAGAAGAGGTATGCAACCCAGTATGTAAAAAGCACAACAAGGGAGGATTCGCTATTGGATTTAGTAATGAGGAATGAACCAGAGCAGATAAGAGAAGTAAAAGTAGGGGAACATCTAGGCAATAGTGACCATAATATAATGTACGCAACTGCTGCCAATGACATAAAATCATTGCGCATGCTCAGTTCCAATGGTCTCTTGGTTGTTCTTGCCGGACTTTGTAGTCAGCAGTCATTTTGATAGGATGGAAATTGTGTTCGTTTTGCCGCTCACTAGAATAACTCACAGTCCTGCTTCTCAAATGTGGCCACAGTCCACAAAGGTTTAGGGAAGGACAGAAATTGTTCATAAAATCCTAATGCCTTTAAAATGCTAATGACTTCAATTTGCTGTAAATATTTGGATGGGAAGACTTCGCAGGATTAATGGCGAAGTTAAGCATGCACCCTGCCAAGATGATCGAATAGATCTATTAAAAAAATGCTGTGAATATTATCCTGCTAGATGCGTGTTGATAAATCAAATTGCTCATGGGAGAATGTTGTGTATTTTTAATTTTGTTTGCATTTCTTTATAATAAAATTATTTCCAACAAAGGAAAAAAACGCTCGAGTTGGCATTTACGCAGACCTCCGTCTGTTGTGAACGTTATTTTTAAAATTTTGGACCTGACAGTTATGCGCAGAAGTCTCCAGTAGCTTCTGGTTTGTTGGCAGGAGTCACTCCGTAATTAATACGTTTTAAGATGGTAATTGAGAAGGACATAAGTATGACGAAAACCAGGGGAATAGATTGGAGAAAAGCTAATTATGAGGGACTGAGAATAGTACTTCGGAAAATAAAATGGGTAACTATATTGGCAAGCAATGATGTGTAACCTTGATGCAAAACATTTAAATGGTGTTCAACAGAATGCGGGAACAATATATTCTGCTGAATGGAAAGAACAAACCTAACACGAATGAGACTTTATTGATGAATAAAGCCATAAGGGAATAATTGAGGGTAAGGAAAGAGACATACATGAAGTACAGAGACAGCAGGGGAGTGCATGATAAGGAAGAATATGAAGATATTAGGAGAGAAGTCAAAAAAAAATTAGAAAGGCAAAGAGGAACCATGAAATTAAATTATCAAGGAACATTAAGCAAAATAGTAAAATATTTTACAAGTATATCAATAAAAAAGGACGGTTGGGCGGCAAATAAGTGCCATCAAGAGATAGACAGAAAAATGCAACAGGTAATGATAGAGTGATGCCCTAAGTGGAGGAAGAGCATCCGGGAGGGCGCTGAGCACCTGGAGTCTCATCGCCGAGAGCATGCAGAAACTAAACGCATACAGCGGAAGGAGTGTGTGGAAAAGCAGACTCCCCACCCATCCACTTCAATCACTGTCTGTCCCACCTGTGTAATTCCCGTATTGGACTGTACAATCACCTGAGAACTCACTTTTAGAGTGGAAGCAAGTCTTCCTCGATTTCGAGGGATTGCCTCTGATGATGATGATGATGGCAGGAATATTAAATAATTATTTTGCTTCAGTATTTACCAGGAAGGTAGAACAGGTGGAAATGACATTGGATGATAAGATTAGTAATGATATAAGTGCATTTAAAATAAAAAGAGGAGATTTATTAAATAAACTAGTCAAAGTCAAAGAGAATGCATTCGTGCATTTGAAAAGAATCTGGGGATGAGATAGCAGAGACATTACTACACATATTTAATAATTCATTAAAAAAAGTTGTGGTGCCAGAGGACTAGTGGATAGCTAACACAATATCTATATTTAAGAAGGGGGATAGAACATGTCCCGGGAATTATAGACCAGCCAGCTCAACATTGGTGGTATGAAAACATAGAAACATTGAAACATAGAAAATAGGTGCAGGAGCAGGCCCTTCGAGCCTGCTCCACCATTCAATAAGATCATGGGTGATCATTCACCTCAGTATCATCTTCCTGCCTTCTCTTCATACACCTTGATCCCTTTAGCCGTAAGGGCCACATCGAACTCTCTCTTGAATATATCCAATGAACTGGCATCAACAACTCTCTGCGGTAGGGAATTCCACAGGTTAACAACTCTCTGAGTGAAGAAGTTTCTCCTCATCTCAGTCCTAAATGGCTTACCCCTTATCCTAAGACTGTGTCCCCTGGTTCTGGACTTCCCCAACATCGGGAACAATCTTCCTGCATCTAACCTGTCCAGTCCGGTCAAAATTTTATATGTTTCTATGAGATCCCCTCTCATCCTTCTAAACTCCAGTGAATACAGGCCCAGTCGATCCAGTCTCTCCTCATATGTCAGTCCTGCCATCCCGGGTATCAGTCTGGTGAACCTTCGCTGCACTCCCTCAATAGCAAGAACGTCCTTCCTCAGATCAAAACTGAACACAATATTCCAGGTGAGGCCTCACCAAGGCCCTGTACAACTGCAGCAAGACCTCCCTGCTCCTATACTCAAATCCGCTAGCTATGAAGACCAACATACCATTTGCCTTCTTCACCGCCTGCTGTACCCGCATGCCAACTTTCAATGACTGATGAACCATGACACCCATTGCACCTCCCCTTTTCCTAATCTGGCGCCTTTCAAATAATATTCTGTCTTCCTGTTTTTGCCACCAAAGTGGATAACCTCACATTTATCCACATTATACTGCATCTGCCATGCGTTTGCCCATTCACCTAACCTGTCCAAGTCACCCTGCAGGCTCTTAGCATCCTCCTCACAGCTCACACCACCACCCAGCTTAGTATCAGCTGCAAACTTGGAGACATTACATTCAATTCCTTCATCCAAATCATTAATCGATATTGTAAATAGCTGGGGTCCCAGCACTGAGTCCTGTGGCACCCCACTAGTCACTGCCTGCCATTCTGAAAAGGACCCGTTTATCCCGACTCTCTGCTTCCTGTCTGCCAACCAGGTCTCTATCCATGTCAGTATATTATCCCCAATACCATGTGCTTTGATTTTGCCCACCTCTTGTGTGGAACCTTTTCAAAAGCCTTTTGAAAGTCCAAATACACCACATCCACTGGTTCTCCCTTGTCCAATCTACCATTTACACACTCAAAAAATTCTAGAAGATTTGTCAAGCATGATTTCCCTTTCATAAATCCATGCTGACTTGGACCGATCCTGTCACTGCTTTCCAAATGCGCTGCTATTACATCTTTAATAATTGATTCCAACATTTTCCCCACTACTGATGTCAGGCTAACCAGTCTATAATTACCCGTTTTCTCTCTCCCTCCTTTTTTAAAAAGTGGTGTTACATTAACTAACCTCCAGTCCATAGGAACTGATCCAGAGTCGATAGACTGTTGGAAAATGATCACCGATGCATCCACTATTTCTAGGGCCACTTTCTTAAGTACTCTGGGATGCAGACTATCAGGCCCAGGGGATTTATTGGCCTTCAATCCCATCAATTTCCCGAACACAATTTCCCCCCTAGTAAGGATTTCCTTCAGTTCCTCCTTCTCACTAGATCCTCGGTCCCCTAGTATTTCCGGAAGGTTATTTGTGTCTTCCTTCGTGAAGACAGAACCAAAGTATTTGTTCAACTGGTCCGCCATTTCTTTGTTCCCCATTATAAATTCACCTGAATCTGACTGCAAGGGACCTACATTTGTTTTCACTAATTTTTCTCTTCACATATCTATAGAAGCTTTTGCAGTCAGCTTTTATGCCCCCAGCAAGCTTCCTATTTTCTCACTCCTAATTAAACCCTTTGTCCTCCTCTGCTGAATTATAACATTCTTCCAGTCCTCAGATTTGCTGCTTTTTCTGGCTAATTTATATGCCTCTTCCTTGGATTTAACATTATCCTTAATTGTTGAGCCACCTTCCCCGTTTTATTTTTACTCCAGATAGGGATGTACAATTGTTAAAGTTCATCCATGTGATCTTTAAAGGTTTGCCATTGTCTATCCACCGTCAACCCTTTAAGTATCCTTTGCCAGTCTATTCTAACCAATTCACGTCTCATACCATCGAAGTTACCTTTCCTTAAGTTCAGGACCCTAGTCTCTGAATTAATTGTATCACTCTCCATCTTAATAAAAAAATTTTACGATATTATGGTCACTCTTTCTCAAGGGGCCTCGCACAACAAGATTGCTAATTAGTTCCTTCTCATTACACATCACCCAGTCTAGGATGGCCAGCCCTCTAGTTGGTTCCTCGACATATTGGTCTAGAAAACCATCCCCAATACACTCCAGGAAATCCTCCTCCACCGCATTGCTACCAGTTTGGTTAGCCTAGTCAATATGTAGATTAAAGTCGCCCATGATAACTGTTGTATATTTATCACACGCATCCCTAATTTCTTGTTTGATGCTGTCCCCAACCTCACATAAATAATGGAAACCCTGCTCAACGAGAAATTTGAAGAACATCTAGAAACCAAAAATATAGTAGTGAATAGTCAGCATGGATTTCAAAAGGGAAAGTCTTGCTTGACCAACCTCGATGAATTTTTTAAAGAGGCAACAGAGAGAGTAGACAATAGTGATTCAGTCAATGTAATTTATTTAGAGTTTCAAAAGGCCTACGATATGATACCCCATAATAGACTGATGAACAAGGTCAGAGGATGCAGAGTCAGGGGACAAATAGCAGAGAGTAGGGGTAAAAGGTCACTATTCACAGTAGCTGAAGGTGGGTCGTGGTGTTCCACAAGGACCAGTGCTGGGACCACTGTTGTTCACAATTTATATTAATGATTTAGACTTTGGAATCACAAAGACATTTCTAAATTTTGAGAAGACAACAAATTGGGAAGGATAGTCAATACTGAGGAGGACTGCCACAAATTACAGGAGGACATTAATAAACTTGCAGAATGGGCATATAATTGGCAAATGAAGTTCTACACAGATAAATGTGAGGTATTACATTTTGGTCGGAAGCATAGAGAGGTCACATTACGGGAGCGTGCGAGACCAGCTGGAGTAGATGAACAAAGGGATCTCAGAATATAAAGACACAAATCACTAAAAGTTGCGACACAAGTTAACAAGGCCATAACAAGCAAACCAGCACTAGGGTTTATTTCTAGACGGATAGAATAGAAAAGTAGGGAAGTTGTGCTAAACCTGGTGGGACCATACTTAGAATATTGTGTACAGTTCTGGTTGCCATATTATAAAAAGGATATAGAGGCACTGGAGAGGGTGCAGAGAAGATTTACAAGGATGATACCAGAAATGCGAGGGTTTACAGATCAGGAAAGGATGGTTCTCTTTTATCTTGGAAAAAAAAAGGCTGAGGGGTGACTGAATAGACGTCGTCAAAATGATGAAAGGTTTTGATCGAGTGGATACAGAGAGAATGTTTCCACTTGTGGGGAAGAGCATAACTAGAGGCCATCAATATAAGATAGTCACCAAGAAATCCAATAGGGAATTCAGGAGAAACTTCTTTACCCAGAGAGTGGTGAGAATGTGGAACTCGCTGCCACAGGGAGTGGTTGAAACGAGGAGTATCGATGCATTTAAGGGGAGGCTGGACAAGGATATGGGGGAGAAGGGAATAGAGGGTTATGCTGATAGATTTAGATGAGGAAAGACGAGAGGAGGCTCGAGTGGAGCATAAACGCCAGCATGGACTGGTTGGGCCGAATGGCCTGTTCCTGTGTCGTATATCCTGTGTAATCCTATGTAATTCTTCTTTTCTCCTTCCAGGTTATCATCATTCATTTGCCGTTTTGCTAACTGTTATTCTAAGTCTCGCTTTTGCTGTGTGAGATAATTTTTCCACTTTTCTCACTCCTGGATCTCATTTGTAATCTCCATAGTTCTTCATCCCCCATTCTACCTCACCCCGCTCGCTCCCTGCCCCCACTCTCTCTCCCTGCGCCCACTCTCTCTCCCTGCCCCGCTCTCTCTCCCTGCGCCCACTCTCGCTCCCTGCTCCGCTCTCTCTCCCTGCCCCCACTCTCTCTCCCTGCGCCCTCTCTCTCTCCCTGCCCCGCTCTCTCTCCCTGCCCCCGCTCTCTCTCCCTGCCCCCGCTCTCTCTCCCTGCCCCCACTCTCTCTCCCTGCCCCCGCTCTCTCTCCCTGCGCCCACTCTCGCTACCTGCTCCGCTCTCTCTCCCTGCCCCCACTCTCTCTCCCTGCGCCCACTCTCTCTCCCTGCGCCCACTCTCACTCCCTGCCCCGCTCTCTCTCCCTGCCCCCGCTCTCTCTCCCTGCGCCCACTCTCTCTCCCTGCCCCCGCTCTCTCTCCCTGCCCCCACTCTCTCTCCCTGCCCCCACTCTCTCTCCCTGCGCCCACTCTCTCTCCCTGCCCCGCTCTCTCCCCCTGCCCCCGCTCTCTCTCCCTGCCCCCGCTCTCTCTCCCTGCCCCCGCTCTCTCTCCCTGCCCCCGCTCTCTCTCCATGCCCCCGCTCTCTCTCCCTGCCCCCGCTCTCTCTCCCTGCTCCGCTCTCTCTCCCTGCCCCCACTCTCTCTCACTGCCCCCACTCTCTCTCCCTGCCCCCGCTCTCTCTCCCTGCCCCGCTCTCTCTCCCTACCCCACTCTCTCTCCCTGCCCCCACTCTCTCTCTCTGCCCCCGCTCTCTCTCCCTGCCCGCACTCTCTCTCCCTGCCCCCACTCTCTCTCCCTGCCCCACTCTCTCTCCCTGCCCCCGCTCTCTCTCCCTGCCCCCTCTCTCTCTCCCTGCCCCCGCTCTCTCTCCCTGCCACCGCTCTCTCTCTGTTCCCGCTCTCTCTCCCTGCCCCCGCTCTCTCTCCCTGCCCCCTCTCTCTCTCCCTGCCCCTGCTCTCTCTCCCTGCCCCCGCTCTCTCTCTGTTCCCGCTCTCTCTCCCTGCCCCCGCTCTCTCCCTGCCCCCTCTCTCTCTCCCTGCCCCTGCTCTCTCTCCCTGCCCCCGCTCTCTTTCCCTGCCCCCGCTCTCTCCACCCCTGCTCTCTCTCCCTGCCCCCGCTCTCTCTCCCTGCCCCCGCTCTCTCCCTGCCCCCGCTCTCTCTCCTTACCTCCGTTCGCTCCCTGCCTCCGCTCTCTCTCCCTGCCCCCTCTCCCTGCCCCCTCTCCCTGCCCCCCCGCTCTCTCCCTGCCCCTGCCCTCTCTCCCTGCCTCCGCTCTCTCCCCTTACCTCCGTTCCCTCCCTGTCTCCGCTCTCTCTCCCTGCCCCGCTCTCTCCCTGCCCCCGCTCTCTCTCCCTGCCTCCGCTCTCTCCCCTTACCTCCGTTCTCTCCCTGTCTCCGCTCTCTCTCCCTGCCCCGCTCTCTCCCTGCCCCCGCTCTCTCTCTGTTCCCGCTCTCTCTCCCTGCCCCCGCTCTCTCTCCCTGCCCCCTCTCTCTCTCCCTGCCCCCGCTCTCTCTCCCTGCCACCGCTCTCTCTCTGTTCCCGCTCTCTCTCCCTGCCCCCGCTCTCTCTCCCTGCCCCCTCTCTCTCTCCCTGCCCCTGCTCTCTCTCCCTGCCCCCGCTCTCTCTCTGTTCCCGCTCTCTCTCCCTGCCCCCGCTCTCTCCCTGCCCCCTCTCTCTCTCCCTGCCCCTGCTCTCTCTCCCTGCCCCCGCTCTCTTTCCCTGCCCCCGCTCTCTCCACCCCTGCTCTCTCTCCCTGCCCCCGCTCTCTCTCCCTGCCCCCGCTCTCTCCCTGCCCCCGCTCTCTCTCCTTATCTCCGTTCGCTCCCTGCCTCCGCTCTCTCTCCCTGCCCCCTCTCCCTGCCCCCTCTCCCTGCCCCCCCGCTCTCTCCCTGCCCCTGCCCTCTCTCCCTGCCCCCGCGCTCTCCCTGCCCCGCTCTCTCCCTGCCCCGCTCTCTCCCTGCCCCCGCTCTCTCTCCCTGCCCCGCTCTCTCCCTGCCCCCGCTCTCTCCCTGCCCCTGCTCTCTCTCCCTGCCCCCGCTCTCTTTCCCTGCCCCCACTCTCTCCCTGCCCCCGCTCTCTCTCCTTACCTCCGTTCTCTCCCTGCCCCCGCTCTCTCTCCCTGCCCCCGCTCTCTCTCCTTACCTCCGTTCTCTCCCCGCCTCCGCTCTCTCTCCCTGCCCCGCTCTCTCCCTGCCCCCGCTCTCTCTCCCTGCCCCCGCTCTCTTTCCCTGCCCCCACTCTCTCTCCCTGCCCCCGCTCTCTCTCCCTGCCCCCACTCTCTCCCTGCCCCCGCTCTCTCTCCCTGCCCCCGCTCTCTTTCCCTGCCCCCACTCTCTCTCCCTGCCCCCGCTCTCTCTCCCTGCCCCCACTCTCTCCCTGCCCCCGCTCTCTCTTCCTGCCCCGCTCTCTCCCTGCCCCCGCTCTCTCTCCCTGCCCCCGCTCTCTCTCCCTGCCCCCGCTCTCTTTCCCTGCCCCCACTCTCTCCCTGCCCCCGCTCTCTCTTCCTGCCCCGCTCTCTCCCTGCCCCCGCTCTCTCTCCCTGCCCCCGCTCTCTCTCCCTGCCCCCGCTCTCTCTCCCTGTCCCCGCTCTCTCTCCCTGTCCCCGCTCTCTCTCCCTGTCCCCGCTCTCTCTCCCTGCCCCCGCTCTCTTTCCCTGCCCCCACTCTCTCCCTGCCCCCGCTCTCTCTCCCTGTCCCCGCTCTCTCTCCCTGTCCCCGCTCTCTCTCCCTGCCCCGCTCTCTCCCTGCCCACTCTCTTCCTGCCCCGCTCTCTCCCTGCCCACTCTCTCCCTGCCCCCACTCTCTCCCTGCCCCCGCTCTCTCCCTGCCCCCGCTCTCTCCCCGCCTCCGCTCTCTCTTCCTGCCCCGCTCTCTCCCTGCCCCCGCTCTCTCTCCCTGCCCCCGCTCTCTCTCCCTGCCCCCGCTCTCTCTCCCTGCCCCGCTCTCTCCCTGCCCCCACTCTCTCTCCCTGCCCTACTCTCTCCCTGCCCCCGCTCTCTCTTCCTGCCCCCGCTCTCTCCCTGCCCCCGCTCTCTCCCTGCCCCCGCTCTCTCTCCCTGCCCCCGCTCTCTCTCCCTGCCCCCGCTCTCTCTCCCTGCCCCGCTCTCTCCCTGCCCCCACTCTCTCTCCCTGCCCCGCTCTCTCCCTGCCCCCGCTCTCTCTCCCTGCCCCCACTCTCTGTCCCTGCCCCCACTCTCTCTCCCTGCCCCGCTCTCTCCCTGCCCCCGCTCTCTCTTCCTGCCCCCACTCTCTCTCCCTGCCCCCACTCTCTCTCCCTGCCCCGCTCTCTCCCTGCCCCCGCTCTCTCTCCCTGCCCCCACTCTCTGTCCCTGCCCCCACTCTCTCTCCCTGCCCCGCTCTCTCCCCGCCTCCGCTCTCTCTTCCTGCCCCGCTCTCTCCCTGCCCCCGCTCTCTCTCCCTGCCCCCGCTCTCTCTCCCTGCCCCCGCTCTCTCTCCCTGCCCCCACTCTCTCTCCCTGCCCCCGCTCTCTCTCCCTGCCCCGCTCTCTCCCTGCCCCCACTCTCTCTCCCTGCCCCGCTCTCTCCCTGCCCTACTCTCTCCCTGCCCCCGCTCTCTCTCCCTGCCCCCACTCTCTGTCCCTGCCCCCAATCTCTCTCCCTGCCCCGCTCTCTCCCTGCCCCCACTCTCTCTCCCTGTCCCACTCTCTCCCTGCCCCCGCTCTCTCTCCCTGCCCCCGCTCTCTCTCCCTGCCCCCGCTCTCTCTCCCTGCCCCCGCTCTCTCTCCCTGCCCCCGCTCTCTCTCCCTGCCCCCGCTCTCTCTCCCTGCCCCCACTCTCTCTCCCTGCCCTACTCTCTCCCTGCCCCCGCTCTCTCTCCCTGCCCCCGCTCTCTCTCCCTGCCCCCACTCTCTCTCCCTGCCCTACTCTCTCCCTGCCCCCGCTCTCTCTCCCTGCTCCCACTCTCTCTCCCTGACCCAATCTCTTTTCCTGCCCCGCTCTCTCCCTGCCCCCACTCTCTCTCCCTGCCCCACTCTCTCCCTGCACCGCTCTCTCACTACCCAGCTATTTCACTACTCAGCTTTCTACCTGCCCCGCTACTCTCCCTGCCCCCCACCGCTCTCCCCCCCACCCCCACTCTCCCACCCCGCCCCCCCCCCACCGCCCTCTCCCTGCCCCCTGCTCTCTCCCTGCCCCCCATTCAAGTCGGCGACATAATCCGCCATGTCGTGGCCTCCGGAGCAATGGTGCATGTAAAAACGCTACCTGCCGATGAGGATACTCTCCTTCGGCTTGAGGTGGTCGCAAACCAGCGTGCACAACTCTGTATATTCCTTCTCCGTTGGTTTTGTCGGGGCAAGCAGATTCTTGATGAGGTGTATATTGTAGACCCACAAACGGTGAGAGATCCGCCCTGCCCTTGACCGCGTTAGTGACTCCTACTGGCTCGTTGGTCACGAAGTACAGGCCGAGACATCGACAAAGGCTCCCCAATCATCACCCTCTACAAATCTCTCCAATATTCCAACGGCAGGTTGCGTGAAAGTTCGTATTCTGTTACTCGTCACCAATTATTATGTATAGAAGAACTCCACGAGGCTGAATACTGTGAGCTAAGCTTAGTGTTACCTTAGTCTTCTTTAGTACAACTCCAGAGTGCCTCAACAACAAGGCAGCCAACCTTTTATACTGGCCCTGCACGTGTGTACAGGTGACCATTAGGACTCCAACAGTCACGCCCTATGGTGGCAAGTATTACATGGTTGCATACATAACAGTGACCGTTAGGACTGCTGACCGAGGGCCGTGCGGCTCTTTGTCGGCCGGCACGGACACGATGGGCCGGAATTGCCTCCTTCTGTGCTATAAATTTCTATGTTTCTAAAACAGAAGAAAACCATTCCAGCAGGTATGACTCTACTCTGTCTCTAGTCTCTCGTCTCCATCATCGTTCTAATAAACCATGATATGGGTTACTTGACGGTTATTCTGGCTTCTGTATTTCATATCAAAGCAAGACATTTCAGACGGGAGGAAAAGCATCTGGGAAAAAAAGTCAAATTTCCCTCTTCCCGGCCATACAGGGCCAGGCCGAAACGTTGACACACTGCCTCTACCACAGTGCATCTGCTGTCACATGATTTCATTTTGATGGGTGGAAAATTATGTGCTCTATCAAACTGCAGCTCATGTATTGGAGTGGGACAGGAGGCTATCAACATTTTATCATGATGTCTTAAAGGGAAGTTGATTCTTAACTATGTTTTCCCAGCAGCATGGCCTGATATCTGTTTACTCCAACAAAAACAACAACAGCATGTATTTTAGTAGCGCCTTTAACGTAGCAACAAGGGTGTTATCAATAAAAAGAATTGTTGACACTGAGCCACCGAGGAGATATCAGGATAAATGATCAAAAGCTTGTTCAAAGAAGCAAGTTTTAAGGAGCATGTTAAAGGATGTCGAGAGGACGGAGAGGTTTATAGAGGGAGTTCGACAGCTCACGGCCAAGGCAGCTGAAAGCACAGCTGCCAATGGTGGAACCATTCAAATCGGGGATGGGCAAGAAGCCAGAATTTAGGAGCGCACAGATCTCGAAGGCTTGTAGGGGTTGAGGAGGTGACAGAGATAGGAAGGGGCGAGGCCATGGACTAATTTGAAAACCAGAATGATGTTTTTTAAATTAAAGCCTGTCGGACCGGGAGCCAGTGTAGGCTAGCGAGCACAAGGGTGACGGGCAATGATCGCTTTAAGCTGCAGGGCCACGCGGTGCCCCCGGGGTCCCGCGCAGCCAGTGAACCTGCTTTTCAATTGAAAAAAACCCGCACGTTTGCAATTTTGAATGGGCCACGCAGCCCGTTAAAGGGCCCACGACCCAAAAACATTTTCAGTGAACATTGGTGATGGGTGAACAAGACTTGGTGTGAGTTAAGATATTGACAGCAGAATATTGAATCAGCACAAGTTTATGTTGGGTGGAAGACTGGCCAGGAGAGCATTGGTATAGTCAAGTCTCGAGGTAATAAAGGCATGGATGTGGGTTTGATCAGCAGGTGAGCTGAGGCAGGCTTGGAGTTGGACGTTGTCGCAGAGGTGGATATCGGCATAGGCAGTCTTGATGGTGGAGCAGATAGCTGGTCCAAAGCTCATCTCGGGGACAAACACAACACCAAGGTTGCGAAAGGTCTGGTTCATACAGTCGCAAGGGTTGTAAGCCCAGGGAACCGGAGTTTGTGGCGGGACCAAAGGCAATGGCTCCAGCAGAGTGCAGACGTAGGTGAATGTTTCCTTCATATTTCTCTAAATAAAATTGGAATGATCCATTTCATATAAAGAAAAAGTCCATCCATTTGAACAAGGTGTAAATTGTTAGTGGATGAGTTTAAATGTGGAAGTTAGGGGTAAGTTGGGAAATCAGCCACAGCTATTTCACCCACAGTGCAGTCGAGCTGTGCAGTGAGATGCCAGAGACGACATTTAAAGTGGACAGTATAAATCAATATGTTTCTAGAACGAGGTCAGGTAAGGTCATTCTCTACAGTGACAGCACATTGGTTAAAACAGTTTACCTGGCAAGTGACAGTAGATAGAAATAGTTCTATTTTATGTCAAGCTTACTATAAAGCAGTTTTATCCAATTCTGATATGCAATAACACAAAGGCTGACATTTCTTAGATGTATGAACCTCAAACCTGATAAATAGTATCGATCCTTTGAGCTATTCTGCCACTCCCCAATAACACAGATCGAATTATTTTGCTGCTAATATTTCCTGGAACAGGAGTCAGTTAAATTCAGCCCATATTGAGCAATGTTCACCAAGTTTGGCTGTTGGGCAGTGTTATATGAATGATGTCAGAGTAGTGACATTTCCTATGATATCATAATCCTGAGTCAGAGACCAGGAAGTGTCCCTGTTACATGCAGTGTAAGCTGATCAGGGCACACATTTGAGCCTGGCACGAGTAGAGATCAGAGACAGCAATGTGAGTTTCTAACTCAGGAGAGCATTGGAATAGACATGTCTGGAGGTGACCAAGGGTATGGATGGAGGTTCCAGCAGCAGATGGGCTGAGGCTGGGGCAGAGATTGGGAGTTGGCAATCATTCTGGTGGAGAGGATATGAATGTTGCAGCTTAGCTCGGGGTGGAATAGGATGCTGAGTTTGCAACAGTTTGGATCAACCTTGAGAGTGGCTGGGGCAGTGGGTGGGGTGCGATTGGCGAATGTTATGTCTGTAGTGCATTTATGAATGACTCCATGAGGCAATGTGTTGTTCTCAAACTGTAATGACCTTGGTCCTTTATTAGTAATTCCAGAGTGAGGCACAAGCATGGTGGGCAGCCTTTTATACTATGCAGGTGACCCTCAGGTCTCCCACCGCAGTGCCCCCTGGTGGACAGCCTCTGCCACAGGGGCAGGAAACCCCGGTCTCCATCAGTTGCACCCTCTAGTGGTGCCAGCATAGTATATACACAGTGTAAACTTTATTGTTAGTACATCAGGTAACAAGTCTCCATCTTATGCAACTATACAGTGACTACACAGAGAGTATATCTATAGTCTGCATATATAACATCACTCTCCCCCAAGTCCTTTGTGCCAATTACCTTTGCACTATGTGCTCTGGCTTAGCTCTCCCCAGACATAAGTGCCAATAGCCCTTGCACCTTGGCTGTGCTTTGGCTTGGTGCTCTCCCTGTTAACCCCCAAGTCCTTTTGCCACAACATTGGGTAGTGGTTATCAGATTGGATGGTTCGATGATGCAGTGGAGGTTCCAGTGGGTTCTGGATGTGATCTATGTGTGTGTCCATGGCTACATACATCCATTCCGCCCCTCCACCCCTCCCCCCACAGTGAGATCATGCAGCTGGCCCGTTACATTAACATACAGGATCAGACACAGTGCAAGTACACAGAAAGGAAGTTACAGTTTGTATCGTGACACCTAGGTTCCATGACTTGTATTCGTTAAGTTTTATGGTCGTGCGCCAGGATTGAGTATATTGCATTCATGGTTTAGTCGTGGTCAGTACTGAGGTAGCAGTACAGGTATGTGAGGACGCAGGTGCCAGAGCAACCGGACGGGGTCCTAGTCGTCTGATAGCAGTGCTGTGCCCCCCTGCTAGCGGGGTGGACTTCGTTCCCTCACTGAGCCAGGACTCAGGGCCTTTGCCCTTGCCTGGTGATGGGCAGAGCCACAGATGTGTGTGGTCTCCCTGTCCTCCTTTGAGGGCTGCAGAATCTTCTGCCTGCTCTCTAATGGTGTTGGGATCCTGGCTGTTCCAGGTCCCGTTTGGGGAACTCATTGGTTCTGACCTTTCGTTCCCGGTCATGGCCGCGACTGGGTCTGGGGGCTGTGCCATCTCCACCCGGGCGGTGGGTAACAGCGGCCGACTGCGCGTATTGGCACCGTTTTCGTTTCCAGGTCCGTGGCGAGTAGTGGCATCAGGTGCCTGCAGTGTGGGATAGACCTGGGGCAGGGTATCAGGATCAGTGCCTTCACCCTCCTGAGGTTGCTGGCCTATAACTTGTGGGGACACCTGGGGCAGGGTATCAGGATCAGTGCCTTTATTCTCCAGAATTCGCTCACTTGCTGCTCTGGGGGACACTATATTCCCGACATCTTGCAACAACATTTTGTTCTTTACATTAGGAAATATCGCGCAGCAACATTCTGTTCATAATCTTAATCGGTTCGTTACATTGATTGCCGTGCATACAATGTCTCTTTAAGTTCAGTTGGTTGCAGGTCTCCTTTAAGAGAACCCTGCTGGCTTTACCCAATCAGATCCTTTGTTAGACACCACGTGTTGGTCCCTCAGCGTTGCACCTCGTGGTCTGGCCGCGGACATCTTTTTTTTTCAGCCACGCTGCTCCTCGCTGCAGCAGGGACGCCATCTTGCCTCAGTCCTCGAGGTCGTCTGTCTTAATCCTTCTCTCCCGCGATTCTGCCACAAACGCTGGAAGAGTGCCTGTGAATTCGATCTTCCTCCCCAGGAGTCTTGCCACTGGAGCTGGGAAGGTATTTTTCGATCATTCCGGTCGGATCATTGCCATGCGGGTCATGATGGACGGTCTGTGCCTCAGGTGCTGCACTGGTCTGTTCTCTGGTGCCTGGCCCAAGCGAAGGTGTGGTTTTGCTCTGTCTCTGAGCACGGGGAACATCGATTGCTGGAGTGAGGAGGTCTTCCCATTTCCACTGGACCTTCCCCATCCACCTTCTTCCGAGTAGCGTTAGACCATCACCTGCAACAATCCACAGAGGTAACTTGTGCACCACGCCATTATGGATTACACTTACATCCGCACTACCAAGGACTGGGATCAGCTCCTTGGTGTAGGTGCACAACTTTTCCTGTACTGGAACTAGCTCGGGCCATTTTTCGTTCCACAGCCTCTCGAAGGCATCCTGGCTCATCACTGACTGGCTCGCTCCCGTGTCCACTTCCATGAAGACTGGAACGCCGTTTATCTCGACTTCCATCTTCACTGGAGGACAATCGGTGGTGCAGGTATACACTCCATACACTTCTTCTTGGGGCTGAGCTGCCTCTCTGGCCAAATCATCATACACCCCGCTGGATTCAAAGTAATCTGCCGACTCCTCTGCTAGACGGTGAGTCGTATTTCTTTTCAACATACTCTGGAGGTGGCCCTTCATGTTATAAGCTTTGCATACGTACTCAGCAAAACGACAGTGGTGAGCCCTATGGTTTCCTCTGCAAAGCCAGCATGGTGCTACTCGATTAGCACCCCTCGGCAGACTCTGAGTTCTGGAACCCTGAGGTCTGTGCTCTCTGCCCTGGGCAGAGCCACGTTCTACAGTCTTGCCTGTGAAAGGCACCATTCTGTGTACAGTACTTGCTGAGTTTGAGTCCACAGAACAAATAATTTGCTTGGTGCTGCAGGTCGAGGTCATGAATACCTGACTGATGCCGATGGCTTTCTGCAGGTTGACTGTGGTGTCAGCAGATAGTACCTCGTGGCCAATTCCTATAACGAAGATGTCTCGTAATGATTCGTTGAGGTGTGAGCCAAAATCACACAGTGCCACAAGTCTCCTGAGGTCAGCAGCACATTTTGCAATCTCCTGGCCCTCAGGTCTATGGTGAGTGTAGAATCTGTGCCTGGCCGTGAGGATGCTCTCCTTTGGTTTAAGTTGGTTGCGAATTAGTTCAGTCAGTTCATCGTGTCATGTATTCAACCAGCATTGTAACCCATGTATAATCTGACCTAAGTTGTACACCGTGAGAACACTGACCACTAGGTTGGAGACACTCCTAACCTGGACCTTCAGGAATAAAAGGGGAAGCTCCACCCACCTTCATCACTTGAGCGCTAAGGAACAAAGGACAGGTCACAGACTGACCTTCTCTCAAGCATGGGCCTCTTGTGCATTTATACTGTATAGTAAGGACGTATCAATGGTGACAAGAAACTGGGATTTAAACCACGCGAGCATGGCCACTAGCAGAACAGACGAGAGGTACTGTGTTAAGGAATGGTTGGGACAGAGATTCAACATTGTTAAAGCAGCACATAGTTCTCCAGGCAGACAAGGGCAGTCGGGCATGCCCCAACATGTAGTCGAACCCAGAGGGGGAGTTCGACAGAGACAATGGCAAGCTGAACAGCGATTCACGCCATTGCAAGGGACAATGCGGGCAGTAATGGCGCCATCAACACCTGTTAATGGTGCACTCAAGGACAATAACAGGGGCAGTCAGGGACGATCGACTGGCAAGGGACCTTTTGTTTCAAACCGCAACTCATGCTGGAGGCATGGAGGCACACACTCAGCCGGAGTTTGCAGAGATGAGCAAAATACCTGCAGAAATTGCAGAAATGGACACTGGGGGAAATCGCTGGAAGCTGCAGTTCAGCGAGTTCATGTGGAGCACGTATACAGTTCATACACCAGGATGCCACCAATAATGATGAAAGTGCTCCTCAATGGCATCCCAGTATCAATGGAGTTGGACACGGGTGCCAGCCAGTCCCTGATGGGTATCAAACAGTTCGAAAAGTTGTGGGCATCCAAGGCCAGGAGGCCAAAATTATCGCCGATTGACGCACAGCTACGGACTTACACAAAGCAGATCATTCCAGTGCTAGGCAACGCCATGGTAGTCGTGACCCACAAAGATTCGGAGAACAGACTGCCACTCTGGATTGTCCCAGGGGACGGTCCCGCACTACTGGGGAGGAGTTGGCTTGCTGTCATGAACTGGAAATGGAGCGATGTCAATGCAATTTCCTCTGTGGAGCGAGTATCATGCTCACAGATCCTGGACAAATTTGACTCATTATTTCAACCCGGCATTGGCACTTTCATGGGGGCCAAGGTAGTGATTCACATAAACCTGGACGCCAGGCCAGTACACCACAAGGCCAGAGCGGTGCCGTACGTGATGCGGGAAAAGATAGAAGGCGAATTGGACCACCTGCTGAGGGAAGGCATCATCTCGCCAGTCGAATTCAGTGACTGGGCGAGCCCGATTGTGCCGGTGCTCAAGGCAGATGGTTCGGTCAGGATATGTGGCGATTACAAGGCCACCATCAATCGGGTGTGTGTTGCAGCATGTCAATGCCAAGGGTCATTTACAGCCGGTAGCTTATGCCTCCAGAAGTCTGTCCCAGGCAGAAAGGGGCTACGGGATGGTAGAAAAGGAGGCGGTAAAGAAAATGCACCAGTACCTGTTTGGCGTAAATTTGAGCTGGAGACAGATCACAAACCGCTAACGTCCCTTTTGGCCAGCAATAAGGCCATAAATGCGAATGCATCGGCCCGCATACAGAGGTGGGCACTCACGTTAGCCGCCTACGACTACACAATTCGGCACAGACCGGGCACCGAAAACTGCGCCGATGCACTCAGCAGGCTCCCACTAGCCACCACTGAGGGGGCTACCGAGCATGCTGCTGAGATGGTCATGGCTGTTGAAGCTTTCGTGACAGCCCGCCAGATTAAAGTCTGGACAAATAGAGACCCTCTATTGTCTCTAGTCAAGAAATGTGTCCTGAATGGGGACTGGGCAGCCACGTACAGGGCATGCCCTGAGAAATTTAAACCATTTCACAGGCGCAAGGATGAACTCTCGATTCAGGCCGATTGCCTACTGTGGGGAAACCGCGTAGTCATGCCCCAGATGGGCAGAGAGGTGTTCATCAGAGAACTCCACAATGGGCACCCGAGCATTGTCACGATGAAGGCAATTGGCCAGGTCACACGTTTGGTGGCCAGGGATAGACGTAGATCTGGAACTTTGTGTTCGCAGGTGCAACACGTGTGCCCAGCTGGGCAATGCGCCCAAGCCTTGGTCACGCATCCATGTGGACTACGCAGGTTCTTTCATGGGGAAAATGTTTTTGGTTGTAGTAGACGCCTACTCCAAATGGATCGAGTGTGACATTTTAAATTCAAGCACATCCTCTGCCACGGTAGAAAGTCTACGGGCAATGTTCGCCGTCCACGGTCTACCGGACATCTTGGTCAGCAACAATGTCCCGTGCTTCACAAGTACTGAATTCCAGGACTTCATGGCAGGCAATGGAATTAACCATGTTAGAACGGCACCGTTCAAGCCGGCCTCAAACGGCCAGGCAGAACGAACAGTGCAGATAATCAAACAGGGGATGCTCAGAATCCAAGGGGGTTCCCTACAAACCCGCTTATCACGCCTCCTGTTGGCCTATAGATCCCGACCACACTCGCTCACAGGGGTTCCACCCGCAGAGCTACTAATGAAAAGGACGCTCAAAACCCGGTTATCCCTTATACACCCCACCATGAAAGAAATTGTCGAAATCAGGCGCCAGTCACAATATGACTACCATGACAGGAATGCAAGGGCGCGATGTATTGATGTAAATAATCCTGTTTTTGTCCTCAACTACGCTGCAGGGCCCAAATGGCTCGCAGGCACTGTGGTTGCCAAAGAGGGAAATAGGATTCTGGTAGTTAAACTTACCAATGGACAAATCTGCCGCAAACATGTGGATCAAACAAAAAGGAGGTTCAGCAACCCCATAGAAGAAGCAGAGGAAGAACACGATGTAGAGTTCACTCCACCACAGGTGACCGAACACCGGAACCAAAGGGAGGAGAGCCCAGTCACTGTGGGCAGTCCGGACAGGCCTGAGGCACCGCAAACAGCAGACACTCAGGCCAGCGCCCAACAACCGGAGCCCCAACTCAGGCGCTCTACAAGGGAGCGTAAACCACCAGAGAGACTCAACCTGTGATCCCAATAAGACTTTGGGGGGGGGGAGGTGATGTCATGTATTCAACCAGCATTGTAGCCCATGTATAATCTGACCTAAGTTGTACACTGTGAGAACAATGACCACTAGGTGGGAGACACTCCTAACCTGAACCTTCAGGTATAAAAGGGGAAGCTCCACACACCTTCATCACTTGACTGCTAAGGAATAAAGGACAGGTCACAGACTGACCTTCTCTCAAGCATGGGCCTCGTGTGCATTTATACTGTGTAGTAAGGACGTATAACATCGTATGTCTTATTCTTGGCCTTCGTGGGTGCCAGCAAGTCCCTGACGAGGCGGTAGACCTCGGGCCCACAACTGATCAGCAGTATAGCTTGCGCTTCTCCGCCAATGTGTCCGTCTCCCCTGCCAGGTCGTTTGCCACGAAATATTGCTCGAGCCATTCCGTGAAGGCATCCCAATCATCATCCTCTGCGAAGTCTTTTGGTGTACCAAAGGTAGCCATGATTCTCGTCACTAGTTGTTATGTCTGTAGTGCATTTGTGAATGACTCCACGAGGCAATGTGTTGTACTCAAACTGTAGTGACCTTGATCCTTTATTCGTAACTCCAGAGTGAGGCACAAGCATGGTGGGCAGCCTTTTATACTGGGCCCTGCACACCTATGCAGGTGACCCTCAGGTCTCCCACCGCAGTGCCCTCTGGTGGACAGCCTCTGTCACAGGGGCAGGAAACCCCGGTCTCCACCAGTTGCACCCTCTAGTGGTGCCAGTATAGTATATACACAGTGTAAACCTTATTGATAGTACATCAGGTAACAAGTCTCCATCTTCTGCAACTATACAGTGACTACACAGAGAGTATATTTATAGTCTGCATATATAACAGCGAGGGTTTGGAGTTTGTGGTGGAGGCCAAAGATGAGGGCTTTAATCTTCCTAATTTTAACTGGAGGAAATTGCAACTCAGCCAGGACTGGATGGCAGACTGGCAGTCCAACAATACGGGGGCGGTGGATTGGTCAAGAGAGGTGGTGGAGAGGTAGAGCTGGATTTTTAAAAATTCGATGTAGGTGTCACTGGCAAGGCCGGCATTTATTTCCCATCCCTAATTGCCCTCGAGAAGGTGGTGGTGACAGCTGATGAAGGTACTCTCACAGTGCTTGTTGGGGAGGCAGTTCCAGGATTTTGATCCAGCGAACGATGAAGGAACGGCGATATATTTCTAAGTCAGGGTGGTGTGTAACTTGGAGGGCAACTTGTAGGTGATGGTGTTCTTATGTGCCTGCTGCCCTTGTCCTTCTGTTAATTCCCGGATTCTTTTACTTCAATCTGGTTCAGTAAAATTACTGAGTCGAATACCTCTTGTGCTTTGAACAAAGCAGTCTTTATTACCGGCCAGTAAGACCTATCAGACAGAAGATATACTCTCTGGATAGAGCGTACACACTCCCTACGGATAGGTGAAGTTACATCGTAAAGCGTTAACAGTTATACAGTTTTGAAATCAGATAACAAAATACAAATGGATTGACAGTCTAACTCAGCCACTCATTAGTCAATCTATATGAGATGTTCTTCTTGAAAGCTCAAGTATTGCCTCTAAATGTTTCAATCTAATGGTGTGATTATTAACTGAGACCTTGCAATTCTGCAGATGTATTTCATGTTACAATTATATATTATTGGCAGGATTAGTGACTTGAAACCTTGAGACAGACTGTTAGCTATGCTGATGTTGCACTATTTGCAATCTGACATTCTCCCAGCTATTCTACCATGGCTTATACATTTTCATATATCCCGTTTACTTTACTGTCCTTAATTCCATATATTCCGTTCAGATATCCACACTTCTAGGTGGTAGAACTGGAAGGTTTGGGAGGTGCTGCTATAGAAGCCAAGTTGCTGCAGTGCATCTTGTAGATGGTACACACTGCAGCCACGGTGCGCCGGTGGTGGAGGGAGTGAGTGTTGAAGGTGGTGGATGGGGGGCCAATCAAGCGGCTGCTTTGTCCTGGTTGGTGTCGAGTTGCTTGAGTGTTGGAGCTGCACTCTGCAGGCAAGTGGAGAGTATTCCCTCACACTCCTGACTTATGCCGTGTAGATGGTGGAAAGGCTTTGGGGAGTCAGGAGGTGAGACACTCACCGCAGAATACCCAGCCTCTGACCCGCTCTTGTAGCCACAGTATTTATGTGGCTGGTCCAGTTAAGTTTCTGGTTAATGGTGACCCCCGGGATGTTGATGGTGGGGGATTCGGCGATGGTAATGCCATTGGTTAGACTCTCGCTTGTTGGAGATAGTCATTGCCTGACACTTGTGCGGTGCGAATGTTACTTGCCACTTATCAGCCCAAGCCTGAATGTTGTCCAGGTCTTGCTGCATGCGGGCATGGACTGCTTCATTATCTGAGGAGTTGCGAATGGAACTGAACACTGTGCAGTCATCGGTGAACATCCCCACTTCTGACCTTATGATGGAGGAGTTCCTCAGGGCAGTGTCCTCGGCCCAACCATCTTCAGCTGCTTCATCGATGACCTTCCCTCCATCATAAGGTCAGAGATGATTTACCTCCAACAACCACAGCCATCTTCTTTTGTACTAAGTATGACTTCAGCCAGTGGAGAGCTTTCTCCCTGATACCCATTGATTTCAATTTGACGAGGGCCCTTTGAAGCCACACTCGATCAAATGCTGCCTTGATGTCAAGGGCAGTCACTCTCACTTCACCTCTGGTATTCAGCTGTTTTGTCCATGTTTGGACCAAGGCTGTAATGAGGTCTGGAGCTGAGTGGTCCTGGCGGAACCCAAACTGAGCGTCGGCGAGCTGGTTATTGGTGAGTAAATGCTGCTTAATAGCATGATCCCTTCCATCGCTTTGCTGATAATTGAGAGTTAGACTATTGGGGCAGTAATTAGCTGGATTTGGTTTGTCCTGCTTTTTACCACATTGTTGGGTCGAGGCCAGTGTTGTAGCTGTACTGGAACAGCTTGGCTAGAGGTGTGGCTAGTTTTGGAGCACAAGTCTTCAGCATGAAGCTGGGACGTTGTCGGAGTCCACAGCCTTTGCTGTATCCAGTGCGCTCAGCCGATTCTTGATATCACATGGAGTGAATCCAATTGGTTGAAGACTGACTTCTGTGATGGAGGGGACCTGAGGAAGAGGCCGATATGGCTGAAGATGGTTACAAATATTTGTCTTTTGCACTCACGTGCTGCGCTCTGCCACCATCGAGGATGGAACCTCCTCCTCCCGTTAGTTGTTTAACGGTCCACCACCATTCACGACTGGATGTGGAAGGACTTTGATCTGATACGTCGGTTGTGGGATTGCTTAGCACTTTCTATAGAATGCTGCTTCTGCTTTTTAGCATGCAAGTAGTCCCGTGTTACAGCTTCCCCAGGTTGACACCTCATTTTTAGGTCTGCCTGGTGCTACTCCTCTCATGCTCTTCTGCATTCCTCATTGAACCAGGGTTGGTCCCCTGGTTTGATGGTAATGGTAGAGTGAGAGATATGCCGGGCCATGAGGTTACAGATTGCGGTGAAATACAATTCTGGCGCTACTGATGGCCCACAGCGTCTCATGGATGCCCGGTTTTGAGTGATAGATCTGTTCTGAATCTATTCCATTTAGCACGGTGGTAGTGCCACACAACACGATGGAGGGTGTCCTCAGTGTGAAGACGGGACTTTGTCTCCACAAGGACTGTGCGGTGGTCACTGCTACAAATGCTGTCATGGACAGATGCATCTGCGACAGGGAGATTGGTGAGGACGAGGTCAAGTAGGTTTTTCCCTCGTGTTGGTTCTCTCACCACCTGCCGCAGGCCAAGTCTGGCAGCTATATCCTTCAGGACTCGGTCAGCTCGGTCAGTAATGGTGCTACCGAGCCACTCTTGGTGATGGACATTGAAGTCCCCCGCCCAGAGTACATTCTGTGCCCTTGCTACCCTCAGTGCTTCTTCCAAGTGGTGTTCAACATGGAGGAGAACTGATTCATCAGCTGAGGGAGGGCGGTAGGTGGGAATCAACAGAAGGTTTCCTTGCCCATCCTTGACCTGAAGCCATGAGACTTCATGGTGTCCGGAGTCAATGTTGAGTACTCCCAGAGCCACTCCCTCCCGACTGTGTACCACTGTGCCACCTCGGGTGGGTCTGCCCTGCCGGTGGGACATTGGCTGAAAGATATGATTCTGTGAGTATAACTATGTCAGGCTGTTGCTTGCCTTGTCTGTGGGACAGCACTTCAAATTTTGGCACAAGTCTCCAGATGTTAGTGAGAAGGACTTTGCAGTGGTGACAGGACTGGGTGCGCCGTTGCCTAGGTCGATGCGGGTGGTTCAGCCGGTTTTATTCGTATTATTGTTTTTCGTAGCCGTTTGTTACAACTGAGCAGTTTGCAAGACCATTTCAGAGGGTAATTCAGAGACAACCACATTGTTGTGTGTCTGGAGTTACATATAGGCCAGACCAGGTAAGAACAGCAGATTTTCTTCCTTAAAGTATATTCGTGAACCAGATGGGCTTTTACAACAATCCGATAGTTTCATCCAGATTTATTTATTGAGTTAATTGAATTTAAATTCCCCAGCTGCTGTGGTGGGATCATGAGTCCAGACCTCTGTATTACTAGCTCAGTGACATAACCACGATGCTACCGTCCCCATAGTGGATGGTGGAGACATAGAACTGTAGAGCTGAGTTGTACAGGGCCTGGGTGAGGCCACACCTGGAATATTGTGTTCAGTTTTGGTCTCCTAATATGAGGAAGGACGTTCTTGCTGTTGAGGGAGTGCAGCGAAGGTTCACCAGACTGATTCCAGGGATGGCTGGACTGACATATGAGGAGAGACTGGATCAACTGGGCCTTTACACATTGGAGTTTAGAAGAATGAGAGGGGATCTCATAGAAACATATAAGATTCTGACGGGACGGGACAGGTTAGATGCAGGAAGAATGTTCCCGATGTTGGGGAAGTCCAGAACCAGGGGACACACTCTTAGGATAAGGGGTAGGCCATTTAGGACTGAGATGAGGAGAAACTTCTTCACTCAGAGAGTTGTTAACCTGTGGAATTCCCTGCCGCATAGAGTTGTTGAGGCCAGTTCATTGGATATATTCAAGAGGGAGTTAGATATGGCCCTTACAGCTAAAGAGATCAAGGGGTATGGAGAGAAAGCAGGAAAGGGGTACTGAGGGAATGATCAGCCATGATCTTATTGAATGGTGGTGCAGGCTCGAAGGGCCGAATGGCCTGCTCCTGCACCTAGTTTCTATGTTTCTATGTGTCATCGTGCACATGTGGAAGTTGACTCCATGGGCTCAATTTTCCCCAAGCCCGTTTTCTGGTGTATTGCCAGAATTACGCCCATTTTTCGAGACCAGAAATATTTTGCCAAAGTTTCCCTGATGTATAATTCGAACTTGGCGCCGTGCAGCGCGTCCAGTCGCCTCGGGGGGGCGGAGCCTGCTGTCTGCACCAAAAAACAAAGCCGCACCTTCTGCGCATGCGCAGGAAAACAAAGATACGTTTTTGACGTTGTTCCAATGGACGTGCATGCTCAGTACAGCTCAGATTTGGCAAGTGGCCATTTTTAAAGAGCCAGTTGTGTGTGTGAGATGGAGTGCTGTGTGAGAGCATTGGAAAAATCGCAACTGCAGCAATACAAGATACAACACGGTGCAAGGACCAAGAATTTCTTATAGGAAGATGGGGAGGCACTAGTTACTGTGATTGAGAACAGATGGCAGGAGCTGGACACCAGCAGAGGTCACATAAAGGTTCCACCCAAAGAAATGAAGAACCACTGGCACCAAGTTGCAGAAGATTACTGTGCAATGGTGACCACCACGAGATCTGGAGGCCAGTGTAAAAAGAAGTGGCAGGAACTTGGTCAAGCAGTTATTGCAAGTAATATTTTCATTTATTCAATGGAATGGCAATTGTAAATGTGACCAGCTGTATATGTCCCACCCAGCAGAAAGGCACCCTCTCTAAAAAGTTGCATTTTCATCTTTGCAGAGGAAGGTGGCACATAATAAAAGGAAAAGATCTTGAACCGGAGGAGGCCCGGCAAATCTGCAGCCACTGACACCCTTGGAAGAGAGGGTCGCTGCTTTGATAGAAAAAAGCAACCACCACTGCACAAGCTGGGCCCACACTTGAAGGCGAGGCTATGTCCTGCAAATTCATCATGGTCCTTCAAATCAGCCTGCTGCCTGGCCTGCGATGTGTGAGCCTACTCATGCCCCCTCCTCTGTTGCTAACCATTTGACTGTTCTGTTATTTTTTGCAGAAATTGAGGCCAACCCTGATGATGCAGAAGATTCAGATGCGGACAAGCCAGAAGAGGAGAACATCTTCCGATCCATCCATGGGGGTGAGGGGGAGGGGATGAAGCTGGATCAAGCTCCCACTGTTGTACTGACTTTGGAGGAGGTGCCACTCATGGAGGTGACAGCCCCTTCCGTGACTAGTGGTTTGAGTGTTGGTGGGACATTCCATGGTTTCACACCTTCCGAGGCTGCGGGTCCCAGGGGTGGGGTGCGAGCCACACCCAGGGCGAGGAGGGGAAGGAGAGCTCGACAGCGCGCTCCTGAGGTGCAGGATCTAACAGGTGTGGTTCAGATGATGTCAATGGGGCAGAAATTCCACTCAAGAACTTTCCGCGGACAAAGCACTAAATAATAGACATAAAATGTGCACTTACCTGAAGCTGCTGCACCTTCTCGAACTCCCGATCCACAGGCCTCCTCTCCCTGCACGTCGCTCGTTGGGACGTGCGCAGGAATCACGTGTGCCTGGACACCCAATCACAAGTAAGTATTTTCTCATCGATTGTAATTTGTAAGTTACGAAGCTCCTATTACAGTGAATGACAAAAACCACAAACATTACATAAAACATTTAAAAAACACCTCACACTAATAGAAATTAAAGATATTATACATGTTTTTTTTTAAATTGCCGATTAAAAAAAAAAAGTTAGGGTGAGGGTTTAAAATAACATTACTTGAGTGGGCAGTGTTTTAACATAAATATGTTTTTAAAATTTTAATTTTAATCATTTTTTTAATAGGTTTTTAAACTCTTACGCCTGTAACAATACACTGTGCGCTTGCTTTTTCAGGCGCAAGATTTTTAAGGACATTTGCCAGGCAAGATATGCGTAAATCCGACAATCTTGCCCGTACAACTGTTCTCGCTCCCGAGATGTCTACGATCGGAAAAGCCGGTTTTCAGCGCATGTGCTTTGCGCGCTGGAAACTGGCTTTTCTGATGCCTTCCTGGATCCGTAGAAACCGAGGGAGGGAATGTTACAGGTAGTTCAGACAGTTTTGCTCAACAGGAGGAAGAGAATGTTGCAGGTCGTTGAGACACTGTTAGGTGTGAGGGACGGTATGTTGTAGTTAGCTGCTGCAATAAGGGAACACACCCAGACCCCACACCCATTGACAGAATCAACTGTCACTCCCACTCCAATCCCCACACCATTCTCTGAAGAGCCCCAAGCCGGACCCTCCAACTTGCCGCCTGACGCTGAGGTCCCAGCCCCCCCGCCGCCCCCCCACCCCCCGCCGCCCCCCCCCCCCCCCCGCCCCATCGAGAGGTGCGCAGTACCCGAGATGTTAGAAGGAATAAGCTTGGTATCAAGCCCAGAAACAGTGTGCCACCGCCTGCAGGCAGGAGTGGTGGGAATTCAAGACCAAGTGCAGCGGGCGGTCTTAGAATAAGGTGGAAGAGAGATGGGTGCTGCCTTTCTTTGCTCCTGTTCTTACTCTTGTAACTGTTCTCAAATTAAAAGTTTTTTGTAAGTTATGTAAATTTACAAGTTTATAAGTGACCTTAAAGTTCTTAAGTGATCTTAAAGAGTGATATTAAAGTAAAGTTTCATACAAGAATAATTTTATTAAAGTTAAGTTAAGTACATTGTAAACTTTTGAATAAAATATATTTTACATTAAAACTGAATCATGTTCCATTAACACAACACAACATGGTCCATGTAGTTGTCGCTGAGCCCTCGGGGATTAGTAAAACGTTCACGGATGGGCTGCTGGCACAAGGCTCGAGCAATCGTTAAAGGGGCACGATAGCCTGCCCTCCTCCTCCTTCTCCTCCTCCTCCTCCCCCTCCCCCTCCTCCTCCTCCCCCTCCTCCTCCTCCCCCTCCTCCTCCTCCTCCCCCTCCTCCCCCTCCTCCTCCCCCTCCCGCTCCTCCTCCTCCTCCCCCTCCCCCTCCTCCCCCCTCCTCCTCCCCCTCCCCCTCCTCCCCCTCCTCCTCCCCCTCCCGCTCCTTCTCCTCCTCCTCCTCCCCCTCCTCCTCCCCCTCCCGCTCCTCCTCCTCCCCCCTCCTCCTCCTCCTCCTCCCCCTCCTCCCCCTCCTCCACCTCCCCCTCCTCCCCCTCCCCCTCCTCCTCCCCTCCCCCTCCTCCCCTCCCCCTCCTCCTCCCCTCCTCCTCCCCTCCTTCCCCCTCCTCCTCCCTCTCCCCCTCCTCCTCCTCCTCCCCCCTCCCCCTCATCCTCCTCCCCCTCCTCCCCCCTCCTCCTCCTCCTCCCCCTCCTCCTCCCCCTCCTCCCCCTCCCCCTCCTCCTCCCCTCCTTCCCCCTCCTCCTCCTCCCCCTCCTCCTCCCCTCCCCCTCCTCCTTCCCCCTCCCCCTCCTCCTTCCCCCCTCCTCCTCCTCCCCTCCTCCTCCTCCCCTCTTCTCCCCCCTCCCCCTCCCCCTCCTCCTCCTCCCCCTCCTCCTCCTCCCCCCCTCCTCCTCCTCCTCCTCCCCCTCCTCGTCACCATCATCAGCCACTCTCACCTCAGTCTTCCACTACCAGCTGCTGCTGTCTCATGATGGCTAAGTTATGCAGCATGCAGCACACAACAATGAACTGACCGACAATCTCAGGGGAATACAGCAAGTAGCCTCCGGAATGGTTCAGGCATTGGAAACGCTGTTTCAAGATGCCAATGGTCCTCTCAATGATGCTGCGCGTCACAATTTGCGACATGTTGTATTCACGGTCAGCTTCCGTCTGGGTTACGCGTAGGGGCGTCATGAGCCAGGTGGCGAGGCTGTACTCTTTGTCTCCCAGTAACCAGCTCTGCCCTTCTGGCTGCTGCTGAAACATGGCAGATATAACGCTCTCGTATAGGATGAATGCATCATGGGTGCTGCCAGGGTATCTTGCATCGACTGACATGATATGAAGCATGTCGTCACAGACGAGTTTCACATTCACGGAGTGGAAGCCTTATCTGTTCCTGTACATCTCAGAATTCTCCAAAGGTGCTCGCAAGGCGATGTGGGTACAATCAATGCAGCCCTGTACCTTTAGGAAGCCAGCAATCCTGGAGAAGCCCACAGCCCTGTTATGGATTGCTTGGCGGTCATGGGGAATTTTATGAAGTCACTCCTCCGGGCATATAGTGCAGCTGTCACCTGCCGAATGCAGGCATGTGTTGCATGTTGAGAGATGTCGCATGCATCCCCAGTTGTAGCCTGGAATGATCCGGAGCCAAAGAATGAAAGTGCAGCTGTAACCTTCACTTCAACTGACAAATCAGTCCTCCTGATGCTTCTAGGTTGCAGGTCTGCTTTCACCAGCTCACAGATCTGACAGACAACTTCTTTGGGGAAACGCGGCCTTCTGACACAGTCTGCATCACTCGGGTGGAGGTACGAACGCCTGTCTCGATATATCTGAGGTGGGCAAGGCCTCCTGCCCAGCACCCTAAGGGCTCTGATGTTCCTGATGCAATGAAGTCAAATCAATTGTCTCCTACGGAGCACCATGATGCAGAAGGCTCGCACAAGGTATGGCATTGTCAGTATTGACCCCATGGTTAAATTTAACCTTTGAAGGAAGCTTAAAATGGCAGGTAAGCAGGCAGCACAGGTTCACAGTTCACTCTCTCCAGGTCTGTAGGGATGGACCACACTGAAAGGTCTTGTGACTCTCCTCTCCCCCCGCCCCCCCACCCCGCCTTTACTAATTGGAGTCTTGTGACGTCTCTCCCTCCCCCTCTCCATTCTCCAAGCCTTCCGATCGGCATCTTGCTCTCTCCTTCCCCATCCCCCAAGGCTTGTTTTGTAGCCGAGCGCCAAGCCTCTGTGTCCAGGCTCGGGGCCAATTCTGCCGGCCAAAACTACGACCCTCCAGCCCTGCTTCAAGATGTTGGGTGGTGGCGTTTGTGAGTAAAAAAATGAAAGAACTTCTGAAATCCAACAAAGTTACACTTCTACGTTGAACTTTGTTGTTGATTTTGACAGTGTAAAGTCCTTACTTTACAGTATGAAACCACACGAGGCACATTCTGGGGGCAAGGTCACTCTGTGACCTTAACTCTTTATTCACAGGATTGCAAAGACGATGACCCTGCGTGGGACCTCCCTTTTTATACCTGTGTAATCAGGTAAGGAGTGTCTCCCACAAGTTCACCCCTTGTGGTCAAGGTGTGCATCTAGGTAGAGTGTATACAGTAATACAGTGGTGTTACATTGTGGTTACATACAGGACAGACAGTGTTATTGACTCCCTCTAAAACCTTCGATTTAAGAAGAATGGTGGCTTTCAGCGTCGATTTGTGAATGTACACTGGTTTTCTTAACTCACCAGAAGGTTTTTCGGGAGTGGCCAGATACGCCGACCGAAGAGAAAAAAATGTTGGCCAAACAGCGAACAATTGAAAAAACCGGCGCAGACATGAGGGAACATCAAAAAACTGGCCGAGAAAAATCGTAACTGAGTCAGTTACACCGGCGCAGATCGCAGGGGGTAACATGAAAACAAATAAATACGCCAAAAAAACGGTGCAAATGAACGGGGAAAATTGAGCCCTATATCTTTGCATCATAGAATGGTTACAGTTGGATGGAGGCCATTCATCCTGCTGAGCCCGTGCCAACTCTCAGCCAGTCCCACTCCCCCGCCCTTTCCCCGTAGCCCTGCAATTTGTTTTCCTTCAGATACTTATCCAACTCTCTTTTGAAAGCCTCCACCACCAGATCTTAACCTGCTGCTTAAAAATGTTTTTTCTTACATTGCCATTGGGTCTTTTGCCGATCACCTTAAATCTGTGACCTCTGGTTCTCGACCCTTCTGCCAATGGGAACAGTCTCTCTCTATCGACTCTGTCCAGGCTGCTCATAAATCTCCTCTCAAACTTCTCTACTCAAAGGAGAACAACCCCAGCTTCTCCAGTCTATCAATGTTTCTGGAATTAATCTCGTAAATCTTTTCTGCAACTTCTGTAAGGCCTTCATATATTTTCTAACATGTCGTGCCTAGAATTGGACACAATAGTTCAGTTGGAGCCGAACCATTGTTTATATAGGTTCATCTTAATTTCCACACTTGAGTACTCTATACCTCTATTTATGAAGCCCAGGATCTCAAAAGCCTTTAGAAACATAGAAATTTACAGCGCAGAAGGAGGCCATTCCGGCCCATCGTGTCCGCGCCGGCCGACAAAGAGCCACACGGCCCTCGGTCAGCAGCCCTGAAGGTTACATATAAACCTACGAGCAATGACGGAAAGGCAAAGAGCACCCAGCCCAACCAGTCCGCCCCACACAACTGCGACACGCCTTACACTGAAACATTCTACACTCCACCCCAACCGGAGCCATGTGATCTCCTGGGAGAGGCAAAAACCAGATTAAAAACCCAGGCCAACTGAGGGAGAAAAAATCTGAGAAAATTCCTCTCCGACCCATCCAGGCAATTGAAACTAGTCCAGGAGATCAGCCTGGCCGTATTCGATTCCCTGCAGTACTTACCATTATATCTGCGCCGTCCAACAAAAGGTCATCCAGGCTAATCCCAATTACCAGCTCGAGCTCCGTAACCCTGCAGGTTACTGCACTTTAAGTGCCCATCCAACCATCTCTTAAAAGTGGTGAGGGTTTCTGCATCCACCACTCTTCCAGGCAGCGAGTTCCAGATCCCCACAACCTTCAGCCTAAAGAAATTCCCCCTCAAATCCCCTCTGAACCTTCCACCAACCACCTTAAAACTATGCCCCCTCATAAATGACCCCTCCACCAAGGGAAATAGGCCCTTGCTATCCAGTATATACAGACCCCTCAAAATTTTATACACCTCAATGAGGTCTCTCAGCCTCCTCTGTTCCAATGAGAACAAACCCAGCCTATCCAATCTGTCCTCATAACTAAGATTCTCCATTCTAGGCAGCATCCTAGTAAATCTCCTCTGCACCCTCTCCAGTGCAATCACGTCCTTCCGATAATACGGCGACCAGAACTGCATGCAGTACTCCAGCTGTGGCCTAACCAGAGTATTATACAATTAAAGCATAACCCCCCTGCTCTTGTATTCTATGCCTCGGCCAATAAAGGCAAGCATTCCGTATGCCTTCTTAACCACCTTATCCACCTGGCCTGCTACTTTCAGGGATCTGTGGACAAGCACTCCAAGGTCCCTTTGTTCATCTACACTATTAAGTGGCCTACCGCTTAATGTTAATATCCTTTCCTTATTGGCCCTCCAAAAGTG
This sequence comes from Pristiophorus japonicus, assembly GCF_044704955.1. Lineage (NCBI taxonomy): Eukaryota > Metazoa > Chordata > Chondrichthyes > Pristiophoridae > Pristiophorus > Pristiophorus japonicus. The sequence goes on along the minus strand of NC_091995.1, from coordinate 68,936,912 downwards.
CATTACCTTACACTTCTCTGAATTAAATTCCATTTGCCACTGCTCTGCCCACCTGACCAGTAGATTGATATCCTCCTGCAGCCCATGACTTTCCTCTTCATTATCAACCACACAGCCAATTTTAGTGTCGTCTGCAAACTTCTTAATCATACTCCCTATATTCAAATCTAAATCATTGATATATACCACAAAAAGCAAGGAACCCAGTACTGAGCCCTGCGGAACCCCACTGGAAACATCCTTCCAGTCACAAAAACGTCCATCAACCATGACTCTTTGCTTCCTACCTCCAAGCCAATTTTGGATCCAACTTGACACTTTGCCCTGGATCCCAGGGGCTTTTACCTTCGTGACCAGTCTGCCATGTGGGACCTTTTCAAAAGCTTTGATAAAATCCATATATACTACATTGTACGCACTGCCCTCATCGACCAAACATGACCTTCCCTTAACAAATCCGTGCTGACTGTCCCTGATTAATCCTTGCCTTTCTAAATGTAGATTTATCCTGTCCTTTCAGGATTTTTTCCAATAATTTTCCCACTACTGAGGTTAGGCTGACAAGCCTGTAATTACTTGGTCTATCCCTTTCTCTATTCTTAAACAAGGGTACCACATTAGCAGTTCTCCAGACCTCCAGCACCATGCCCAGATCCAAAGAGGACTGGAAAATGATTGTCAAGGCTTCTGCTATTTCCTCTCTTGCTTTGCTCAACAGCCTGGGATGCATTTCATCCGGGCCTGTAGACTTATCCACTTTCAAAGCTGCCAAGCCCCCCAATACTCTTCTCTCATTATGTCTATTTCGTCCAGAATTTCACACTCCTCATCGATAACAGTATCTACATTGCCCCTTCCCTTTGTGAAAACAGACGCAAAGTATTCATTAAGAAGCATATCCACATCTTCCGCCTCCACACAGATTACTTTCATGGTATCTTATAGGCCCTATCCTTTCTTTAGTTATCCTCTTGCTCTTAATATATTTATAGAACATCTTTGGGTTTTCATTGGTTTTATTTGCCAAGAATTTTTCATGCTCTCTCTTATCATTCCTAATATCCTTTTTGTTAAGTATGGAAGAACTCCACAAGACTGAGTGCTGTGAGCTAAAACTGATGTGACCTTAGTCTCTTTAATACAACTCCAGAGTGCCTAAGCAGCATGGCAACCTTTTATACTCCCTTGCACGAGGTGTGCAGGTGACCCTTGGGCCTCCAAAAGTTGCGCCCTCCAGTGACAAGTGTTACACAGTTACAATGTTTACATACATAACATCACTCCCCCCCAAAGTCTTTGATACAAATTATTTACAAGTTGAGACGATCCGGGGACCTACGCTCCCTGGTTGATCGTCTGAGTTCAAACTCTGGCCTGGGTGAGTTGGTCAGACCATTGCTGCACTGCGGCGCGGCTGGTCTGACAGGACTGTTGGGAATGGTGGCTTCATCCTCTTGATTGACAGCGAGGTCGATTGCTGGTTGGGTGTGTGTTAGTGGATCGATGATGGTGATGTCCTCTTCAGGTTGTTCCTGGTTGTCGGTGAACCGCAGTTTGGTCTGATCCAAATGCTTTCTGCATGTTTGTCCATTCAATAGTTTGACTATAAACACTCTATTCCCCTCCTTGGCCATGACACTGCCAGCGACCTATTTAGGACATGACCGTAATTAAGGATAAACACAGGTCGTTAACATCAATGTCACGCGATACAGCCGCGCGATGGTGGTACATGTTTTGCCGGTGACGCCAGGTTTCCACAGGATCATTTAGATCCAGGTGGACTAGGGAGAGCCTGGTTTTGAGTGCTCTCTTCATTAACAATTCTGCCGGGGTAAGCCCAGTGAGTGAGTGGGGTCGCGTCTGTTAGCTGAGCAGAACCCGAGATAACTGGGTCTGCAAGGAGCCTTCTGTCACGCATTTCAAGTTCTGCTTGATAGTTTGGACTGCCCGTTGCGCTTGACTGTTGGATGCGGGCTTAAACGGGGCAGACCGGACATGCTTGATGCCATTGTGGGTCATAAACTCGTTGGATTCCGAGCTGGTGAAACACGGTGCATTGTCACTGACAAGGACGTCGGGCAAGCCATGGATGGCAAACATAGCCCGGAGGCTTTCAATGGTGGCAATGGATGTGCTGGATGACATGATTACGCATTCAATCCATTCAGAGTAAGCGTCCACTACAACTAAAAACATCTTTCTGAGAAAGGGGCTGGCAAAATCTACGTGGATCCTGGACCATGGTTTGGAGGGCCATGACCACAGACTAAATGGAGCCTCTCTTGGTGCATTGCTCAATTGTGAGCATGTGTTGCATGACTCCAAGTCCGAGTCAATGCCGGGCCACCAAACATGCGACCTGGCAATGGCCTTCATCATGGGTGGGTATTGTGTAGGTCACGTATAAACGTTTCCCTGCCTTTTTTTTGCAAAACCATGCAATTACCCCATAAGAGACAATCCGACTGGATGGACATTTCATCTATACGTCGGTGAAACGGCTTAATTTCATCTTGCATTTCCCCGGGAATGGCCGATCAGCTTCCATTAAGGACGTAACTTTTTACAAGTGATAGCACAGGATCCTGGCTGGTCCAGGTCCTGATCTGGCGAGCAGTGACAGGTGACCCCTCGCTCTCAAAAGCATCCATGACCAGAAGTAAGTCTGCAGGCTGCGCCATTTCCACCCCGGTAGTGGGCAATGGTAGCCAACTGAGGGCATCAGCACAGTTCTCTGTGCCTGGTCTGTGGCGGATAACATAGTCATAGGTGGATAATGTTAGTGCCTATCTTTGGATGCGGGATGAAGCATTGGTGCTTATACCTTTGCTTTTTGAAAACAGCGAAATGAACGGTTTGTGGTCGGTTTCAAGCTCAAACCGAAGTCCAAATAGGTATTGGTGCATTATCTTAACCCCATATACACATACTAACGCCTCTGTCTCGACCATAAGGCTTTTTCAGCCTTAGACAGACTTCTAGATGCGTATGCAACCGGTACATTGGTTTGCTGTAACACACAGCCGACCCCGTACGAAGATGCATCACAAGTTAGCACTAATTGTTTACACGGGTCATACAGTACAAGTAACTTATTGGAACAAAGTAGATTTCTGGCCTTCTCAAAGGCTGTCTCTTGAGATTTACCCCAAACCCAGTCGTCACCCTCACGTAGCAACATGTGCAACGGTTCCAGCAAAGTGCTTAACCCGGATAGAAAGTTACCAAAATAGTTGAGGAGTCCCAGGAACGAACGCAGCTCCATCACATTCTGTGGTCTGGATGCATTCTTGATGGCCTCTGTCTTTGAGTCCGTGGGTCTGATGCCGTCTGCTGCAATCTTTCTCCCCAAAAATTCGACCTCTGGCACCAGGAAAACACGGAGCATTTCAGCCTGAGTCCCACTCTGTCCAGTCGACTTAGAAACTCTTCCAGGTTGTGCAGGTGTTCGATGGTGTCACGACTGGTGATCAGGATGTCGATTGGAACACAACGGTGCGCGGAACCGATTTCAGAAGACTCTCCATGTTCCTCTGGAAGATGGCAGCAGCCGAACGAATCCCATAAGGGCACCTGTGGTATATAAACAGTCCTTTGTGCATGTTGATGCACATCAATCTTTTTGAAGATTCAGCCAGCTCCTGTGTCATGTAGGTGTAGGTTAGGTCCAACTTGGTGAACGACTTCCCCTCCCCCCTGCTAACGTTGCGAACAGGTCATCCGCCTTGGGTAGTGGATACTGGTCTTGTAACGAGACTCGGTTGATCGTTACCTTGTACTCTCCGCAGATTCTGTCCGTGTCATCACTTTTCAACACCGGAACAATTGGACTGGCCCACTCGTTGAACGCGACTGGTGATATGATTCCCTCTCATTGAAGTCTGTCCAGTTCGATCTCGACTTTCTCCCTCATCATATTTGGAACCATTCGAGCCTTGTGATGAATGGGACTTGCATCGGGGACTAGATGGATCTGCACCTTGGCACCTGTGAAATTGCCGATGCCTGGTTCAAATAGCGACGGAAACTTGCTCAACACTTGGGCGTACGACGCATCATCCACTGAAGATAGTGCTTTGATATCGTCCCAGTTCCATCGAATCTTTCCCAGCCAGCTTCTGCCGAATAGCATTGGGCCATCGCCTGGTACAATCCAGTGATAAATCATGCACAGCTCCATCGTACGATACCTTAACTGCCGCAATGCCAATGACTGGTATGAGCTCTTTGGTGTAGGTGCACAGCTTTGTCTGAATCGGGCTCAGTTTGGGCCTTTGTGTCTTGTTGCCCCACAGTTTCTCAAAAGCCTTCTGGCTCATAATTGACTGACTCGCCCCCGTGTCCAACTCCATTGATACCAGAATACCGTTCAATTTGACTTTCAGCATGATAGGAGGGCTCTTGGTGGTGAAGGTGTATACCCCATACACTTCTGCCTCGGGTTGAGTTGCCTCTCTTGTTTGTTCATGGTGAGTCGCAGCACTCTTGCACATTCGCTGGAGGTGCCCCATTGTTTCGCAGCCTTTGCACACGTAGTGTTTGAATCGACATTGATGGGCTCGATGATTACCCCCGCAGCGCCAACATGGTGCTAATTGATTTGCATTCACGCCCGATGGCGGACTCTGAGTCATCCTAGGTCTTGCAGCTGCAGACGTGTAGGTCCTGCCATATGCAGTTCTGCCTGCTAGCGACATTATTTTATGCACAGTACTTGTCGGTGAGCTTCGATGCTGGGAAGATATCTGTCTGGTATTATCGCTCGTGGATATGAATGCCTGGGCTATTGTGATGGCTCAGGTCTAGGGATTCGGTGGACAGCAGCTTGTGAAGAATGACCTCGTGGCCGATGCCAAGCACAAAAACGTCCTGCAGCATTTCCCCCAAAAATCCAACAAATTCGCAAGTTCCCGCAAGGCGTCTTAAGTCGGCGACATAACTCGTCACGTCCTGGCTCTCGGAGCGGTGGTGCATGTAGATGAATACCTGGCCATTAAGATGCTCTCCTTCGGCTTGAGGTGGTACCGAACCAGCGTACACAACTCGTATATGTCTTCTTCGCTGGTTTCTCCGGTGCTAGCAGATTCTTGATGAGGCCGTATATTGTGGACCCACACACGGTGAGGAGAATCGCCCTGCGCTTGATCGCTGTATCGTCCCCATCCAGCTCGTTGGCCACGAAGTATTGGTCGAGACGCTCAACGAAGGCTTCCCAATCATCACCCTCTACAAATCTCACTAATATTCCAAAGGTAGACACGACCGCATGAAAGATCATAATCTGTTACTCGTCGCCAATTGTTAAGTATGGAAGAACTCCACATGACTGAGTACTGTGAGCTAAAACTGATGTGACCTTAGTCTCTTTATTATAACTCCAGAGTGCCTAAGCAGCATGGCAGACAATCTTTTGTACTCCCTTGCACGAGGTGTGCAGGTGACACTTGGGCCTCCAACAGTTGCACCCTCTGGTGGAAAGTCTTACACAGTTACAATGTTTACATACATAACACTTTTTAATTTCACCTCTGAACTTTCTATATTCCTCCAGTGATTCTATAGTATTTAGTATGTGATATAAGCTTCCCTTTTTTTCTTTATAAGAACATAAGAAATAGGAACAGGAGTAGGCCATATGGCCCCTTGGCCCTGCTCCGCCATTCAATAAGATCATGGCTGATCTGATAGAAACATAGAAACATAGAAAATAGGTGCAGGAGTAGGCCATTCGGCCCTTCGAGCCTGCACCACCATTCAATAAGATCATGGCTGATCATTCCCTCAGTACCCCTTTACTGCTTTCTCTCCATACCCCTTGATCCCTTTAGCCATGAGGGTCATATCTAACTCCCTCTTGAATATATCCAATGAACTGGCATCAACAACTCTCTGCGGCAGGGAATTCCATAGGTTAACAACTCTCTGAGTGAAGAAGTTTCTCCTCATCTCAGTCCTAAATGGCCTACCCCTTATCCTAAGACTATGTCCCCTGGTTCTGGACTTCCCCAACATCGGGAACATTCTTCCTGAATCTAACCTGTCCCATCCTGTCAGAATCTTGTATGTTCCCCTCTCATCCTTCTAAACTCCAATGTATAAAGGCCCAGTTGATCCAGTCTCCCCTCATATGTCAGTCCAGCCATCATGGGAATCAGTCTGGTGAACCTTCGCTGCACTCCCTCAATAGCAAGAACGTCCTTCCCTCAGATTAGGAGACCAAAACTGAACACAATTTTCCAGGTTAGGCTTCACCAAGGCCCTGTACAACTGCAGTAAGACCTCCCTGCTCCTATACTCAAATCCCCTAGCTATGAAGGCCAACATACCATTTGCCTTCTTCACCGCCTGCTGTACCTGTATGCCAACTTTCAATGACTGATGAACCATGACACCCAGGTCTCGTTGCACCTCCCCTTTTCCCAATCTGCCACCATTCAGATAATATTCTGTTTTCGCGTTTTTGCCCCCAAAGTGGATAACCTCACATTTATCCACATTATACTGCATCTGCCATGCATTTGCCCACTCACCTAAGTCACCCTGCAGCCTCTTAGCGTCCTCCTCACAGCTCACACCGCCACCCAATTTTGTGTCATCTGCAAACTTGGAGATATTACACTCAATTCCTTCATCCAAATCATTGATGTATATTGTAAAGAGCAGGGGTCCCAGCACTGAGCCCTGCGGCACTCCACTCGTCACTGCCTGCCATTCTGAAAAGGACCCGTTTATCCCCACTCTCTGCTTCCTGTCTGCCAACCAGTTCTCTGTCCACGTCAGTACATTACCCCCAATACCATGTGCTTTGATTTTGCACACCAATATCTTGTGTGGGACCTTGTCAAAAGCCTTTTGAAAGTCCAAATACACCACATCCACTGGTTCTCCCTCGTCCACTCTACTAGTTACATCCTCAAAAAATTCCAGAAGATCTGTCAAGCATGATTTCCCCTTCATAAATCCATGCTGACTTGGACCGATCCTGTCACTGCTTTCCAAATGCGTTGCTATTTCATCTTTAATAATTGATTCCAACATTTTACCCACTACCGATGTCAGGCTAACCGGTCTATAATCATGGACTCAGTTCCACTTCCCTGTCCGCTCCCCATAACCCCTTATCCCGTTATCTATTTCTGTCTTAAATTTATTCACCGTCCCGGCCTCCACAGTTCTCTGAGGCAGCAAATTCCACAGATTTACAACCCTCTAAGAGAAGAAATTCCTCCTCATCTCTGTTTTAAATGGGCGACCCGTTTTTCTAAGATTATGCCCTTTAGTTCTAGTCTCCCCCATGATTGGAAACATCCTCTCTGTATCCACCTTGTCAAACCCCCTCATAATCTTATACGTTTCGATAAGATCACCTCTCATTCTTCTGAACTCTAATGAATAGAGCCCCAAACTACTCAACCTTTCCTCATAAGTCAACCCCCTCATCCTCGGAATCAACCGAGTGAACCTTCTCTGAACTGCCTCTAAAGCAAGTATATCCTTTCGTAAATATGGAAACCAAAACTGCACACAGTATTGCAGGTGTGGCCTCACCAATATCCTGTATAACTGTAGCAAGACTTCCCTGCTTTTATACTCCATCCCCTTTGCAATAAAGGCCAAGATACCATTGGCTTTCCTGATCACTTGCTGTACCTGCATACTAACCTTTTGTGTTTCTTGCACAGGTACTCCCAGATCCTGCTGTACTGCAGCACTTTGCAATCTTGCTCCATTTAAATAATAACTTGCTCTTGATTTTTTTCTGCAAAAATGCATGACCTCACACTTTCCAACATTATAATCCATCTGCCAAATTTTTGGCCACTCACTTAGCCTGTCTATGTCCTTTTGCAGATTTTTTGTTTCCTCACACATTGCTTTGTATCGTCAGCAAACTTGGCTTCCCTGTAAGTCCCTAGACATCCAGGGGGCTCTAGAATTATTATTCCCACCCTTTTTCTTTAAGGGCACATGTTTGGCCTGAGCCTTCCGGATCTCCTCCTTGAATGCCTCCCACTGTTCTGACACTGATTTACTTTCAAGTAACTGTTTCCAGTCCACTGTGGCCAAATCACATCTCACCTTAGCAAAATTAGCTTTTCCCCAATTTGGGACTTTTATTCCTGGTCTATCCTTGTCCTTATCCATAACTAACTTGAATCTGACTGAATTATCGTCACTGGCACCCAAGTGCTCTCCCACTAATACCCCTTCAACCTGCCCAGCTTCATGTCCCAAAACTAAATCCAGAACCGCCCCCTCTTGTGTTGGGCTTCCTCAATACCCTTCACACTAAATTTGTCCCAATCAGTATTAGGACAGTTAAAATCCCCTACTATTACTGCCCTGTGGTTTTTGGACTTCACAGCAATTTTCCGACATATTTGCTCCTCTATCTCCCTCCCACTGTTTGGGGGTCTATAATACACACTCAGCAGTGTGATCGCCCCTTTTTTATTTTTCAGTTCGACCCTTATGGCCTAATTTGATGATCCCTCTAACATATCCCTCCTTACAGCTGTAATAGTTTATTTAATCAATACCGCAACCCGCCCCCCTCCTTTTTACCCCCCTCTCTGTCCTGTCTAAAAATCCTATAACCAGGAATATTGAGCTGCCAAACCTGCCCCTATTTCAGCCATGTCTCTGTAATAGCTATAATGTCATACTCCCAGTGTCTACCTGTGCCCTTAGCTCATCCGCCTGATTCGCTATACTCCTTACATTAAAGTATATACCATTCAGCACAGGAAGACCTCATTGCTTACTACATACTAAGCCCTGTTTCCTCTGCCTTACAGATTCATTTTCTAAATTCTTGCCATCCAATTTCTGCTTTACTTCCTTCCCTATTGAATTTGTTCTCAGGTTTTCATCCCCCTGCCAAGCTAGTTTAAACTCCCCAACACCACTAGCAAAACTCCCCGCGAGGATATTGTACAGGTCCCATCTCCCCCAGGAGCAGTCCCAATGCCTCAGAAATTTAAAGCCCTCCATCCTGCACCAACTCTCCAGCCACGTGTTCATCCTCTCTATCCTTCTATTCTTGTACTCATTAGCACGTGACACCGGTAGTAACCCGGAGATTACTATCTTTGAGGTCCAATCCTTTAATTTTTCTCCAAGCTCCCAAAATTCTGCCTGCAGAACCTCATCCTCTTTCTACCTATGTCATTGGTCCCGATATGGACCACGACCTCTAGCTGTTCACCCTCGCCCTCTGTGACATCCTTGACCTTGGCACCAGGGAGGCAGCATACCATCCTGGAGTTACGTCTACAGCCGCAGAAATGCCTCTCTATTCCCCACACTATTGAATCCCCGACCAGTAGGGCTCTTTTATTCTTTGTTCCCCTCCCGTGCAGCTGAGCCACCCGTGGTGCCTTAGACTTGTCTCTGGCTGCACTCCCCAGAGGCACCATCGCTCTCACCAGTGCTCAGAAATGAATATCGCTTGGAAAGCGAGATGGACTCGGGGGGGGACTCCTGCACTACCTGCCGAGTGTTCTTTCTCCATCTGGTGGTCTCCCTCTGCCTGCACGCTTTGAAGCTGCGGGGTGACCACCTCCTGAAACGTGCTATCCACATAGCTCTCACCGCAGGGACTCCAGCCACTGCTCAAGCTCTGAAACGCGGTGCTCGAGTAGTTGAAGCTGGAGACAACTCCTGCACACACGGTTGTCTAGGCCGCATGAAGTGTCCAGGACTTCCCACATGCTGCAGGACCTGCAGCCCACAGGACTGAGCTGCACTGCCATCCCTCTAATTAAACTTAACTGATTATAAAAGAGAAAGAGGGATACTTACCAATCAACCAGCCAATCACTTACCAGTGAGCGGGCAGAGGTCGGAAACGCAGTTTGGAGCCGAGTCCGAAATCAGCGGGGCGCAGGGGAGTAACGCACTCGGCAGCGGGAGGCCCGGAGGTCGGCAAGGAGTGGGAGGTCAGAGGTCGGCGAGGAGCAGGAGGTTGGCTAGAAGTGGGAGGTCAGCGAGGAGTGGGAGGTCAGCGAGGAGTGGGAGGTTGGAGGTCGGCGAGGAATGGGAGGCCCCGGGGGTCGGCAAGGAGCGGGATGTCGGAGGTCAGCGAAGAGCAGGAGATCTGTAGTGTATGGCGAAAGAGGCAGACTGAACACTGTGAGCTCAAAGTAAAGTGTGACCTTAGTCTTTTACTGCAGGTCCCCAGAGTGCCTCTCCAACCTGCGAGGCCTCCTTAAATACCTGTGCTCCCAAGGGACTCCAGGGAATGAGCCCTCTGGTGGCTGTACAGAGTATATACAAGTCCAGATACATAACAACATTCCCCCCTAAAGTCAATAGTGTAACTATTTACAATGTGAGTCGATCTGGGGCCCTTCTTGCCCTGGTTGATCGTCTCGGTGTGAAAGCTGGTGTTGTTGAATCATTTGTTGGGTCCTCGCTGGGCTGCTGTGCAGCTGGCCTTGCTGGGCTGCCTGGTGTGTTGGGCCCTGCTGGGCTGCTGTGGATGATGGGTTCTGCTTCGTGGTCAACCGTGGTGTCGGTTGCCACTGGTGTGTGTGTTGGGGGATCAAAAAAGGTATGGTCCAAGGTGGATTGCTCAGGGTAGTCCGTGAATCTGAGTTTGATTTGGTCCAAGTGTTTCCGGTGAATGAGTCCATTTGAAAGTTTGACCCGAAACACCCTGCTCCCTTCTTTCGCCATGACAGTGCCAGGAAGCCACTTCGGACCTTGTCCATAACTTAATACAAATACAGGATCATTGACTTCAATCTCACGTGACACATTTGCGCTATCATGGTATGCACTTTGTTGAAGCCGCCTGATCTCTACCTGTTCATGTCGATCAGGGTGAACTAACGAGAGCCTTGTCTTAAGTGCACTTTTCATGAGCAGTTCAGCAGGTGGGATCCCAGTGAGTGAGTGGGGTCTCATGTGGTAGCTAAGCAGGGATAGGCGAGTCTGCAGTGAGCCTTCAGTTATCCTCTTCAAGCCTTGCTTGATGGTTTGCACTGCTCTCTCTGCCTGACCATTGGACGCTGGTTTAAACGGGGCAGATGTGACATGTTTGATTCCGTTACAGGTCATAAATTCTTTGAACTCAGCACTGATATAGCATGGCCTGTTGTCACTCACCAGGACATTGGGTAAGCCGTGTGTGGCAAACATGGCCCGCAGGCTTTCAGTGGTGGCAGCAGACATGCTAGCCAACATTATCTCACATTCAATCCACTTGGAGTACGTGTCTACAACCACAAGGAACATTTTACCCAAGAACGAGCCTGCATAGTCGACGTCTACCCTGGACCACGGTTTGGAGGGCCAAGACCATAAACTTAGCGGCACCTCCCTGGGTACATTGCTTAACTGTGAGCATGTATTACATCTGTGAACACAGGACTCTAAGTCCGCATCAATGCCGGGCCACCACACGTGGGATCTGGCTATCGCTTTCATCATTACGATGCCTGGGTGGGTACTGTGGAGGTCATTGATGAAGGTGTCTCTGCCCTTCTTGGGGACCACTACTCAATTGCCCCACAGTAGGCAGTCTGCCTGTATAGACATTTCATCTTTGTGCCGCTGGAACGGCTTTATCTCTTCCTGTATTTCCACTGGGACACTGGACCAGCTCTCGTGAAGCACACAGCTTTTGACTAGAGATAATAAGGGGTCCCGGCTTGTCCAGGTTTTGATCTGCCGGGCAGTGACGGGTGATTGCTCACTCTCAAATGCTTCCATAACCATGGCTAGATCTGTGGGCTGCGCCATTTCCACCCCCATGGTGGGCAATGGCAGCCTACTGAGAGCATCGGCGCAGTTTTCTGTGCCTGGCCTGTGGCGGATGACGTAGTTGTATGCGGACAACGTGAGCGCCCATCTCTGGATGCGGCCGATGCGTTGGTATTTATCCCTTTGCTCTCGGAAAACAGGGATATAAGTGGCTTATGGTCAGTTTCCAATTCAAATTTTAGCCCAAACAGGTACCCCATAGACACGCGCTAACGCTTCTTTCTCAATCATGCTGTAGAGTCTCTCGGCCTTAGACAGACTCCTGGATGCATAAGCAACCGGTTTCAGTTTCCCGAAATCATTAGCTTGTTGCAATACACACCCAACGCCATATGACGACGCATCACATGCGAGTACCAAACGCTTACATGGATCATACAACACAAGCAATTTGTTTGAGCAGAACAATTTTCTCGCTTTTACAAAGGCATTTTCTTGGCTTTTGCCCCAAACCCATTCACCCCCTTTTCATAGTAAGACATGCAGTGATTCTAACAGTGTGCTGAGACCCCGTAAGAAGTTACCAAAGTAGTTCAAGAGTCCCAGGAACGACCGCAGCTCCATCACGTTCTGTGGCCTCGGTACGTTCTCGATTGCCTCTGTCTTCGCGTTGGTGGGCCTGATGCCGTCCGCCGCAATCCTCCTTCCCAAGAACTCCACTTCAGGCACCAGGATAAACGCACATCGAGCGTTTAACCTGAGCCCCACGTGGTTGAGCCGACTAAGAACCTCCTCCAGGTTCTGCAGATGCTCGACTGTGTTCCGACCTGTGACCAAGATGTCGTCCTGGAAGACCATGGTGTGCGGGACCGACTTCAGTAAACTTTCCATGTTTCTCTGGAATATCGCCGCCGCTGATCGGATTCCAAATGGGCATCTGTTATAAACAAAAAGACCTTTGTGCGTGTTGATGCAGGTGAGGGCCTTCGATGATTCCTCCAGTTCCTGCGTCATGCAGGCTGAAGTCAGATCCAGCTTCGTGAATGTCTTTCCTCCCGCCAGAGTTGCAAAGAGGTCGTCGGCTTTTGGTAGTGGGTATTGGTCCTGCAGGGAGAAATGATTGAAAGTTACTTTGTAATCGCCACAGATTCTGATGGTGCCATCTCCCTTGAGGACTGGGACAATAGGACTGGCTCACTCGCTGAACTCAATCGGTGAAATGATGCCCTCTCTTTGCAGCCGGTTGAGCTCGATCTCTACCCTTTCTCGCATCATGTACGGTACTGCTCTCGCCTTGTGATGGATGGGTCGCGCCCCCGGAATTAGGTGGATCTGCACTTTTGCTCCTTGGAATTTCCCGCTGCCTGGTTCGAACAGTGAAGGAAATTTGTTCAAGACCTGTGCACACGAAGTGTTGTCAGCAGGCGATAGCGCTCGGATGTCGTCCCAGTTCCAGCGTATCTTTCCCAGCCAGCTCCTGCCGAGCAGCGTGGGACCATCGCCCGGTACCACCCAGAGTGGTAGCTTGTGCACCGCTCCATCGTAGGAGACCCTTACGGTAGCACTGCCGATTACAGGAATCAGTTCTTTAGTGTAAGTTCTTATTTTCGTGCGAATTGGAGTTAAGACTGGCTTTGAGGCCTTGTTGCACCACAACCTTTCGAAAGTCTTTTTGCCCATGATGGACTGGCTCGCGCCCGTGTCCAGCTCCATTGACACCGGGAGTCCATTTAGTTCAACATTCAGCATTATCGGGGGACAATTCATGGTGAATGTTTGCACCCCATGTACCTCTGCCTCCTCTATCAGAGGTTCTGTTTCGTCGTGATCCCCCGTGGATCTGTCCTTCTCTGCAACGTGGTGGTTTGCAGGTTTAGCAGGCCTAGCAGCTCACCTGCACACTCATTGGAGGTGTCCCATTGTTCCACAGCCCTTGCAAATGTATCCTTTGAATCGGCATGAATGGAAACGATGATCACCCCCGCAGCGCCAACAAGGTGTTAATGGCCTTGCATTCATCACCCTTGATGGTGGACTCTGAGACAACTGTGGACATGTAGCTGCAGGTACATGTGACCTGCCCTGTACGTTACGATTCGAAAACAACATCACTTTGTTCACAGTACTTGTAGCAGCACATGTGTGCTGAGAGATTTGCTTAGTATTGTCACTGGTGGCAATGAACTCCTGGGCTATTGCTATGGCCTTACTTAAGGTTGGGGTCTCGACAGTCAAAAGTTTGCGAAGTATGGTTTCGTGGCCAATGCCAAGTACAAAAAAGTCTCTGAGCATGTGCTCCAAATGTCCTTCAAATTCGCAATGTCCTGCAAGGCATCTCAGCTCGGCGACATAACTCACCACTTCCTGGCCTTCAGACCTTTTGTAGGTGTAGAACCAGTACCTCGCCATCAGAACGCTTTCCTTCGGGTTTAAATGCTCTCGGACCAGTGTGCACAAATTGTCGTACGATTTCTCCGTGGGTTTTGCTGGAGTGAGCAGATGCTTCATGAGGCCATACGTTGGTGCCCCACAGACGGTGAGGAGGATCACCCTTCGTTTGGCAGCGCTCTCTTCCCCATCTAGCTCGTTGGCCACGAAGTATTGGTCGAGTCGCTCCACAAAAGTTTCCCAATCATCTCCCTCCGAGAATTTCTCCAGGATACCCACTGTTCTCTGCATCTTTGGGTTCGCTATCTGTATCTCGTCGCCAGTTGTTGTGTATGGAGAAAGAGTCAGACTGAACACTGTGGGTTCAAAGTAAAGTGTGACCTTAGTCTTTTATTGCAGATCTCCAGAGTGCCTCTCCAACCTGCAAAGCCTCCTTAAATACCTGTGCTCCCAAGGGATTATGATATCCCTTGGAACTCCGGGGAATGAGTCCTCTGGTGGATGTACAGAGTATATACAAGTCCAGATACATAACAAGGTCAACGACGAGCCTGCCCTAGACCAAACAGAAAACAGGAAACACCTCATCAACTATTTATGTGGTCACTATTCAGGTGACAGCTTTCTGAGCAGGTTATTTAACCTTAAGGGACATCAAAGCCTAGCTTGATCCTGTTCTCATCTGATGTCCATACAAGTCTGGTAAGTGGTTCCATCAATGGTCCCTGGATAGCGATCGGGAGTGGGAAGTCTGCTCAATATGTTTCCTCCCTAATCTAGAGATGCTAGACTGATTGATTAATTCAACACAGATGGAGAATTGAATTGGAGTCCTTGTACTGTTTAGCTATTGCCTGGATAAAGTGAAAGAGCCACTAAGGGCCCATTCCCACTTCAGGTGATTTCGCGTTTCAATGAATAGCCACCAACAGCAAACCGAAGAACACAAGCTCTGCGCCCATTCCTTTCCCTTGCCGACTCTATCCCTCTGTCAGATGTTGATCTTTTTAAACTTGCAAACCAAGTACTAATTATTCTGACACTGTGACATTGTTGATCACACCACAGGGCTGATGATACCAATGGACCCTCCCGTTTAGAAATCTCAGCCACTGGGAGCTGATATAGGGTTCAGTAGTCGCTCTCTCGCCTCTAAGTTAGAATGTGTGGGTTCAAGCTGCACTGCAGGATGGGAAGACAAAATCCAAGCTGACACCAGTGCAGCATTTAGGGAGTGCTGCATTGTCAGAGGTGCTGTCTTTCGGATGAGATGCTAAACTATGGTCCTGTCTGCCTGCTCAGGGGGACATAACAGATTATATGGAATACTTCAAAGAAGAGCAACAGAGTTCTTCTGGCTGACACTCGATTAACTGGCCGTGTATCTTAGTGCTGTTTGTGGGATCCTATTGCACAACAATTGTCTGCTGCATTTACCGATATAACAACAATAACTACACTTCAAAAGTAGTTCCTTGCCTGTCCCGAGGGTGCCACTATATAAATGCAAGTTCTTCCGATCACAATCTTTTTCGATTTTATTAATACTGCTGTGCTCACTGTTTCTCTGAACTTTTAACTCTTATTACCCCCAGTGTCCAAATATAGTGTCCTTCTTTCTATATCCCCACTAGAACTCATAGAAACATAAAAAATAGGTGCAGGAGTAGGCCATTCGGCCCTTCAAGTCTGCACCACCATTCAATAAGATCATGGCTGATCATTCACCTCAGTACCCCTTTCCTGCTTTCTCTCCATACCCCTTGATCCCTTTAGCCGTAAGGGTCATATCTAACTCCCTCTTGAATATATCCAGTGAACTGGCATCAACAACTCTCTGCGGCAGGAAATTCCACAGGTTAACAACTCTCTGAGTGAAGAAGTTTCTCCTCATCTCAGTCCTAAATGGCCTAACCCTTATCCTCAGACTATGTCCCCTGGTTCTGGACTTCCCCAACATCAGGAACAATCTACCAGCATCTAACCTGTCCCGTCCCGTCAGAATCTTATACTTTTCTATGAGATCCCCTCTCATTCTTCTAAACTCCAGTGTAAAAGGCCCAGTTGATCCAGTCTCTCCTCATATGACAGTCCAGCCATCCCTGGAATCAGTCTGGTGAACCTTTGCTGCACTCCCTCAATAGCAAGAATGTCCTTCCTCAGATTAGGAGAGCAAAACTGAACATAATATTCCAGGTGAGGCCTCACCAAGGCCCTGTACAACTGCAGTAAGACCTCCCTGCTCCTATACTCAAATCCCCTAGCTATGAAGGCCAACATACCATTTGCCTTCTTTAACGCCTGCTGTACCTGTATGCCAACTTTCAATGACTGATGTACCATGACACCCAGGTCTTGTTGCACCTCCCCCTTTCCTAATCTGCCGCCATTCTGTCTTTGCGTTTTTGCCCCCAAAGTGGATAACCTCACATTTATCCACATTATACTGCTTCTGCCATGCATTTGCCCACTCACCTAACCTGTCCAAGTCACCCTGCAGCCTCTTAGCGTCCCCCTCACAGCTCACACCGCCACCCAGTTTAGTGTCATCTGCAAACTTGGAGATATTACACTCAATTCCTTCATCTAAATCATTGATGTATATTGTAAAGAGCTGGGGTCCCAGCACTGAGCCCTGCGGCACTCCACTAGTCACTGCCTGCCATTCTGAAAAGGACCCGTTTATCCCGACTCTCTGCTTCCTGTCTGCCAACCAGTTCTCTATCCACGTCAGTATATTACCCCCAATACCATGCGCTTTGATTTTGCACACCAATCTCTGGTGTGGGACCTTGTCAAAAGCCTTTTGAAAGTCCAAATACACCACATCCACTGGTTCTCCCTTGTCCACTCTATTAGTTACATCCTCAAAAAATTCCAGAAGATTTGTCAAGCATGATTTCCTTTTCATAAATCCATACTGACTTGGACCAATCCTGTCACTGCTTTCCAAATGTGCTGCTATTTGATCCTTAATAATTGATTCCAACATTTTCCCACTACTGATGTCAGGCTAACTGGTCTATAATTCCCTTTTTTCTCTCTCCCTCCTTTTTTAAAAAGTGGTGTTACATTAGCTACCCTCCAGTCCATATGAGCTAATCCAGAGTCGATAGACTGTTGGAAAATGATCACCAATGCATCCAGTATTTCTAGGGCCACTTCCTTGAGTACTCTGGGATGCAGACTATCAGGCCCCGGTGATTTATTGGCCTTCAATCCCATCAATTTCCCTAACACAACTTCCTGCCTAATAAGGATATCCTTCAGTTCCTCCTTCTCACTAGACCCACTGTCCCCTAGTATTTCCGGAAGGTTATTTGTGTCATCCTTCATGAAGACAGAACCAAAGTATTTGTTCAATTGGTCTGCCATTTCTTTGTTCCCCATTATAAATTCACCTGAATCCGACTGCAAGGGACCGACATTTGTCTTCACTAATCTTTTTCTCTTCATATATCTATAGAAGCTTTTGCAGTCAGTTTTTATGTTCCCGACAAGCTTCTTCTCGTACTCTATTTTCCCCCTCTTAATTAAACCCTTTGTCCTCTTCTGCTGAATTCTAAATTTCTCCCAGTCCTCGGGTCTGCAGATTTTTCTGGCCAATTTATATGCCTCTTCCTTGGATTTAACACTATCCTTAATTTCCCTTGTTAGCCACGGTTGAGCCACCTTCCCAGTTTTATTTTTACTCCAGACAGGGATGTACAATTGCTGAAGTTCATCCATGTGATCTTTAAATGTTTGCCATTGCCTATCCACCCTTTAAGTATCATTTGCCAGTCTATTCTAGCCAATTCATGCCTCATACCATCGAAGTTACCTTTCTTTAAGTTCAGTACTCTAGTTTCTGAATTAATTGTGTCACTCTCCATCCTAATAAAGAATTCTACCATGTTATGGTCACTCTTCCCCAAGGGGCCTCGCACAACAAGTTTGCTAATTATCCTCTCTCATTACACATCACCCAGTCTAGGATGGCCAGCTCCCTGGTTGGTTCCTCGACATATTGGTCTAGAAAACCATGCCTAATACACTCCAGGAAATCCTCCTCCACTGCATTGCTACCAGTTTGGTTAGCCCAATCAATATGTAGATTAAAGTCACCCATGATAACTGCTGTACCTTTATTGCATGCATCCCTAATTTCTTGTTTGATGCTGTCCCCAACCTCACTAGTACTGTTTGGTGGTCTGTACACAATTCCCACTAGTGTTTTCTGCCCTTTGGTATTCCGTAGCTCCACCCATACCGATTCCACATCATCCAGGCTAATGTCCTTCCTTACTATTACATTCATTTCCTCTTTAACCAGCAATGCCACCCGCCTCCTTTTCCTTTCTGTCTATCCTTCCTAAATGTTGAATGCCCCTCGATGTTGAGTTCCCAGCCTTGGTCACCCTGGAGCCATGTCTCTGTGATGCCAATTACATCATATCCACTAACTGTTATCTGCGCAGTTAATTCGTCCACCTTATTCCGAATACTCCTCGCATTGAGGCACAGAGCCTTCAGGCTTGTCTTCTTAACACCCTTTGCCTCTTTAGAGTTTTGCTGCAATGTGTCCCTTTTTGCTTTTTGCCTTAGGTTTCTCTGCCCTCCACTTTTACTTTTCTTCTTTCTATCTTTTGCTTCTGCCCCCATTCTACTTCCCTCTGTCTCCCTGCATAGGTTCCCATCCCCCTGCCATATTAGTTTAACTCCTTCCCAACAGCACTAGCAAACACTCCCCCTAGGACATTGGTTCCAGTCCTGCCCAGGTGCAGACCGTCCGGTTTGTAATGGTCCCACCTCCCCCAGAACCAGTTCCAATGCCCGAGGAATTTGAATTCCTCCCTCTTGCACCATTCCTCAAGCCACGTATTCATCTGAGCTATCCTGCGATTCCTACTCTGACTAGCACGTGGCACTGGTAGCAATCCTGAGATTACTACTTTTGAGGTCCTACTTTTTAATTTCGCTCCTAGCTCCCTAAATTCATCTTGTAGGACCTCATCCCATTTTTTACCTATATCGTTGGTACCTATATGTACCACGACAACTGGCTGTTCACCCTCCCTTTTCAGAATGTCCTGCACCCACTCCGAGACATCCTTGACCCTTGCACCAGGGAGGCAACATACCATCCTGGAGTCTCGGTTGCGGTCGCAGAAACACCGATCGATTCCCCTTACAATTGAATCCCCTATCACTATCGCTCTCCCACTCTTTTTGCTGCCCTTCTGCGCAGCAGAGCCACCCACGGTGCCATAGACTTGGCTGCTGCTGCCCTCCCCTGATGAGTCATCCCCCTCAACAGTACCCAAAGCGGTGTATCTGTTTTGCAGGGGGATGACCGCAGGGGCCCCCTGCACTACCTTCCTTGCACTGCTCTTCCTGTTGGTCTTCCATTCCCTATCTGGCTGTGTACCCTTTACCTGCGGTAAGACCAACTAACTGAACATGCTACTCACATCATTCTCAGCATCGTGGATGCTCCAGAGTGAATTCACCCACAGCTCCAATGCCGCAATGTGGTCTGTCAGGAGCTGCAGCCGGATACACTTCCCACACACGTAGTCGTCAGGGACACCGGAAGCGTCCCTGACTTCCCATAGTACAGGAGGAGCATAACATATGTCCGAGCTCTCCTGCCATGACTTAACCCCTAGATAAACTTAATTTGGCAACAACAATGCTAAAAGGTTACTTACTGATAAAGAAAAAGAAAAACTACTCACCAATCACCAGCCAATCACTTACCCCCTTGGCTGTGACGTCACCTTTCGATTTCTTTCTACTTCTTTTTTGCCTTCTGCCCCTGCTGCAGCTGCACCGGCTGGGCCTTTATAGGCCTCACCAATGCCACGAACTCCCTGCTACTCGCACTCCCGCCTCTCCGACGTGTTGGGCCTTTATAGGCCTCACCAATGCCACGAACTCCCTGCTACTCGCACTCCCGCCTCTCCGACGTGTTGGGCCTTTATAGGCCGCTCCGACATCCCCGGACTCCCTGCTACTCGCAGTCCCGCCTCTCCGACGTGTTGGGCCTTTATAGGCCGCTCCGACATCCCCGGACTCCCTGCTACTCGCACTCCCGCCTCTCCGACGTGTTGGGCCTTTATAGGCCGCTCCGACATCCCCGGACTCCCTGCTACTCGCACTCCCGCCTCTCCGATGTGTTGGGCCTTTATAGGCCGCTCCGACATCCCCGGACTCCCTGCTACTCGCACTCCCGCCTCTCCGACTCATTCTTTGTCAGGACCCCCTCATTTCCCTCAAACTCCCCTTTCTCTTACAGTCTGCCGAGGAAAGATTGGGCCCCGCCCCATTTGGGGGCGGTACCGCTCATGAGGCGTGAGACTTTCTGCCAGGCGTACAAGTCTCGCCTCTCGTGTGAAATTGAGGTTACCGCCCCCAAAAGGAAGTGGAGCACAAAATAACGGGCACCACTTCCTGTCTGGGTCACTTGCGGGCCGGACGTGTTGGGAGCGGGGTGCTGGGCCACACACTGGGCCGTGTAGTGCTGCCACGTAGAAGGGCCCTTCCCCTCGTCAACGGGGAGGGCCCAAGCTGCAAACTCTCCAGCAAAAGAAGGGTCCTCCCTGGACCACCAACCGTGCCAACAACCCGGTACTCGCGCAGAGCGCTGGGCTGACCAATCACGGCACAGATCCCACAGAGTGCCAAGCCGACCGATCGCGGAGTGCCGAGCCGACCGATCGCGGAGTGCCGAGCTGATCGATCGTGGAGTGCCGAGCTGATCGATCGTGGACTACCGAGCTGATCGATCGTGGAGTGCCGAGCTGACCGATCGCGGAGTGCCAAGCTGACCAATCGTGGAGTGCCAAGCTGACCAATCACGGAGTGCCGAGCAAACCAATCGCACAGGGCCGAGCTGACCAATCGCACAGGGCCGAGCTGACCAATCGCACAGGGCCGAGCTGACTAATCGCACAGGGCCGAGCTGACCAATCGTGGAATGCCAAACTGACCAATCGCAGAGTGCCGAACTGACTGATTGGCGAACTGACCAATCGCGGCCGCAGCCCGCGTTCAAAGCGCCAACAGGACGCAGGATAAATCGCAGCTGTTCCCACAGCTCACCTCTCTGGATTCCTCGTGCTATATAACGTATGTTTGGAATCACACAATCACTACTTTCCTCATCGGTTTGGACTTTGCTTACTTTGGCCAACACAGAGATGCATTGTGCTGTGGGCCTTGCCCCATCCCCTGGGTTTTCCCAGACAATGAAATTTAAAAGTCTCATTTAAAACAAACAGACCCACGGAAATTGAAATGATTGCTTTTCACCAGGTCCTCAGCCGCACTTTGTGTGTGAGTCGGTGCCCCAGAGCAGGGAAAATCCGTGTGTCGCTGCCGTAGTTTTCCAACAGACACAGCCACTGGTGAAGCTCCCTGTCAGCAGCTCACACTCGGACAATCGGCCACAGATATTAAACTTCTTTACAAATAAATGAGATGAGAATAAGACAAAGTAAATTAAAAGCAAATAAAACTGCAAGATGCTCGGGTTCCCAGCAGGTGGAGCTGAAGCCACTTGAGCAAGCAGTAAAGATGTATTGAACCAACCTCTGGCACCGAAGCCATTTCACTCATGTACCACGTGAAGCCCAGGTCAGGAGCAGAGGAGGCAGAAGACCAGGAACAAGTTATCTGGCGGGGTGCGGGGGAGGTGTGGCTCTTTTTTGGGGTGGTGGAAAATCTAACTTTATGAAAGACAATAATTAACGTCGGCAGTTAAGCCAAGTAAAGTGAGCAGTGTTGACCTGTGGGAGCAACAGGACACAATGCCACAGTATGGTGGGATGTAGGATTGTGCCTGCGATCATCCACTTATTGAGGCTCTGATCTCCATCATGTTTGAGAGGAAGCAATGAGCAGAGCTAGGTGGCTTCCCACTGGCAGTGGGGGCAGGGGGCGGGGGCAGGGGGCGGGGGGACTGGGGGGAGGGGCGTGGGCAGGGGGCGGGGGCGGGTGGGGGGGGCAGGTAAGGGGGAGGTAGGGGGTGGGGTGGGTGGAGGGGATGGACAGGGGGCAGGGGGGTGGGGGGTGAGGGGGGGTGGGGGAGGGGGGTGTAGGGGGTGAGGGGGTGTGGGGGGTGGAGTGGGGGAGGGGGGTATAGAGGGTGGGGGGGTGTAGGGGTTGGGGCAGGGGCTGTGGGGAGGTGTGGGGGGGTGGGGGGTTAGAGGGGGCAGGGAGTGTGGGGGGGGGACGGGGTGGGGGAGAGGGGTGTAGGGGGGTTGGGGCGGGGAGTGGGGGGGGGTAGGGGGGTAGGGGGGAGAGGTGGGGGGTTAGGGGGGCAGGGGGTGTGGGGAGGGGCGGGGTGGGATGGGGGTGCAGGGCGGGGGAGGGGGGTGTACGGGGTGAGGGGGTGTGGGGGGTGCGGGGTGGGGGAGGGGGGTGTATGGGGTGGGTGGTGTGGGAGGTTGGGGCGGGGGGTGGGGGCTAGGGAGGCAGAGGGTGCGGGTTGGGGGGAGGGGGGTGTAGGGGGGTGGGGCGGGGGAGGGGGGTGTAGGGGGTGTGGGGTGTGGGGGGTTGGGGCGGGGGGTTGTGGGGAGGGGTGGGGGGGTGGGGCGAGGGGTGGGGGGTGGGTGTGTAGGGGGGCAGGGGATAGGGGGGGTTAGGCTGTACGGACGATATGTCTCTTTTAACAAAAGATGGGGAATACCCGTTTTTCATCCGTAGTTGATGACTGCAAATTAAATCATAAAAAGCAACAGCTTTGTGCGTGCGACCCACAAGGATGCAATGTCATTATTGAGGCACATTACAGAGGGAGGTAAGTCGGCACTCGAGCACTTTCCCTGCAAGAAGTGATACAAAGGTGTGGAGCAATGTGTGCCTCAATGTTTTGGACGGGTTTCCACAGGACCATGATTTGGGTTGTCACTTCACTTTACTTCTGGATGCAGAATTGAGGGAGAGTCACCCCACGACCCCTCTCTTCACAGAATGATGGCTATGCAGCCACAGAAAAGGGCCATTAGCCCCATCGGGCGGTGCAAGTGCTTGCTATTCAACTGGAAATTCCTCATTTCTCTGCCCTTTTTCTTCTATGTTTTTAGATTTATTCTTTTCAAATACTTATGCAATTCCCCGTCAAATGATATTGTCATCTCTGCCTGAGTATCCACTCGTGGTAAAGCATTTCATGATCTAATAACCTCCTGTGTGAAACATTCATCTTGCACAAGCTCCTGGCTTGATGGTTCTGAAGTAGCCGCTGGCAGAGAGCTGAAAGCGGGCGGTCAGCAGGTAACCGTGTGACGGGCAAGTCCAATGGAAGGAGGGTAGAAGCAGAGGGCTCCAAATTGCCCCTTTTTGTGGCTCCGGGAGGGGGGGGGGGGGTTGGTGCTGATGGGGCGTAGAACAGTTTTCGCCCAGGGGGTGGGGGTGCCACTGGCTCCTGCAAAATTACGCGAGGGTTAGCGGAGGCACAGCCATAGAAGCACCGCACCCCACCAGTAGTGCCCCGGGCCACCGTGCAGTCGCCGATAACACCATCACTGTGCGCGGCGACCCCTGAGCATCGCACGGCGACCCCTGAGCATCACGCGGCGACCCCTGAGCATCGCGCGGCGACCCCTGAGCATCGCGCGGCGACCCCTGAGCATCGCGCGGCGACCCCTGAGCATCGCGCGCCGACCCCTGAGCATCGCGCGGCGACCCCTGAGCATCGCGCGGCGACCCCTGAGCATCGCGCGGCGACCCCTGAGCATCGCGCGCCGACCCCTGAGCATCGCGCGGCGACCCCTGAGCATCACGTGGCGACCCCTGAGCATCACGTGGCAACCTCTGAGCATCACGTGGCAACCTCTGAGCATCGCACGGCGACCCCTGAGCATCGCGCGGCGACCCCTGAGCATCGCGCGCCGACCCCTGAGCATCGCACGGCGACCCCTGAGCATCGCGCGGCGACCCCTGAGCATCACGTGGCGACCCCTGAGCATCGCGCGGCGACCCCTGAGCATCGCGTGGCAACCTCTGAGCATCGCGCGGCGACCCCTGAGCATCGCACGGCGACCCCTGAGCATCACGCGGCGACCCCACCCGGCGGAGGATATTGCCCTGTGCCCCGCGAGGCTGCCACGAGCGGTGCCAACGCCAGCCTCACGACTCGCAAACCGGGCCGACACCCACTTGCACACGCACATTAAAGGTGAGGTCGGGAGCGCCCCATCTGAGCAGTTTGGCCGACTCGCCGGTTGTCTTGCTCTGTTGCGTGGCTGCCATCGGGCACTCCATTTTAGGTGCCAGGCTGCAGCCTCACCATCAGACCGCCCTGGTCACCCAATGGCAGCCCGGCAGAGTGCGCAGCGACCCTCCCTTTAACGAAAGAGGAGAGACATTGGAACACGTCAGCTACGTGGAGCAGCCGCTCAGCACTGCCGATCGGGTCCCGTCTGTTACATCTCTTAATTTCCAATGAAATACGAACTCCGATGGTAGTTTTAACTTCTTTATTTTGGCAGAGAGCAACAGGCTGCTGGCTGATTGCCAGTTCCTTTGTCTTACTGGGACCACATGGTCAAAATGGCTGTATTTATACCGGGTTCAATTTACAGAAAAGAACTCGCCTTCTTTGACCTTATTGGCTCAATTAATAGTCTTTTAACGTTTTAATTGGCTCGCTACCCAAGGTCCGAAAATGTCAAGTTGATTGATGACTTAATGCAATGTGGCCTGTGTTTTTTCACAGCCTGTCTAAATGCAGCCTGGCTGCAGAGCTTGAATTCTCTATCACCGTCCCTAAGGGGAAGTGGAACACGCGAGATTGTGCTCCACTTCCTCTGAGGGACGGTAACGGCCGGAGCAGGGCGGGGCTTGCACACCGGCAGCAGAAAGTCCTGCCCCGAGTTGGTTACTGCCCCCCATCGGGACGCTGGGAAATTTCTGCCCCAGGAAACGTGGGAAAAACAAGTCAACTTCTGTCAGGGAGGTCAGCTTCAAATTAACTTTAGTGAGGAGATTATATTGGAAGTTGATCTGTTCGGAGATTGGATGACATGTGGTACCATGTGAACTGAATGCTGCCCATGTCATGCCGACAAAACAGACTCCAGTCGATGACAATGGGGGTGGGGGAGGGTGGGAGCTCATCAAATGTCCCATCGGCAGCCAAGGCTTGCCTGATGCAAATTGCAGACGGTCCTGTAAATGGAAACAGGCTGCTTAAATATTCAACTCGGTGTCTGAGACTCATTGCAATCTTCAGGTACAAATAGAGAGAGCTCGCAGGGTGCATGTCCACGCTTTTGTACCAGGCATTGAGCGGCCTAACCACAGCTCCTTAAAGGGACTGCTGGAGCTGCTCAGGAAATAGGCCGACATTGCTTTGTTGGCCCAGGAAACAAATTCAGCCTGTTGCGAGGCTGTAGCCCTCTGCCCCGAAATCGCCACCTTCCTGGGCCTGGCTTCCTGCCCTCCCTCCCACTGCAGCTCCCGGCGAGCCCATCGACTTCCTGTCATGTATGTACATTCTGTTTGTAGCCACCAGATGGTGTCACTGTTGGAGGCCACTGAGCAGCACGCACATGGTGCTGCTCTGGTATAAAAGGCCAGTCATTTTGAGATCGGGCACTTTGGGCCTAAATAAAGCAGAGCCAAGGTCGTACCTTGCTTAGAGACGAGCTCAGGCTGCAGCCGGACTCTGCACCGGATGAGAATCAGCGGGGCGCAGGGGAGTCATCGATCGGCAAATGGGCGGGGAGGCTTCATAAGCAACTGGAGTAGGCCGCAAGACCCGAGTAATAACCCGAAACTCCCGCGTTTGCAACGACGGGTTTTTATAGGTCGGAGCGGCCTATAGAAGGCCCAGCAGGAGCTCGAGAGTCAGCGGCAGTTGGTGAGAGGCGGGAGCGGCATCGGAGCAGCCTATAAAAGGCCCAGCGGGAGCTCGAGAGTCAGCGGCAGTTGGCGAGAGACGGGAGCAGCGTCGGAGCGGCCTATAAAAGGCCCAGCGGGAGCTCGAGAGTCAGCGGCAGTTGGTGAGAGGCGGGAGCAGCGTCGGAGCGGCCTATAAAGGCCCAGCGGGAGCGCGAGAGTCAGCGGCAGTTGGCGAGAGGCGGGAGCAGCGTCGGAGCGGCCTATAAAAGGCCCAGCGGGAGCTCGAGAGTCAGCGGCAGTTGGTGAGAAGCGGGAGCGGCCTATAAAAGGCCCAGCGGGAGCGCGAGAGTCAGCGGCAGTTGGTGAGAAGCGGGAGCGGCCTATAAAAGGCCCAGCGGGAGCACGAGAGTCAGCGGCAGTTGGTGAGAAGCGGGAGCGGCCTATAAAAGGCCCAGCGAGAGCGCGAGAGTCAGCGGCAGTTGGCGAGAGGCGGGAGCAGCGTCGGAGCGGCCTATAAAGGCCCAGCGGGAGCGCGAGAGTCAGCGGCAGTTGGTGAGAAGCGGGAGCGGCCTATAAAAGGCATACTTGTGCAGCTACAGCGGGAGAGAAAGCAAAAAAGAAGTAGAAAGGAATCAAAAGGTGACGTCACAGCCAATGGAGTAAATGATTGGCTGGTGATTGGTGAATAGCTTTTCTTTTTATTTTTATATCAGTAAGTAAACTGCAACATTGTTATTACCAATTTAAGGGTATCTAAGGGTTAAGGCATGGCAGGAGAGATCGGTCATGTGATATGCTCCTCCTGTGCCATGTGGGAACTCAGGGACGCTTCCGGTGTCCCTTACGACTACGTGTGCGGGAAGTGTATCGCCTCCAGCTCCTGACGGACCGCGTTGCGGAATTGGAGCTGAGGGTGGATTCACTCTGAAGCATCCACGATGCTGAGAATGACATAAGTGGCACGTGTAGTGAGTTGGTCTTACCGCATGAGAAGGATCCACAGCCAGCTAGGGAATGGAAGACCAGCAGGAAGAGTAGTACAAAGAAGGTAGTGCAGGGGTCCCATCTGGTCATCCCCCTGCAAAACAGATACACTGTTTTGAGTGCTGTTGAGGGAGATGACTCATTAGGGGAGAGCAACAGCAGCCAAGTTCATGGCATCGTGGCTGGCTCTGTTGTACAGGAGGGCATAAAAAAGAGTGGGAAAGCGATAGTGATAGGGGATTCAATAATAAGGGGAATAGATAGGCGTTTCTGCGGCCGCAATCGAGACTCCAGGATGGTATGTTGCCTCCCTGGTGCAAGGGTCAAGGATGTCTCCGAGCGAGTGCAGGACATTCTGAAAAGCCAGTTGTCGTGGTGCACATTGGTACCAACGACATAGGTAAAAAAAGGGATAATGTCCTACGAGACGAATTGAAGGAGTTAGGAGTTAAATTAAAAAGTAGGACCTCAAAAGTAGTAATCTCGGGATTGCTACCAGTGCCACGTGCTAGTCAGAGTAGGAATCACAGGATAGCACAGATGAATACGTGGCTTGAGCAGTGGTGCAGCAGGGAGGGATTCAAAGTCGTGGGGCATTGGAACAGGTTCTGGGGGAGGTGGGACCAGTACAAACCGGACGGTCTGCACTTGGGCAGGAACGGAACCAATGACCTAGGGGGAGTGTTTGCTAGTGCTGTTGGTGAGGAGTTAAACTAATATGGCAGGGGGATGGGAACCAATACAGGGAGACAGAGGGAAACAAAAAGGAGACAAAAACAAAAGACAGAAAAGAGATGAGTAAAAGTGGAGGGCAGAGAAACCAAAGGCAAGAAACAAAAAGGGCCACTGAATATAAAAGGGCTGCAGGAGAGGTAAAAACTAAAAATCATGGTTTAAAAACTAGGATGAAAACACTCTACCTAAATGCACGCAGCATTAGAAATAAAGTAAATGAGTTGACGGCACAAATCATTACAAATGGGTATGATTTGGTGGCCATTACAGAGACATGGTTGCAAGGTGGCCAGGACTGGGAATTAAACGTACATGGGTATCTGACGATTCGGAAAGATCGGCAGGAAGGGAAGGGAGGTGGGGTAGCTCTGTTAATAAGGGATGATATCAGGGCAGGTGTAAGAGATGATATTGGCTCCAATGAACAAAATGTTGAATCATTGTGGGTGGAGATTAGAGATAGTAAAGGGAAAAAGTCACTGGTGGGCGTAGTTTATAGGCCCCCAAATAATAACTTCATGGTGGGGCGGGCAATAATCAAGGGAATAATGGAGGCATGTGAAAAAGGAACGGCAGTAGTTATGGGGGATTTTAACCTACATATCGATTGGTCAAATCAAATCGCAGGGGGTAGCCTGGAGGAGGAATTCATAGAATGCATACGGGATTGTTTCTTAGAACAGTATGTAACAGAGCCTACAAGGGAGCAAGCCATTTTGGATCTGGTCCTGTGTAATGAGACAGGAAAAATAAACGATCTCCTCGTAAAAGATCCTCTCGGAATGAGTGATCACAATATGGTTGAATTTGTAATACAGATTGAGGATGAGGAAGTTGTGTCAGAAACGAGCGTACCATGCTTAAACAAAGGGGACTACAGTGGGATGAGGGCAGAGTTGGCTAAAGTAGACTGGAAACAAGGACTAAACGGTGGCACAATTATGGAACAGTGGAGGACTTTTAAGGAGCTCTTTCATAATGCGCAACAAAAATATATTCCAGTGAAAAAGAAGGGCGGCAAGAGAAGAGATAACCAGCCGTGGATAACCAAAGAAATAAAGCAAAGTATCAAATCAAAGACCAATGCGTATAAGGTGGCCAAGGTTAGTGGGAAACTAGAGGATTGGGAAGATTTTAAGTAACAGCAAAGAATGACTAAAAAAACAATAAAGAAAGGGAAGATAGATTACGAAGGTAAACTTGCGCAAAACATAAAAACAGATAGTAAAAGCTTTTACAGATATATAAAATGGAAAAGAGTGACTAAAGTAAATGTTGGTCCCTTAGAAGATGAAAAGGGGGATTTAATAATGGGAAATGTGGAAATGGCTGAGACCTTAAACAATTATTTTGCTTCCATCTTCACAGTGGAAGACACAAAAACTATGCCAAAAATTGCTGGTCATAGGAATGTGGGAAGGGAGGACCTTGAGATGATCACTATCACTAGGGAGGTAGTGCTGGACAGACTAATGGGACTGAAGGTAGGCAAATCCCCTGGTCCTGATGAAATGCATCCCAGGGTATTAAAAGAGATGGCGGAAGTTATAGCAGATGCATTTGTTATAATCTACCAAAATTCTCTGGACTCTGGGGAGGTACCAGCAGATTGGAGAGCAGCTAATGTAACGCCTCTGTTTAAAAAAGGGGGCAGACAAAAGGCAGGTAACTATAGGCCGGTTAGTTTATCATCTGTAGTGGGGAAAATGCTTGAAGCTATCATTAAGGAAGAAATAGCGGGACATCTGGATAGGAATAGTGCAATCAAGCAGACGCAGCATGGATTCATGAAAGGGAAATCATGTTTAACTAACTTACTGGAATTCTTTGAGGATATAACGAGCATGGTGGATAGAGGTGTACCGATGGATGTGGTGTATTTAGATTTCCAAAAGGCATTCGATAAGGTGCCACGCAAAAGGTTACTGCAGAAGATAAAGGTACGCGGAGTCAGAGGAAATGTATTAGCATGGATAGAGAATTGGCTGGCGAACAGAAAGCAGAGAGTCGGGATAAATGGGTCCTTTTCCGGTTGGAAATCAGTGGTTAGTGGTGTGCCACAGGGATCAGTGCTGGGACCACAACTGTTTACAATATACATAGATGACCTAGAGGAGGGGACAGAGTGTCGTGCAACAAAATTTGCAGATGACACTAAGATTAGTGGGAAAGCGGGTTGTGTAGAGGACTCAGAGAGACTGCAAGGAGATTTGGATAGGTTAAGCGAATGGGCTAAGGTTTGGCAGATGGAATACAATGTCGGAAAGTGTGAGGTCATCCACCTTGGGAAAAAAAACAGTAAAAGGGAATATTATTTGAATGGGGAGAAATTACAACATGCTGTGGTGCAGAGGGACCTGGGGGTCCTTGTGCATGAATCCCAAAAGGTTAGTTTGCAGGTGCAGCAGGTAATCAGGAAGGCGAATGGAATGTTGGCCTTCATTGCGAGAGGGATGGAGCACAAAAGCAGGGAGGTCCTGCTGTAACTGTATAAGGTATTGGTAAGGCCGCACCTGGAGTACTGCGTGCAGTTTTGGTCACCTTACTTAAGGAAGGATATACTAGCTTTGGAAGGGGTACAGAGACGATTCACTAGGCTGATTCGAGAAATGAGGGGGTTACCTTATGATGATAGATTGAGTAGACTGGGTCTTTACTCCTTGGAGTTCAGAAGGATGAGGGGTGATCTTATGGAAACATTTAAAATCATGAAAGGGATAGACAAGATAGAGGCAGAGAGGTTGTTTCCATTGGTGGGGAAGACTAGAACTAGGGGGCACAGCCTCAAAATACGGAGGAGCCAATTTAAAACCGAGTTGAGAAAGAATTTCTTCTCCCAGAGGGTTGTGAATCTGTGGAATTCTCTGCCCAAGGAAGCAGTTGAGGCTAGCTCATTGAATGTTTTCAAGTCAAAGATAGATAGATTTTTAAGCAATAAGGGAATTAAGGGTTACGGGGAGAGGGCGGGTAAGTGGAGCTGAGTCCACGACCAGATCAGCCATGATCTTATTGAATGGCGGAGCAGGCTCGAGGGGCTAGATGGCCTACTCCTGTTCCTAATTCTTCTGTTCTTATGTTCTTAGTTAAACAGTACTCAGTTTAGACCTTTATTGCAAACATAACATTTGGCGACGAGAATTGTGTTTGCAAAATGAGCACGATTAGATTTTTAGAATGGAGGGAGAGGATTGGGCAGACTTTGTCAGCCATTTGAACCAGTACTGCGTGGCCAACAAAATGAAGGGGGTCGACGATGCAGATCGGTGCCGGGCCGTGTTCCTCACTGTGTGCGGTTCAAAGATCTACGGTCTGATAAAAAATCTACTCATGCCGAGTGATCCAATAGAGAAAACATATGAGGAGTTGTGTACATTGGTACGGGAGCATCTCAAGCCAGACGACGGCATCATCATCTTGAGATACAGGTTTTATACACACGTTCGATTGGAGGGCCAGAGAGAGGCGGAATTCGTTGCTGACCCGAGGCGTCTAGCGAGACCGTGCAAGTTCGGGACGGTGTTGGCAGACATGCTGCGGGACGTCTTTGTTATCGGTATCAACCACGAGGTGATCCTGCACAAACTTCTGGCGGTGGAGGAGTTGGATTTAAAAAGGGCCATCCAGATTGTTCAATCATGTATGACGACGGACAGGAGTCTAAAGCAAATAGCGGTGAAGAACCAAACCTCGGCAAGTACTGTAAGTGCGATTGATTCGGTGTTCGGCAGAGCGGCTCGTGGCAGGGCCGATCTGGCAGCGTTTGAGAAACCTGTGGCTGCCCAAAGTCCGCCAGCGGGAATGTATCCGACTTCTCCGTGTTGCCGCTGTGGGTGAAATCGTCAGCACCAGCAGTGCTGGTTTAAGCAATAGAGTTACAAAGGCTGTCTGAGAGTGCGGCATCTCCAGCGCAAGTGTCTGCAGATGAGCAAGCGTGCTGTGACACACCACGTGGAGGATGAGAGTCAGACTAGCAATCCGAGATGCCAGAGGAGGAAGTGTATTGTCTGTACTCTTTCATAACCGAGAGTAAACCAATTTTGATTAACGTGAAGTTTAACGGGATACCAGTATCAATGGAACTGGACACAGGGGCAAGTCAATCGACCATGAACGAGCGGGCATTTAATAAGCTGTGGGATACTAAGACTGTGAGGCCCAGGCTGAGCCCTGTTAACGCCAAGCTGCGCACCTACACCAAAGAACTGATAAAGGTGATTGGCAGTGCACAAATTAATGTGTCATATAACGGTGCGGTTCACGAGTTACCGCTGTGGATTGTTCCAGGCAATGGTCCAACGCTGCTCGACAGGAGCTGGTTGGAGAAAATCAGATGCGACTGGAACAACATAAAGGCGTTGTCATCGGAGGAAGATACATGTGCCCAAGTATTGAGCAAGTTCCCCTCGCTGTCCGAACCGGGTATCGGCAACTTCACGGGAGCCAAGGTGCAGATCCACGTGACGCAGATGCAAGATCCGTCCATCATAAAGCTCGGGCAGTGCTGTATATGATGAGGGAGAAGGTAGAAATTGAACTGGACAGACTCCAGCGTGAAGGGATCATATCACCGGTCAAATTTAATGAATGGGCCAGCCCCATTGTTCCTGTGCTGAAAAGTGATGGCACAGTCAGAATCTGTGGAAACTACAAGGCTACGATCAACAGGGTTTCGAAACAAGATCAGTACCCGTTACCGAAGGCTGATGACTTGTTTGCAGTGCTAGCCAGAGGGAAGTCGTTCACAAAACTGGACTTTATTTCGGCCTATATGACACAGGAGTTGGTCGAGACATTGAAGAGACTTACGTGCATTAACACGCACAAAGGACTGTTTATTTACCACAGATGCTCTTTCGGAATTCGCTCGGCTGCAGCAATATTCCAGAGGAATATGGAAAGTCTACTGAAATCCGTTCCCAGAACCGTCGTGTTCCAAGATGACATCCTGATCACCGGTCGTGACTCCAAGGAACATCTGAATAACCTGGAAGAGGGTCTACTGCGTTTGGATAGAGTGGGACTCAGACTGAAACGCTCGAAGTGTGTCTTCATGGCACCGGAGGTCGAATTCCTCGGGAGGAAAATCGCGCTGATGGCATCAGACCTACTGACGTGAAAACCAAATTCATCAAGAATGCACCCAAACCGCAGAACGTGACGGAGCTGTGTTCATTCCTGGGTCTACTCAACTACTTTGGTAACTTCCTACCTAAATTGAGCACCTTATTTGAACCACTGCACATGCTATTGAGAAAAGGCAACAACTGGGTGTGGGGCGCATCGCAAGACAGAGCTTTCGAGAAAGCCACCAATCTGCTTTGCTCGAACAAGCTGCTGGTACATTGTGACCCATGTAAACTTTTAGTTTTGGCCTGTGACGCATCGTCGTATGGAATTGGTTGCGTATTACAACAAGCCAAGGAGTCGGGGAAACTTCAACCTGTCACTTATGCATCCAAAAGTTTGTCTAAAGCAGAAAGAGCCTGCAGCATGGTAGAAAAAGAATCTTTAGCGTGTGTGTACAGTGTTAAAAAGATGCATCAATACTTGTTCGGTCCGAGGTTCGAATTAGAGACCAATCACAAGCCGCTCATTTCATTGTTTTCCGAGAGCAAAGGTATCAATACCAACGCTTCACCCCGCATCCAAAGGTGGGCGCTGACATTATTTGCCTATGGTTATGTCATTCGCCACAGACCTGGCACAGAGAATTGTACCGATGCTTTGAATCGGTTGCCCTTACATAGAAACATAGAAAATAGGTGCAGGAGTAGGTCATTCGGCCCTTCGAGCCTGAACCACCATTCAATATGATCATGGCTGATCATTCACCTCAGTACCCCTTTCCTGCTTTCTCTCCATACCCCTTGATCCCTTTAGCCGTAAGGGCCATATCTAACTCCCTTTTGAATATATCTAATGAACTGGCATCAACAACTCTCTGCGGTAGAGAATTCCACAGGTTAACAACTCTCTGAGTGAAGAAGTTTCTCCTCATCTCGGTCTTAAATGGCTTACCCCTTATCCTTAGACTGTGACCCCTGGTTCTGGACTTCCCCAACATCGGGAGCATTCTTCCTGCATCTAACCTGTCCAGTCCCGTCAGAATTTTATATGTTTCTAAGAGATCCCCTCATTCTTCTAGACACCAGTGAATACAGGCCCAGTCGATCCAGTCTCTCCTCATATGTCAGTCCCACCATCCCGGGAATCAGTCTGGTGAACCTTCGCTGCACTCCCTCAATAGCAAGAACGTCCTTCCTCAGATTAGGAGACCAAAACTAAACGCAATATTCCAGGTGAGGCCTCACCAAGGCCCTGTACAACTGCAGTAAGACCTCCCTGTTCCTATACTCAAATCCCCTAGCTATGAAGGTCAACATACCATTTGCCTTCTTCACCGCCTGCTGTACCTGCATGCCAACCTTCAATGACTGATGTACCATGACATCCAGGTCTCGTTGCACTCCCCTTTTCCTAATCTGTCACCATTCAGATAATATTCTGTCTTCATGTTTTTGCCACCAAAGTGGATAACCTCACATTTATCCACATTATACTGCATCTGCTATGCATTTGCCCACTCACCTAACCTATTCAAGTCACCCTGCAGCCTCTTAGCATCCTCCTCACAGCTCACACCGCCACCCAGCTTAGCCACACCGGAGGTGGAAATGCCACAACTGGTGGATCTGATGTTAATCATGGATATTTTTGAGAGTGAAGGAACCCCTGTCACGGCTCAACAAGTTAAGACCTGGACCAGCCAGTACCCAATATCGGTGGTAAAGGTTTGCATCCTCAAAGGGGATTGGTCTGCCATACCTAAGCAAATGTGTGAGGAGTCCAAACCGTACATTCGTCGCAAGGACAAACTGTCTATTCAAGCAGATTGCATATTGTGGGGCAAACGTGTTGTAATGCCCAAGATAACGAGAGAAAGGTTTGTACGTGAGTCACACAGCACACATCCTGGTATAATGATGATGAAGGCCATCGCCAGGTCCCACGTATGGTGGCCAGGAATTGATTCTGAGCTGAAAGCATACGTGCATCAGTGCAACACCTGCATGCAGCTCAGCAAAGCACCAGCGGAATCGCCGCTGAGTCTGTGGTCATGGCCATCCAAACCTTGGTCCAGGATCCATGTAGATTTTGCAGGTCCCTTCCAGGGCAAGATGTTTTTAGTGGTGGAGGACACTTATTCGAAGTGGATAGAATACATAATCATGTCATCCAGTACGTCCACGGCAACCATAGAGAATCTCAATGTCATGTTCGCGACACATGGTTTGCCTGACTGTGGTGAGCGACAATGGGTCATGCTTCACCAGTCAGGAGTTTCAGGAGTTTGTAAAACTTAACGGCATAAAACATGTAAGGTCAGTAATGTTCAAGCCTGCGTCCAATGGGCAAGCAGAACGTGCAGTACAAATTATCAAGCAAAGTATGAGGAGAGTAACTCAAGGGTCACTGCAGACCTGCTTGTCCTGCATACTGCTGAGTTACAGGACAAGACCCCACACACTCACAGGGGTCTCGCCTGCTGAACTCAGAATGAAAAGAGGTCTTAAGACCAAGTTATCTCTGGTACACCCAGATTTAAATAATCATGTTGAATACAGAAGACAATGTCAACAAGGGTACCACAATCGCGCAACTGTGTCACGCGAGATTTCTGTTAATGATCTTGTATATGTGTTGAATTATGGTCAGGGTCCCAAATGGATCGCTGGTACGGTCATGGCCAAGGAGGGCAACAGAGTATTCGTTATTAAGCTCAAGAATGGGCAAACTTGCAGGAAACACATGGATCAGACAAAGCTGAGGCACACAGACAAGCCAGAGCAGTCGGACGAAGAAACCGTCGACGACCAACCAACCTACCAGCAGCCTTCAGAGGACTCAAGGGTCATCAGTGAACCCGGAATTTCCAACACGGACCTGTTCAATGAAAATGGACTTGCAATTCCTGATTTTATATCTTTAATACTCTTATGAATGACTCCACAAGGTCTAGTATTGTACTTGAGCTGTTGTGACCTTAGTTCCATTTATTGTAACTCCAGAGTGAGGCACAAGCAATGTGGGCAGCCTTTTATACTGGGCCCTGCACACCTATGCAGGTGACCCTCAGGTCTCCCACCGCAGTGCCCTCTGGGTGCACACCTTATGTGACTATACAGTTAGTATACATGGTCTACATACATGACATCACTTCCCTCCCCCCTAAGTCTTTAATGCAAATTGACTCGTACATTGACGGTGACCTGGGCTTTGC
Organism: Pristiophorus japonicus; assembly: GCF_044704955.1. Classification (NCBI taxonomy): domain Eukaryota; kingdom Metazoa; phylum Chordata; class Chondrichthyes; family Pristiophoridae; genus Pristiophorus; species Pristiophorus japonicus. The sequence continues at coordinate 68,900,980 of NC_091995.1, read as the reverse complement.
TCTTCCTGGTTGACCATTGGAGGGTCACTTCTAGCTTGGGTGGGTTGGTAGTGAGATTTGTTACCAGTGGAGGTCCCTGTGGTTTCTGGTTGTGAGTCCATGACTATTCCATTCTCCCCCTTCCCCCCCCACAGAGATCGGACTAATGGCCCGTTACACGCAAGTTGCATTCAAGTTCATCACATGGGTTTTACATTTACATCTTGGTACATTTGTTGAGTGGATTACAGTTGCGTTTCTTTTTGTGTGGTACATTTACATGATCAGTCCAGGTATATCAGTACAGGTACACAAGGACAGTCTAGTTCCAGCACGGCCGGATGAGATCTGGGTCGTCTGGTGGGTCTGTGGGCGAGGTGAACTCATTTTGTTCGAGTTGCCGGAGCTCAGGGCTCTTGCCGTTACTGCTAGTTTCGGGCAGGCCCAAAGACAGCTGATGTGTCTGTGACCTCTCTGTCCTTTTCGTTTGCACAGTGTCACTGCTGCTCCCTGGGAAGCGGTCTAAGCGAGTGAGCATTCCGTCTTATCGACGGTGGGGCTGCCTCGTCTTGTCTAGCAGTTTGCAGGGGACTGCTGGCTCGCTTTCCTTGAGGGCATCGTTGTGAGCACACTCTAGTTTGGGATCCTGGCTGGTCCAGGTCCCATTCGGAAGACCCTTCACTCTTGGGCATTGCCGTGTAGCGAGTGGGTTTGTAGGCTGCGCCTTTTCCACCCGGGTGGTGAGCGACAGTAGCCGACTGCGAGCATAGGCGCAGTTTACTGTTTCTGGCCCGTGGCGGTTCATGCCATCGGGTACCTGCAATGTTAAACTGGTCTGAGGCAGGGTATCACTACCAGTGCCTCTGCTCTCCGGGGATCGTTTACTCTGCGGCTTGTCTACTTCTGTCAACTGTGGGGACACTTTATGATACATCATTCTGGTCCCGGGAATGCAGGTTACAGCATTGGGTAGCTCGCTGGACCTGTATACGACCGTTAGGTGTTCGCTCGCTACATTGGCTGATTGCAGTTTGCATCCGACATCGCTCAACAACATTTTGCTCGTTACAGCTGGACTTTTACATTGGTTACCAATTTCAAGCAGTTCATTCAAAAATTGCGGGTTGCTGGCCTCCTTTAAAATGACCGTGCTACTTTTACCCCAATCGTCTTCCTTGCGCGAACCACGTGTTGTTGTTCCATTAGCACTGCACCTCGTGGTTTGGATGGCATCTTTTCCCTGTCCATGATGTTGACTGCCACGATCTTCTTTCCCACGGATTCTGCCACTGAAGCTGGGAAGGTGCATGTTATATATGTAAACCTGTAAATACCATGTTTAACCACCAGAGGGCTCATCCCCTGGAGTCACAAGGAATCCCACAATCCCTTGGGAGCACTTGTACATAAGGAGGCCTCACAGGCTGGAGAGGCACTCTGAGACCTTACTTTGAGCTTGCAGTATCTGGTCTGACTCTTTATTCAAGATATAACAACTAGCGACGAGATACAGATGACGAACCCCACCGCAACAATGCAGAGAACTGTGGGCACCCTGGAGAAACTTTCGGAGGGAGAGGATTGGGAAACCTTCGTGGAGCGACTCGACCAATACTTCGTGGTCAACGAGCTGGAAGGAGAAGTGAACACTGCCAAACGAAGGGCGAGTCTCCTCACCGTTTGCGGGGCATCAACGCATGGCCTCATGAAAAACCTGCTCGCTCCAGCGAAACCCACAAAGAAGTCATATGAGTTGTGCACACTGGTCCGGGAGCATCCAAAGGAAAGCATTCTGATGACGAGGTACCGGTTCTATACCAACAAGAGGTCTGAAGGCCAGGAAGTGGTGAGCTATGTCGCCGAGCTAAGACACTTGCAGTACATTGCGAATTTGAAGGACACTTGGAGTACATGCTCATTTGTACTTGGCATTGGCCATGAAGTAATACTTAGCAAACTTTTGACTGTAGAGACACCAACCTTGAGTAAAGCCATAGCGATAGCCCAGGCATTTATCTCCACCAGTGACAATACCAAACACATTTCTCAGCACACTAGTGCTGCTGCAAGTACTGAGAATAAAGTAATGTTTTTGAATTGTAATGTACAGGGCAGGACTTACACACCTGCAGCTACACGTCTGCAGATGACTCAGAGCCCACCATCAAGGGTGGTGAATACAAGGCCATTAACACCTTGTTGGTGCTGTGGGGGTGATCATCGATTCCATTCATGCCGCTTCAAAGGGTACGTTTGCAAGGGCTGTGGAACAATGGGACTCCTCCAACGTATGTGCAGGTGAGCTGCAAACCCTGCTAATCCTGAAAACCACCATGTTGCAGAGGAGGACAGATCCATGGTGGATCATGACGAACCAGAGCCTCAGACTGAGTAGGCAGAGGTATATGGGGTGCACACATTTACCACAAAGTGTCCCCCGATAATGAGCAAAAATACTTTCGATAAATTGTGGTACAGCAAGGCCTCAAGGCCAGTCCTGACCCCCATTCGTACTAAACTGAGAATGTACACAAAGGAACTGATTCCCGTAATCGGCAGTGCTACTGTGAAGGTCTCCTACGATGGAGCGGTGCGCAATTTGCTACTTTGGGTGGTACCGGGCGATGGCCCCACGCTGCTCGGCAGGAGCTGGTTGGGAAAATTAAACTGGAACTGGGACAACATCTGAGCGCTCTCGTCCATCAACGACACCTCATGTGTCCAGGTCCTAAACAAGTTCCCCTCACTATTCGAACCGGGCATCGGGAAGTTCCAAGGAGCAAAAGTGCAGATCCACTTGATTCCGGGGGCACGACCCATCTATCACAAGGCGAGAGTGGTACCGTACATGATGAGAGAGAATGTGGAGATTGAGCTGGACAGGCTGCAACGAGAGGGCATCATTTTGCCGATCGAATTCAACGAGTGGGCCAGTCCGATTGTTCCAGTCCTCAAGGAAGACGGCACCGTCAGAATCTGTGGTGATTACAAAGTAACTATCAATCGTTTCTCCTTGCAGGATCAATACCCTCCACCAAAGGCAGACGACCTATTTGCAACGCTGGCGGGAGGATAAACGTTAAAAAGCTGGACTTGACCTTGGCCTACATGATGCAGGAGCTGGAGGAATCATCGAAAGGCCTCACCTGCATCAACACGCACAAAGGTCTCTTCATTTACAACAGATGCCCGTTTGGGATTTGATCGGCGTCGGCGCAGAGATGAATTGTCTATACAGGCAGACTGCCTCCTATGGGGTAATCGGATAGTGGTGCCAAAAAAGGGCAGGCACACGTTCATTAGTGACCTCCACAACACCCACCCAGGCATCGTCATGATGAAAGTGATAGCCAGATCCCACGTGTGATAGAAACATAGAAACATAGAAAATAGGTGCAGGAGTAGGCCATTCGGCCCTTCGAGCCTGCATCACCATTCAATATGATCATGGCTGATCATTCCTTCAGTACCCCTTTCCTGCTTTCTCTCCATACCCCTTGATCCCCTTAACCGTAAGGGCCATATCTAACTCCCTCTTGAATATATCCAGTCAACTGGCAGCAACAACTCTGCAGCAGGGAATTCCACAGGTTAACAACTCTCTGAGTGAAGAAGTTTCTCCTCATCTCAGTCCTAAATGGCCTACCACTTATCCTAAGAGTGTGTCCCCTGGTTCTGGACTTTCCCATCATCGGGAACATTCTTCCCGCATCTAACCTGTCCAGTCCCATCAGAATCTTATATGTTTCAATGAGATCCCCTCTCATCCTTCTAAACTCCAGTGTATAAAGACCCAGTTGATCCAGTCTCTCGTCATATGTCAGTCAAGCCATCCCTGGAATCAGTCTGGTGAACCTTCGCTGCACTCCCTCAATAGCAAGAACGTCTTTCCTCAGATTAGGAGAACAAAACTGATCACAATATTCCAGTTGAGGCCTCACCAAGGCCCTGTACAACTGCAGCAAGACCTCCCTGCTCCTATACTCAAAACCCCTAGCTATGAAGGCCAACATACCATTTGCCTTCTTCACCGCCTGCTGTACCTGTATGCCAACTTTCAATGACTGATGAACCATGACACCCAGGTCTCGTTGCACCTTCCCTTTTCCTAATCTGCCGCCATTCAGATAATATTCTGCCTTCGTGTTTTTGCCCCCAAAGTGGATAACCTCACATTTATCCACATTATACTGCATCTGCTATGCATTTGCCCACTCACCTAACCTGTCCAAGTCACCCTGCAGCCTCTTAGCATCCTCCTCACAGCTCACACCGCCACCCAGTTTAGAGTAATCGGCAAACTTGGAGATATCACACTCAATTCCTTCATCTAAATCGTTAATGAATATTGTAAAGAGCTGGGGTCCCAGCACTGAGCCCTGCGGCACTCCACTAGTCACTGCCTGCCATTCTGAAAAGGACCTGTTTGTCCCGACTCTCTGCTTCCTGTCTGCCAACCAGTTCCCTATTCACATCAGTATATTACCACCAATACCATGTGCTTTGATTTTGCACACCAATCTCTTGTGCGGGACCTTGTCAAAAGCCTTTTGAAAGTCCAAATACACCACATCTACTGGTTCTCCCTTGTCCACTCTACTCGTTACATCTTCAAAAAATTCCAGAAGATTCGTCAAGCATGATTTCCCTTTCATAAATCCATGCTGACTTGGACCGATCCTGTCACTGCTTTCCAAATGCGCTGCTATTTCATCCTTAATGATTGATTCCAACATTTTCCCCACTACTGATGGCCCGGTATCGATGGAGACTGAGTCCTGTGTGCACAAATGTAACACATGTTCACAGTTAAGCAATGATCGCAGGGAGGCGCCACTAAGTTTATTGTCCTGGCCCTCTAAACAGTGGTTCACAGTGTATATGTTGACTATACAGGCCCATTCTTGGGAAAAATGTCCCTAGTGGTTGTAGACGCGTACTCCAAATGGATTGAATGTGAGATAATGTCGGCAAGCACTTCCGCTGCCACCACTGAAAGCCTGCGGGCCATGTTTGCCATGCACGGCCTGCCTGATGTCCTGGTAAGTGACAATGCGCCGAGCTTCACCAGTGCCGAGTTCAAAGTGTTCATGACCTACAATGGGATCAAACATGTCACATCTGCCCCATTTAAGCCAGCATCCAACGGTCAGGCAGAGTGAGCAGTGCAAACAATCAAGCAGAGCTTGAATAGGGTAACTGAAGGCTCACTGCAGACTCGCCTATCCCAAGTCCTGCTTAGTTACTGCTCAAGACCCCAATCGCTCACTGGGGTTGCCCCCCCGCTGAACTGCTCATGAAAAAGGCACTTAGGACAAGGCTCGTTTGTCCACCCTGATCTACATGAACAGGTAGAGAGCTGGTGGATTCAACAGAATACATACCATGATAGCGCAAATGTGTCACGCGAAATTGAGATGAATGATCTTGTATTTGTGTTGAACTATGGACAAGGTCCCAAGTAGCTTCCCGGCACCGTCGTGGCCAAAGAGGCGAGTAGGGTGATTCAGGTCAAACTTTCAAATGGACTCAACTTCAGGGAACACTTGGACCAAACCAAATCCAGATTTATGGACTATCCAGAATAACCCACCTTGGACCCTACCTTTTTTGACCCCCCAACACACACACCAGTGGCAACCGACCCAACGGTTGACCACGAAGCAGAACCCATCACCCGCAGCAGCCCAGCAGAGCCCAACACACCAGGCAGCCCAGCAAGGCCAGCTGCACAGCAGCCCAGCGAGGGCCCAACAAACGATTCACCAAAACCAGCTTTCACACCGAGATGATCAACCAGGGAAAGGAAGGCCCCACATCGACTCACATTGTAAATAGTTACACTATTGACTTTGGGGGAGGGGGAGTGTTGTTATATATGTAAACCTGTAAATACCATGTTTATCCACCAACGGGCTTATCCCCTGGAGTCCCAAGGGATCCCACAATCCCTTGGGAGCACTGTACATAAGGAGGCCTCACAGGCTGGAGAGGCACTCTGAGATCTGTAATAAAGGACTATGGTCACACCTTACTTTGAGCTTGCAGTATGTGGTCTGACTCTGTATTCAAGATACAACAGTGCGTTGGGTCGTCTCGGCTGGATCATCGTCACACAGTCGTGATGAGCGGTCTGTGCCTCAGGGGCTGCGTGGATCTGCTCTCCGATGCCTGGTCCAACCGAAGGTGGGAGCTTGCTCTGCCTCTGAGCACGGGGGATGTCGATCGCTGGAGGGATGAAGTCTTCCCAGTTCCAATGAATCTTCCCCTTCCATCTTCTTCCAAGCAGCGTTGGTCCATCACCTGAAACAATCCACAATGGTAAATTGTGCACCGCGCCATCATGGGATACACTTACATCCGCACTACCAACAACTGATATCATTCCTTGGTGTAGGTGCGCAGCTTTGCCTGAACCGGGACCAGCTTGGGTCATTCAGCTTGATCGTTCCGTAGCCTCTCAAAGGCTTCCTGGCTCATTACTGACTGACCCGTCCCCGTGTCCACATCCATGAAGACTGGAACGCCATTTATCTTGACTTCCATTATCACTGGAGGACAATCTGAGGTGCAGGTATATACTCCATACACTTCGTCCTGGGACTGAGCTGCCTCTCTAGCCATCTCCTCGTAATCCACGCTGGATTCACAGACATCTGCTGACTCCTCTTCCACTTGGTGAGTCACAGTTCTTTTGCACATTCGCTGGAGGGAGCCCTTTGTGCTGCAGCCTTTGCACACATCGTCTCTGAACTGACACTGATGAGCCCTGTGATTACCTCCACAACACCAGCATGGTGTTATTCAACTTACGTTTGCACCCCTCGGCGGACTCTGAGTTAAAGGACTCGGGGGTCTGTACGCTTTGCCCTGGGCAGACTCATATTCAACAGTTCTGCCTGTGAAAGGCGCCATTCTATTTACAGTACTTGCCGGGTTTGAGTCCTGAGAGTGAGTCATCATCTGCTTGGAGCTGCAGCTTGAGATCATGAATGCCTGGCTGATGCTGATTGGCTTCTGCAGAGTGACAGTGGTTTCGGCAGTAGCCTATGAAGAAGGACCTCATGACTGATGCCAATTACGAAGACGTCCCGCAACGCATCGGCGAGGGATGCGCCAAATTCACACTGTCCTGTCAGCCTCCTGAGGTCGGCAGGTGTATTTCGCGATTTCCTGGTCCTCGGGGTGGCGGTGTGTATAAAATCGATGCCTGGCCGTGAGGATGCTCGCCTTCGGTTTGAGTTGGTCCCGAATTAGCACTTTCAGCTCTTCGTATAACTTGGTCGTTGTTTTCTCTGGTGCAAGCAAGTCCCTGATGAGGCCGTAGACCGCAGGCCCACAACTGGTCAACAGGATAGCTCTGCGCTTATCTGCCAGCATCGCCGGATCATCGTGCACCAGGTCGGTTGCTATAAAATATTGGTTGAGCCGCTCTGTAAAGGCTTCCCAATCTTTACCCTCTGAGAACTTTTCTAATGCACTGATGTTAGTCATTCTTGCGTGAAAGTTCGTAATCTCGTCGCCAGTTGTTATGTCTTTAATACTCTTATGAATGACTCCACAAGGTCTAGTATTGTACTTGAGCTGTTGTGACCTTAGTCCCATTTATTGTAATTCTAGAGTGAGGCACAAGCATGGTGGGCAGCCTTTTATACTGGGCCCTGCACACCTATACAGGTGACCCTCAGGTCTCCCACCGCAGTGCCCTCTGGTGGCACACCTTATGTGACTATACAGTTCGTATACATGGTCTACATACATGACACCTGACATGGCCACTGCCACCCCCAACAAGTCAGTCATCCACCCATGAGCCACAACAGAACCCACACACTCACCCAAGGCTGGAATCGAACTGAGAAGGTTAATCTGGGAGCGCAAAGCACCGGACCTTCTCAACCTGTGAAAGACTGTGATAAGATCTCAGTGGGGGGTATTGTCATAGAAAAATAGAAACATAGAAAATAGGTGCAGGAATAGGCCATTCGGCCCTTCGAGCCTGCACCACCATTCAATAAGATCATGGCTGATCATTCCCTCAGTACCCCTTTCCTGCTTTCTCTCCATACCCCTTGATCCCTTTAGCCATAAGGGCCACATCTAACTCCAGTTTGAATATATCTAACGAACTGGCCTCAACAACTTTCTCTGGAAGAGAATTCCACAGGTTCACAATTTTCTGAGTGAAGAAGTTTCTCCTCATCTCGGTCCTAAATGGCTTACCCCTTATCCTTAGACTGTGACCCCTGGTTCTGGACTTCCCCAACATTGGGAACATTCTTCCTGCATCTAACCTGTCCAACCCCGTCAGAATTTTATATGTTTCTATGAGCTCCCCTCTCATTCTTCTAAACTCCAGTGAATATAAGCCTAGTCGATGCAGTCTTTATATATGTCAGTCCTGCCATCCTGCGAATCAGTCTAATGAACCTTCGCTGCACTCCCTCAATAGCAAGAATGTCCTTCCTCAGATTAGGAGACCAAAACTGAACACAATATTCCAGGTGAGGCCTCACTAAGGCCCTGTACAACTGCAATAAGACCTCCCTGCTCCGATTTCAAATCCCCTAGCTATGAAGGCCAACATACCATTTGCCTTCTTCACCGCCTGCTGTACCTGCATGCCAACTTTCAATGACTGATGAACCATGACACCCAGGTCTCATTGCACCTCCCCTTTTCCTAATCTGTCACCATTCAGATAATATTCTGCCTTCGTGTTTTTGCCACCAAAGTGGATAACCTCACATTTATCTACATTATACTGCATCTGCCATGCATTTGCCCACTCACCTAACCTGTCCAAGTCACCCTACAGCCTCTTAGCATCCTCCTCACAACTCACAATGCCACCCAGTTTAGTGTCATCTGCAAACTTGGAGATATTACACTCAATTCCTTCATCTAATGCATTTTGTAAATAGCTGGGGTCCCAGCACTGAACCTTGCGGTACCCCATTAGTCACTGTCTGCCATTCTGAAAAGGACCTGTTTATTCCTACACTTTGCTCCTGTCTGCCAACCAGTTCTCTATCCACGTCAATACATTACCCCCAATACCATGTGCTTTAATTTTGCACACTAATCTCTTGTGTGGGACCTTGTCAAAAGCCTTTTGAAAATCCAAATACACCACATCTACTGGTTCTCCCTTGTCCACTCTACTAGTTACATCCTCAAAAAATTCTAGAAGATTTGTCAAGCATGATTTCCCTTTCATAAATCCATGCTGACTTGGGCCGATCTTGTCACTGCTTTCTAAATGCGCTGCTATCACATCTTTAATAATTGATTCCAACATTTTGCCCACTACCGATGTCAGGCTATAATTCCCTGTTTTCTCTCTCCCTCCCTTTTTAAAAAAGTGGTGTTACATTAGCTACCCTCCAGTCCATAGGAACTGATCCAGAGTCAATAGACTGTTAGAAAATAATCACCAATGCTATTCCTAGGGCCACTTCCTTAAGTACACTGGGATACAGACTATCAGGCCCCGGGAATTTATCGGCCTTCAATCCCATCAATTTCCCGAACACAACTTCCCGACGAATAAGGATTTCCTTCAGTTCCTCCTTCTCGCTAGACCCTCAGTCCCTTAGTATTTCCAGAAAATTATTTGTGTCTTCCTTCGTGAAGACAGAACCAAAGTATTTGTTCTATTGCCCTGCCATTTCTTTGTTCCCCATTATAAATTCATCTGAATCTGACTGCAAGGGATCTACGTTTGTCTTCACTAATCGTTTTCTCTTCACATATCTATAGAAGCTTTTGCAGTCAGTTTTTATGTTCCCTGCAAGCTTACTCTCATACTCTATTTTCCCCCTCTTAATTAAACCCTTTGTCCTCCTCTGCTGAATTCTTAATTTCTCCCAGTCCTCAGGTTTGCTGCTTTTTCTGGCCAATTTATATGCCTCTTCCTTGGATTTAACACTATCCCTAATTTCCCTTGTTAGCCACGGTTGAGCCACCTTCCCTGTTTTATTTTTACGCCGGACAGGGATGTACAATTGTGATAGTTCATTCATGTGATCTTTAAATGTCTGCCATTGCCTATCTACCATGAAGAATTCTACCATATTATGGTCACTCTTCCCCAAGGGACCTTGCACAACAAAATTAATAATTAATCCTCTCTCGTTACCAATGCATCTCGGAACCAACTAGAGAGCTGGCCATCCTAGACTGGGTGATGTGTCATGAGAAGAGACTAATTAGCAATCTTGTTGCGCGAGGCCCCTTTGGGAAGAGTGACCATAATATGGTAGAATTCATTATTAAGATGGAGAGTGACACAGCTAATTCGGAAACTAGGGTCCTGAACTTAAGGAAAGGTAACTTCGACGGTATGAGGTGTGAATTGGCTAGAATAGACTGGCAAAGGATACTTAAAGGGTTGACGGTGGATAAGCAATGGCAAACATTTAAAGATCACATGGATGAACTTCAGCAATTGTACATCCCTGTCTGGAGTAAAAATAAAACGGGGAAGGTGGCTCAACCGTGGCTAACAAGGGAAATTAAGGATAGTGTTAAAACCAAGGAAGAGGCATAGAAATTGGCTAGAGAAAGCAACAAACCTGAGGACTGGGAGAAATTTAGAATTCAACACAGGAGGACTAAGGGTTTAAATAAGAGGGGGAAAATAGAGTACGAGAGGAAGCTTGCAGGGAACATAAAAACTGACTGCAAAATCTTCTGTAAATATGTGAAGAGAAAAGGATTAGTGAAGACAAATGTAGGACCGTTGCAGTCGGATGCAGTTGAATTTATAATGGGAAACAAAGAAATGGCAGACCAATAGAACAAATACTTCGGTTCTGTCTTCACGAAGGAAGACACAAATAACTTTCCGAATGTACTAGGGGACAGAGGGTCTAGTGAGAAGGAGGAACTGAAGGATATCCTTATAAAGCGGGAAATTGTGTGAGGGAAATTGATGGGATTGAAGGCCGATAAATCCCCGGGGCCTGATAGTCCCAGAGTACTTAAGGAAGTGGCCCTAGAAATAGTGCATACATTGGTGATCATTTTCAATCAACTCTGGATCAGTTCCTATGGACTGGAGAGTAGCTAATGTAACACTACTTTTTAAAAAAGGAGGGAGAGAGAAAGTGGGTAATTATAGACCGGTTAGCCTGATATCAGTAGTGGGGAAAATGTTGGAATCAATCATTAAGGATGAAATAGCAGCGCATTTGGAAAGCAGTGACAGGATCGGTGCAAGTCAGCATGGATTTATGAAAGGGAAATCATGCTTGACGAATCTTCTGGAATTTTTTGAGGATGTAACTAGCAGAATGGACAAGGGAGAACCAGTGGATGTGGTGTATTTGGACTTTCAAAAGGCTTTTGACAAGGTCCCACACAAAAGATTGGTGTGCAAAATCAAAGCACATGGTATTGGGGGTAATGTACTGACGTGGATAGAGAACTGGTTGGCTGACAGGAAGCAGAGAGTGGGGATAAACGGGTCCTTTTCAGAATGGCAGGCAGTGACTAGTGGAGTGCCGCAGGGTTCAGTGCTGGGACCCCAGCTCTTTACAATATACATCAATGATTTAGATGAAGGAATTGAGTGTAATATCTCCAAGTTTGCAGATGACACTAAACTGGGTGGCGGTGTGAGCTGTGAGGAGGACGCTAACAGGCTGCAGGGTGATTTGGACAGGTTAGGTGAGTGGGCAAATGCATGGCAGATGCAGTATAATGTGGATAAATGTGAGGTTATCCATTTTGGGGGCAAAAACACAAAGGCAGAATATTATCTGAATGGTGACAGATTAGGAAAAGGGGAGGTGCAACGAGATCTGGGTGTCATGGTTCATCAGTCATTAAAAGTTGGCATGCACGTACAGCAGGTGGTGAAGAAGGCAAATGGTATGTTGGCCTTCATAGCTAGGGGATTTGAATATAGAAGCAGGGAGGTCTTACTGCAGTTGTACAGGGCCTTGGTGAGGCCTCACCTGGAATATTGTGTTCAGGTTTGGTCTCCTAATCTGAGGAAGGACGTCCTTGCTATTGAGGGAGTGCAGCGAAGGTTCACCAGACTGATTCCAGGGATGGCTTGACTGACATATGAGGAGAGACTGGATCAACTGGGCCTTTATTCACTGGAGTTTAGAAGGATGAGAGGGGACCTCATAGAAATGTATAAAATTCTAATGGGACTGAACAGGTTAGATGCGGAAGAATGTTCCTGATGTTGGGGAAGTCCAGAACCAGCGGACATAATCTTAGGATAAGGGGTAGGCCATTTAGGACTGAGATGAGGAGAAATTTCTTCACTCAGAGAGTTGTTAACCTGTGGAATTCCCTGCCGCAGACAGTTGTTGATGCTAGTTCATTGGATATATTCAAGAGGGAGTTAGATATGGCCCTTACAGTGAAAGAGATCAAGGGATTGGAGAGAAAGCAGTAAAGGGGTACTGAGGGAATGATCAGCCATCATCTTATTGAATGGCAGTGCAGGCTTGAAGGGCCGAATGGCCTCCTCCTGCACCTATTTTCTATGTCTCTATGTTACACATCACCCAGTCTAGGATGGCCAGCTGTCGAGTTGGTTCCTCGATATATTGGTCTAGAAAACCATCCCTTATACACTCCAGGAAATCCTCTTCCGCCTTATTGCTACCAGAATGTACGTACATTCTGTTTGTAGCCACCACATGGCATTATTGTCGGAGGCCACTGAGCAGCACGCACATGGTGCTGCTCAGGTATAAAAGGCCAGCCATTTTGAGAATCAGGCACTTTGGGCCCAAATAAAGTGGAGTCAAAGTTGTACTTAGCTCAGTTAAACAGTACTCAGCTTGAACCTTTATTGCATACTTAACACTTCCCACAGCTTACGGCAGCAACTACATGAGGCTCAAACTGAAAAGGACTTGGGACTCTCGCTGTGCAGCACGGTTGCTCCACGCACTTCACGCCCAGCTCGGGCGGGATTTGGAGTTCGGGCCTGTGATGGCCAATTCACCGCAAAATTAACACAAATAATTCTCTCTGATTTGGCCACACCATAAATTAGTTACACCCTCAACTCTCAGATTAAAGGTCTGGAGGCCCTCTGTTGACCAGCTCCTAACTGGACATTTATAGAGATTCCTTTACTTCGGTAAGTGTCAATATTTCATAGTAATTTACGTATGTCATTTAGTAACGCTACCTTAACAATCCATAACCAACAGTGTAATAATTAGGCTGCCTGTTAGATGAAGGCAGGAGACCAAAGGTGGAGTTTATAAACAGAAGATGGGGTGCTTAGTGCTGCTGTACTATGTTAAACCTTGGCAAAGTTCTTAGCCTAGAAATTCTTCCTTTTGTTTGGCAGAAATGACCAGAGAGGATGGAGTGGGGCCCACGGAGGGTCGAAGACCTGAAAACAAAAATCAACAATAAAAAATTTAAAAACTATCCGAAGACATCCAGGTAAGTCACTGTTTTTTTAGAATGTTCACTTACCTTTTTTTCAGGTTCTTCAAACTTACTGCCTCCGCGCAATGGTCCACCCCTGTTCTGCCGCCAAGTCCCGCCGACTTCCTCCCGCAAGCACCTGGGAGCTGGGCGGGCGGGAGGTCAGTTGCTCCACTCGGACATCCGCTGATATCAGCAGGTGGTCCCTGGCAGCTTTCCCTCCCGCCAGCTCCAGGCCATCTCCAAAATGGCACTGGGCACATCTTCAGGAGGAATGTCGGTGGCAGCGGGCGAATTCCAGCCCCATAGAAATTTACAGCACGGAAGGAAGGAGGCCATCTCGGCCCATCGTGTCCGCGCCGGCCGACCAGGAGCTATCCGGCCAAATCCCACTTTCCAGCTCTTGGTCTGTAGCCCTGCAGGTTACGGCACTTCAAGTGCACATCCAATACTGTTTAAATGTGGTGAGGGTTTCTGCCTCTATCACCCTTTCAGGCAGTGAGTTCCAGACCCCCACCACCCTCTGGGTGAAGAAGTTTCCCCTCAAATCCCCTCTAAACCTCCGCCCTATAAATCGATGCCCCCTGGTTGTTGACCTGCCATGGGAAACAGGTCCTTCCTATCCACTCTATCCAGGCCCTTTATAATGTTATACGCCTCAATCAGGTCTCCCCTCAGCCTCCTCTGTTCCAAAGAAAACAAACCCAGCATCTCCAATCTTTCCTCATAGCCAAAATTCTCCAGTCCAGGCAGCATCCTCGTAAATCTCCTCTGTACACTCTCTAGTGCAATCACAGCTTCCCTCTTCTCGATCTTCCTCGCTGCCATGCTCCACCTCATACTCAACAAGCTCCCCGCTCGAGTGGAACTAAACTACAGAACCAGTGGAAACCTGTTCAACCTTCAACGTCTCCAGGCCAGGTCCAAGACTGTCCCATTCTCTGTCATCGAACTACAGTACACGGATGACGTCTGCGTCTGCGCACGTTCAGAGACTGAACTCCAAGTCACAGTCAACATCTTCACTGAGGTGTACGAAAACATGGGCCTTACACTAAACATCCGTAAGACAAAGGTCCTCCACCAACCTGACCCCATCACACAGCACTGCCCCCAGTCAAGATCCATGGCGCGGCCCTGGACAATGTGGACCACTTTCCAGACCTCGGGAGCCTATTATCAGCAAGGGCAGGCATCGACGACGAGGTTCAACACCGCCTCCAGTGCGCCAGCGCAGCCGTCGGCCGCCTGAGGAAGAGAGTTTTCGAAGATCAGGCCCTCAAATCTACCACCGAGCTTATGGTCGACAGGGCTGTAGTAATACCTGCCCTCCTGCCTGGCTCAGAGACATGGATCATGTACAGTAGACACCCCAAATCGCTGGAGAAATACCACCAACGGTGTCTCTGCAATATCCTCCAAATCCCCTGGGAGGACAGACGCACCAACGTCAGTGTTCTCGACCAGGCCAACATCCCCAGCATCGAAGCACTGACCACACTCGACCAGCTCCGTTGGGCAGGCCACATTGTTCACAAGCCTGACACAAGACTCCCAAAGCAAGCGCTCTACTCGGAACTCCTTCACGGCAAGTGAGCCCCAGGTGGGCAGAGGAAACATTTGAAGGACACCCTCAAAGCCTCCTTGATAAAATACAATATCCCCACGAACACCTGGGAGTCCCTGGCCAAAGACCGCCCGAAGTGAAGGAAGAGCACTGAGCACCTCGAGTCTTGTCATCGAGAGCATGCAGAAAGTTCACCCCACTCACCCTTTCCATCTGTCCCACTTGTGACGGAGACTGTAATTCCTGTATTGTCACTTAAGAACTCACTTTTAGATTTCGAGGGGTGCCTATGATGATGATGTAATGCGGTGACCAGAACTGCACACAGTACTCCAGCTGTGACCGAACCAGTGTTTTATACAGTTCAAGCACAATGTCCTTGCTCTTGTGTTCCATGCCTCGACTAATTAAGGCAAATATTCCATGTGCGTTCTTAACCACCTTATCTACATGACCTGCTATCTTCGGGGATCTGTGGACTTGCACTCCAAGGTCCCTTTTTTCTACAATTTTCTGTGTCTTACCATTTAATGTGTATTCCCTTTCCTTGTTAGACCCGGACAAATGTATTACCTCACACTTATCCAGATTGAATACCATTTGCCCTGTTCTGCCCACCTGACCAGTATATTGATATCTTCCTGCAGTCCGCAACTTTCTTCTTCATTATCAATCACACAGACTATGTTCTTAATCATACCCCAACATTCATCCAAGTCATTGATATATACCACAAAAAGCAAGGGAGCCAGCACTGAGCTCTGCGGAGCCCCACTGGAAACATCCCTCCAGTCACAGAAACCATTCCCCTTTGGTTCCTCACTCTGAGGCAATTTTGGCTCCAAGTTGTCACTTTGCCCTGGATCACATGAGCTTTTATTTTTGTGACCAGTCTGCCATGTGGGACCTTATCAAAAGTCTTGCAAAAAATCCATATACACTATATCATATTCCCCAGTGTGTGGGTTTGTATTCCCCAGTCTCTGGGTGTGTATACCCCAGTCTCTGGGTATGTATACCCCAGTCTCTGGGTGTGTATACCCGAGTCCCTGGGTGTGTATACCCCAGTCTCTGGGTGTGTATTCCGCAGTCCCTGGGTGTGTATACCCCAGTCTCTGGGTGTGTATTCACAAGTCTCTGGGTGTGAATTCCCCAATCTCTGGATGTGTATTCCCCAGTCCCCGGGTGTGTACCCCAGTCACTGGGTGTGTATACCCCAGTCTCTGGGTGTGTATTCCCCAGTCTCGGGACTGGGTGTGTATAGTCCAGACTCTGGGTGTGTATACCGCAGTCTCTAGGTGTGTATTCCCCAGTCTCTGGGTGTGTATTCGCCAGTCTCTGGGTGTGTATACTCCAGTCTCTGGGTGTGTATTCCCAGTCTCTGGTTGTGTATTCCGCGATCTCTGGGTGTGTATACCCCGGTCTCTGGGTGTGTATTCCCAGTCTCTGGGTGTGTATACTCCAGTCTCTGGGTATGTATTCCCAGTCTCTGGGTGTGTATTCCCCGGTCTCTGGGTGTGTATACCCCGTCTCTGGGTGTGTATTCCCAGTCTCTGGGTGTGTATACTCCAGTCTCTGGGTATGTATTCCCAGTCTCTGGGTAAGTGTGTTCCCCGGTCTCTGGGTGTGTATTCCCCGTTCTCTGGGTGTGTATTCCCCAGTCTCTGGATGTCTATACGGCTGTGTCTGGGTGTGTATTCCCCAGTCTCTGGGTGTGTATTCCCCAGTTTCTGGGTGTGTATACCCCAGTGTCTGGGTGTGTATTCCCCAGTCTCTGGGTGTGTATTCCCCAGTCTCTGGGTGTGTATACCCCAGTGTCTGGGTGTGTATACCCCAGTCTCTGGGTCTGTATTCCCCAGTCTCTGGGTGTGTATTCCAGTCTCTGGGTGTGTATTCACCAGTCTCTGGGAGTGTATACCACAGATTCTGGCTGTGTATTCCCCAGTCTCTGTGTGTGTATACCCCAGTGTCTGGGTGTGTATTCCCCAGTCTCTGGGTGTGTATTCCAGTCTCTGGGTGTGTATTCACCAGTCTCTGGATGTGTATACCCCAGTATCTGGGTGTGTATTCCCCAGTCTCTGGGTGTGTATACCCCAGTCTCTGGGTGTGTATTCACCAGTCTCTGGGTGTGTATACCCGAGTCTCTGGGTGTGAATACTCCAGTCTCTGGGTGTGAATACCCCAGTGTGTGGGTATGTATTCCTCAGTCTCTGGGTGTGTATTCGCAGTCTCTGGGTGTGTATACCCCAGTCGATGGGTGTGTGTTACCAGTCTCTGGGTGTGTATTCCCCAGTCTCTGGGTGTGTATACCCGAGTCTCTGGGTGTGTATAACTGAGTCTCTGGCTGTGTATTCACCAGTCGCTGGGTGTGTATTCCCCAGTCTCTGGGTGTGTATTCCCCAGTCTCTGTGTGTGTATACCCCAGTCTCTGGGTATCTGTTCCCCAGTCTCTGGGTGTGTCTTACCCAGTCTCTGTGTGTGTATTCCCCAGTCTCTGGGTATGTATTCCCCAGTCTCTGGGCGTGTATACCCTAGTCTCCGGGTGTGTACACTGCAGTCTCTGGTTGTGTATACCCCAGTCTCTGGGTGTGTATTCCCCAGTCTCTGGGTATGTATTCCCCAGTCTCTGGGTGTGTATTCCCCAGTCGCTGGGTGTGTGTTCCCCAGTCTCTGGTTGTGTATACCCCAGTCTCTGGGTGTGTATTCCCCAGTCTCGTGTCTCTGGGTGTGTATACTCCAGACTCTGGGTGTGTATACCGCAGTCTCGAGGTGTGTATTCCCCAGTCTCTGGGTGTGTATTCGCCGGTCTCTGGGTGTGTATTCCCAGTCTCTGGTTGTGTATTCCGCGATCTCTGGGTGTGTATTCCCCGGTCTCTGGGTGTGTATACCCCGGTCTCTGGGTGTGTATTCCCAGTCTCTGGGTGTGTAAACTCCAGTCTCTGGGTGTGTATTCCCAGTCTCTGGGTGTGTGTTCCCCGGTCTCTGGGTGTGTATTCCCCGTTCTCTGGGTGTGTATTCCCCAGTCTCTGGATGTCTATACCCCTGTGTCTGGGTGTGTATTCCCCAGTCTCTGGGTGTGTATTCCCCAGTCTCTGGGTGTGTATACCCCAGTCTCTGGGTGTGTATTCACCAATCTCTGGGTGTGTATACCCCAGTCTCTGGGTCTGTATTCCCCAGTCTCTGGGTGTGTATTCCAGTCTCTAGGTGTGTATTCACCAGTCTCTGGGAGTGTATACCCCAGTCTCTGGGTGAGTATACCCCAGTCTCTGGGTGTGTATTCCCCAGTCTCTGGGTGTGTATACCCGAGTCTCTGGGTGTGTATAACCGAGTCTCTGGCTGTGTATTCACCAGTCGCTGGGTGTGTATTCCCCAGTCTCTGGGTGTGTATTCCCCAGTCTCTGGGTGTGTATAACGCAGTCTCTGGGTGTGTCTTACCCAATCTCTGTGTGTGTATTCCCCAGTCTCAGGGTATATATTCCCCAGTCTCTGGGTGTGTATACCCTAGTCTCTGGGTGTGTACACCGCAGTCTCTGGGTGTGTATTCCCCAGTCGCTGGATGTATATTCCCCAGTCACTGGTTGTGTATACCCCAGTCTCTGGGTGTGCATTCCCCAGTCTCTGGACGTATATTCCCCAGTCTCTGGGTGTGTACACCCCAGTCTCTGGGTGTGAATACTCCAGTCTCTGGGTGTGAATACCCCAGTGTGTGGATGTGTATTCGCAGTCTCTGGGTGTGTATACCCCAGTGAATGGGTGTGTGTTACCAGTCTCTGGGTGTGTATTCCCCAGTCTCTGGCTGTGTATTCCCCAGCCTCTGGATGTGTATACCCCAGTCTCTAGATGTGTATTCCCCAGTCTCTGGGTGTGTATTCCCCAGTCTCTGGGTGTGAATACTCCAGTCTCTGGGTGTGAATACCCCAGTGTGTGGGTATGTATTCCTCAGTCTCTGGGTGTGTATTCGCAGTCTCTGGGTGTGTATACCCCAGTCGATGGGTGTGTGTTACCAGTCTCTGGGTGTGTATTCCCCAGTCTCTGGCTGTGTATTCCCCAGCCTCTGGATGTGTATACCCCAGTCTCTAGATGTGTATTCCCCAGTCTCTGGGTGTGTATTCCCCAGTCTCTGGATGTGTATTCCCCAGTCCCCGGGTGTGTACACCAGTCTCTGGGTGTGTTTTCCCAGTCTCTGGGTGTGTATACCGCAGTCTCTAGGTATGTATTCGCGGTTTCTGGGTGTGTATACCCCAGTTGATGGGAGTGTGTTCCCGAGTCTCTGGGTTTGTTTTCCCCAGTCTCTGAGTGTGTATTCCCCAATCTGTGGGTGTGTATTACCCAGTCTCTGGGTGTGTATTCCCCAGTCTCTGGATGTGTATTCTCCAGTCCCCGGGTGTGTATCCCAGGCTCTGGGTGTGTATACCCCAGTCTCTGGGTGTGTATTCCACAGTTTGTGGGTGTGTATTCCCCAGTCTCTGGGTGTGTATTCCCCAGTCTCTGGGTTTGCATTCCCCAGTCTCCGGTCTCTGGGTGTGTATATCCCGGTCTCATGGTGTGTATACTCCAGACTCTGGGTGTGTATACTGCAGTCTCAGCGTGTGTATTCCCCAGTCTCTGGGTGTGTATTCCCCGTTCTCTGGGTGTGTATACTCCAGTCTCTGGGTGTATATTCCCAGTCTCTGGTTGTGTATTCCGCGATCTCTGGGTGTGTATTCCCCGATCTCTGGGTGTGTATACCCCGGTCTGTGGGTGTGTATTCCCCAGTCTGGGTGTGTATACCCCTGTGTGTGGGTATATATTCCTCAGTCTCTGGGTGTGTATTCCCCAGTCTCTGGGTGTGTATTCCCCAGTCTCTGGCTGTGTATACCCAAGTCCCTGGGTGTGTATTCCCCAGTCTCTGCGTGTGTATTCCCCAGTCTCTGGGTGTGTATTCCACAATTTGTGGGTGTGTATTCCCCAGTCTCTGGGTGTGTATTCCCCAGTCTCTGGGTGTGTATACCCCAGTCTCTGGGTATGAATAATCCAGTCTCTGGGTGTGTATACCCCAGTCTCTGGGTGTGAATACTCCAGTCTCTGGGAGTGAATACCCCAGTGTGTGGGTATGTATTTCACAGTCTCTGGGTGTATATTCCCCAGTCTGGGTGTGTATACCCCAGTGTGTGGGTATGTATTCCTCAGTCTCTGGGTGTGTATTCCCCAGTCTCTGGGTGTGTATTCCACTCTGGGTGTGTATTCTCCAGTCTCTGGGTGTGTATTCATCGGTCTCTGGGTGTGTATACCCCAGTCTCTGGGTGTCTATACCCCAGTGTCTGGGTATGTATTACCCAGTCTCTGGGTGTGTATTCCCCAGTCTCTGGGTGTGTATACCCCAGTGTGTGGGTATGTATTCCTCAGTCTCTGGGTGTGTATTCCCCAATCTCTGGGTGTGCATTGCCCAGTCTCTGGCTGTGTATACCCCACTCTCTGGGTGTGTATTCCCCAGATGCTGGGTGTGTATTGCCCAGTCTCTGGGTGTGTTTACCCGAGTCTCTGGGTGTGTATATCCCAGTCTCTGGGTGTGCATTCCCCAGTCGCTGGGTGTGTATTCCCCAGTCTCTGGGTGTGTTTACCCCAGTCTCTGGGTGTGTATACCCCAGCGTGTGGGTATGTATTCCTCAGTCTCTGGGTGTGTATTCGCGGTCTCTGGGTGTGTATTCCCAAGTCTCTGGGTTTGCATTCCCCTGTCTCCGGTCTCTGGGTGTGTATATCCCGGTCTCATGGTGTGTATACTCCAGACTCTGGGTGTGTATACTGCAGTCTCAGGGTGTGTATTCCCCAGTCTCTGGGTGTGTATTCCCCGCTCTCTGGGAGTGTATACTCCAGTCTCTGGGTGTATATTCCCAGTCTCTGGTTGTGTATTCCGCGATCTCTGGGTGTGTATTCCCCGATCTCTGGGTGTGTATACCCCGGTCTCTGGGTGTGTATTCCCAGTCTCTGGGTGTGTATACTCCAGTCTCTCGGTGTGTATTCCCAGCCTCTGAGTGTGTATTCCCCGGTCTCTGGTTGTGTATTCCCCGATCTCTGGGTGTGTATTCCCCGATCTCTGGGTGTTTATTCCCCTGTCTCTGGCTGTGTATACCCCAGTCTCTGGGCATGTATACCCCAGTTTTTGGGTGTGTATACCCCAGTATTTGGGTGTGTATTCCCCAGTCTCTGGGTGTGTATTCCCCAGTCTCTGGCTGTGTATAACCCAGTGTCTGGGTGTGTATTCCCCAGTCTTTGGGTGTGTATTTCCCAGTGTCTGGGTGTGTATTCCCCAGTCTCTGGGTTTATATACCTATGTCTCTGGGTGTGTATTCACCAGTCTCTGGGTGTGTATTCCCCAGTCACTGGTTGTGTATGCCCCAGTCCCTGGGTGTGTATTCCCCAGTGTCTGGGTGTGTATTCCTCAGTCTCTGGATGTGTATTCCCCAGTCTCGGGTCTCTGGGTGTGTATACCCGGTCTCTGTGTGTGTATACTCCAGACTTTGGGTGTGTATACCGCAGTCTCAGGGTGTGTATTCCCCAGTCTCTGGGTGTGTATTCCCCGGTCTCTGGGTGTGTATACTCCAGTCTCTTGGTGTTTATTCCCAGTCTCTGGTTATGTATTCCGCGATCTCTGAGTGTGTATTCCCCGGTCTCTGGATGTGTATATACCGCTCTTTGGGTGTGTATTGCCCAGTCTCTAAGTGTGTATACCCCAGTCTCTGGGTGTGTATTCGCTGTCTCTGGGTGTGTATTCCCCAGTCTCTGGGTGTGTATACCCCAGTCTCTGGATGTGTATTCACCATTCCCCGGGTGTGTACTCCAGTCTCTGGGTGTGTATACCCCAGTCTCTGGGTTTGTATTCCCCAGTCTCCGGTCTCTGGGTGTGTATATCCCGGTCTCATGATGTGTATACTCCAGACTCTGGGTGTGTATACCCGAGTCCCTGGGTGTGTATTCCCCAGTCTCTGCGTGTGTATTCCCCAGTCTCTGGGTGTGTATTCCACAATTTGTAGGTGTGTATTCCCCAGTTTCTGGGTGTGTATACCCCAGTCTCTGGGTGTGAATACTCCAGTCTCTGGGTGTGAATACCCCAGTGTGTGGGTATGTATTTGACAGTCTCTGGGTGTATATTTCCCAGTCTGGGTGTGTATACCCCAGTGTGTGGGTATGTATTCCTCAGTCTCTGGGTGTGTATTCCCCAGTCTCTGGGTGCGTATTCCACTCTGGGTGTGTATTCTCCAGTCTCTGGGTGTGTATTCAACAGTCTCTGGGTGTGTATTCCCCGGTCTCTGGGTGTGTATTCCCCGATCTCTGTGTGTATACCCCAGTCTCTGGGTGTGTATACCCCAGTCTCTGGATGTGTATTCCCCAGTCTCGGGTCTCTGGGTGTGTATACCCGGTCTCTGTGTGTGTATACTCCAGACTTTGGGTGTGTATACCGCAGTCTCAGGGTGTGTATTCCCCAGTCTCTGGGTGTGTATTCCCCGGTCTCTGGGTGTGTCTACTCCAGTCTCTTGGTGTGTATTCCCAGTCTCTGGTTGTATATTCCGCGATCTCTGAGTGTGTATTCCCCGGTCTCTGGGTGTGTATATACCGATCTTTGGGTGTGTATTCCCCAGTCTCTAAGTGTGTATACCCCAGTCTCTGGGTGTGTATTCGCTGTCTCTGGGTGTGTATTCCCCAGTCTCTGGGTGTGTATACCCCAGTCTCTGGATGTGTATTCTCCATTCCCTGGGTGTGTACTCCAGTCTCTGGGTGTGTATACCCCAGTCTCTGGGTTTGTATTCCCCAGTCTCCGGTCTCTGGGTGTGTATATCCCGGTCTCATGGTGTGTATACTCCAGACTCTGGGTGTGTATACCCGAGTCCCTGGGTGTGTATTCCCCAGTCTCTGCGTGTGTATTCCCCAGTCTCTGGGTGTGTATTCCACAATTTGTGGGTGTGTATTCCCCAGTCTCTGGGTGTGTATACGCCAGTCTCTGGGTGTGAATACTCCAGTCTCTGGGTGTGTATACCCCAGTCTCTGGGTGTGAATACTCCAGTCTCTGGGTGTGAATACCCCAGTGTGTGGGTATGTATTTCACAGTCTCTGGGTGTATATTCCCCAGTCTGGGTGTGTATACCCCAGTGTGTGGGTATGTATTCCTCAGTCTCTGGGTGTGTATTCCCCAGTCTCTGGGTGTGTATTCCACTCTGGGTGTATATTCTCCAGTCTCTGGGTGTGTATTCCCCGATCTCTGTGTGTATATTCATCGGTCTCTGGGTGTGTATACCCCAGTCTCTGGGTGTCTGTACCCCAGTGTCTGGGTGTGTATTACCCCACTCTCTGGGTGTGTATTCCCCAGTCGCTGGGTGTGTATTCCCCAGTCTCTGGGTGTGTTTACCCGAGTCTCTGGGTGTGTATACCCCAGTCTCTGGGTGTGCATTCCCCAGTTGCTGGGTGTGTATTCCCCAGTCTCTGGGTGTGTTTACCCCAGTCTCTGGGTGTGTATTCCCCAGTCTCTGGGTGTGCATTCCCCAGTCGCTGGGTGTGTATTCCCCAGTCTCTGGGTGTGTTTACCCCAGTCTCTGGGTGTGTATACCCCAGTCTCTGGGTGTGTATTCCCCTGTCTCTAAGTGTGTATACCCCAGTCTCTGGGTGTGTATTCCCAGTCTCTGGGTGTGTGTTCCCCAGTCTCTGGCTGTGTATTCCCCAGCCTCTGGATGTGTATACCCCAGTCTCTCGATGTGTATTACCCAGTCTCTGGGTGTGTATTCCCCAGTCTCTAGATGTGTATTCCCCAGTCCCCAGGTGTGTACACCAGTCTCTGGGTGTGTTTTCCCAGTCTCTGGGTGTGTATACCGCAGTCTCTGGGTATGTATTCGCGGTCTCTGGGTGTGTATACCCCAGTTGATGGGATTGTGTTCCCGAGTCTCTGGGTTTGTTTTCTCCAGTCTCTGAGTGTGTATTCCCCAGTCTGTGGGTGTTGAATTACCCAGTCTCTGGGTGTGTATTCCCCAGTTTCTGGATGTGTATTCTCCAGTCCCCGGGTGTGTATCCCAGTCTCTGGGTGTGTATTCCCCGATCTCTGGGTGTGTATTCCCCGGTCTCTGGGTGTGTATTCCCCAGTGTGTGGGTATGTATTCCTCAGTCTTTGGGTGTGTTTTCCCCAGTCTCTGGGTGTGTATTCCTCAGTCTCTGGCTGTGTATAACCCAGTCTCTGGGTGTGTATTCCCCAGTCTCTGTTTGTGTATTCCCCAGTCCCTGGGTGTGTATTCCACAGTTTGTGGGTGTGTATTCCCTAGTCTCTGGGTGTATATTCCCCAGTCTCTGGGTGTGTATACCCCAGTCTCTGGGTGTGTATACCCCAGTCTCTGGGTGTGAATACTCCAGTCTCTGGGTGTGTATACCCCAGTCTCAGGGTGTGTATTCCCCAGTCTCTGGGTGTGTATTCCACTCTGGGTGTATATTCTCCAGTCTCTGCGTGTGTATTCCCCGATCTCTGTGTGTATATTCATCGATCTCTGGGTGTGTATACCCCAGTCTCTGGGTGTCTGTACCCCAGTGTCTGGGTGTGTATTACCCAGTCTCTGGGTGTGTATTCCCCAGTCTCTGGGTGTGTATTCCCCAGTCTCTGGCTGTGTATACCCCACTCTCTGGGTGTGTATTCCCCAGTCGCTGGGTGTGTATTCCCCAGTCTCTGGGTGTGTTTACCCGAGTCTCTGGGTGTGTATACCCCAGTCTCTAGGTGTGCATTCCCCAGTCGCTGGGTGTGTATTCCCCAGTCTCTGGGTGTGTTTACCCCAGTCTCTGGGTGTGTATACCCCAGTCTCTGGGTGTGTATTCCCCTGTCTCTAAGTGTGTATATCCCAGTCTCTGGGTGTGTATTCCCAGTCTCTGGTTGTGTATTCCCCAGTCTCTGGCTGTGTATTCCCCAGCCTCTGGATGTGTATACCCCAGTCTCTAGATGTGTATTACCCAGTCTCTGGGTGTGTATTCCCCAGTCTCTAGATGTGTATTCCCCAGTCCCCAGGTGTGTACACCAGTCTCTGGGTGTGTTTTCCCAGTCTCTGGGTGTGTATACCGCAGTCTCTGGGTATGTATTCGCGGTCTCTGGGTGTGTATACCCCAGTTGATGGGATTGTGTTCCCGAGTCTCTGGGTTTGTTTTCTCCAGTCTCTGAGTGTGTATTCCCCAGTCTGTGGGTGTTGAATTACCCAGTCTCTGGGTGTGTATTCCCCAGTTTCTGGATGTGTATTCTCCAGTCCCCGGGTGTGTATCCCAGTCTCTGGGTGTGTATTCCCCGATCTCTGGGTGTGTATACCCCGGTCTCTGGGTGTGTATTCCCCAGTCTGGGTGTGTATACCCCAGTGTGTGGGTATTTATTCCTCAGTCTCTGGGTGTGTTTTCCCCAGTCTCTGGGTGTGTATTCCCCAGTCTCTGGCTGTGTATAACCCAGTCTCTGGGTGTGTATTCCCCAGTCTCTGCTTGTGTATTCTCCAGTCCCCGGGTGTGTATCCCAGGCTCTGGGTGTGTATACCCCAGTCTCTGGGTTTGCATTCCCCAGTCTTGGGTCTCTGGGTGTGGAGATCCCGGTCTCATGGTGTGTATACTCCAGACTCTGGGTGTATATTCCCAGTCTCTGGTTGTGTATTCCGCGATCTCTGGGTGTGTATTCCCCGATCTCTGGGTGTGTATACCCCGGTCTCTGGGTGTGTCTTCCCCAGTCTGGGTGTGTATACCCCAGTGTGTGGGTATGTATTCCTCAGTCTCTGGGTGTGTATTCCCCAGTATCTGCGTGTGTATTCCCCAGTCCCTGGGTGTGTATTCCACAGTTTGTGGGTGTGTATTCCCTAGTCTCTGGGTGTGTATTCCCCAGTCTCTGGGTGTGTATACCCCAGTCTCTGGATGTGTATACCCCAGTCTCTGGGTTTGTATCCCCCAGTCTCCGGTCTCTGGGTGTGTATTCCCCGCTCTCTGGGAGTGTATACTCCAGTCTCTGGGTGTACATTCCCAGTCTCTGGTTGTGTATTCCGTGATCTCTGGGTGTGTATTCCCCGATCTCTGGGTGTGTATACCCCGGTCTCTGGGTGTGTATTCCCAGTCTCTGGGTGTGTATACTCCAGTCACTGGGTGTGTATTCCCCAGTCTCTAGATGTGTATTCCCCAGTCCCCGGGTGTGTACACCAGTCTCGGGGTGTGTTTTCCCAGTCTCTGGGTGTGTATACCGCAGTCTCTGGGTATGTATTCGCGGTCTCTGGGTGTGTATACCCCAGTTGATGGGAGTGTGTTCCCGAGCCTCTGGGTTTGTTTTTCCCAGTCTCTGAGTGTGTATTCCCCAGTCTGTGGGTGTGAATTACCCAGTCTCTGGGTGTGTATTCCCCAGTCTCTGGATGTGTATTCTCCAGTCCCCGGGTGTGTATCCCAGGCTCTGGGTGTGTATACCCCAGTCTCTGGGTTTGCATTCCCCAGTCTTGGGTCTCTGGGTGTGTATATCCCGGTCTCATGGTGTGTATACTCCAGACTCTGGGTGTATATTCCCAGTCTCTGGTTGTGTATTCCGCGATCTCTGGGTGTGTATTCCCCGATCTCTGGGTGTGTATACCCCGGTCTCTGGGTGTGTCTTCCCCAGTCTGGGTGTGTATACCCCAGTGTGTGGGTATGTATTCCTCAGTCTCTGGGTGTGTATTCCCCAGTCTCTGCGTGTGTATTCCCCAGTCCCTGGGTGTGTATTCCACAGTTTGTGGGTGTGTATTCCCTAGTCTCTGGGTGTGTATTCCCCAGTCTCTGGGTGTGTATACCCCAGACTCTGGATGTGTATACCCCAGTCTCTGGGTTTGTATCCCCCAGTCTCCGGTCTCTGGGTGTGTATATCCCGGTCTCATGGTGTGTATACTCCAGACTCTGGGTGTGTATACTGCAGTCTCAGGGTGTGTATTCCCCAGTCTCTGGGTGTGTATTCCCCGCTCTCTGGGAGTGTATACTCCAGTCTCTGGGTGTACATTCCCAGTCTCTGGTTGTGTATTCCGTGATCTCTGGGAGTGTATTCCCCGATCTCTGGGTGTGTATACCCCGGTCTCTGGGTGTGTATACTCCAGTCTCTAGGTGTGTATTCCCAGTCTCTGGGTGTGTATTCCCCGGTCTCTGGTTGTGTATTCCCCGATCTCTGGGTGTGTATTCCCCGATCTCTGGGTGTGTATTCCCCTGTCTCTGGGTGTGTATACCCCGGTCTCTGGGTGTGTATTCCCAGTCTCTGGGTGTGTATACTCCAGTCTCTAGGTGTGTATTCCCAGTCTCTGGGTGTGTATTCCCCGGTCTCTGGTTGTGTATTCCCCGATCTCTGGGTGTGTATTCCCCGATCTCTGGGTGTGTATTCCCCTGTCTCTGGCTGTGTATACCCCAGTCTCTGGGCATGTATACCCCAGTTTCTGGGTGTGTATACCCCAGTCTATGGGGGTGTATTCCCCAGTTTTTGGGTGTGTATAACCCAGTGTTTGGGTGTGTATTCCCCAGTCTCTGGGTGTGTATTCCCCAGTCTCTGGCTGTGTATAACCCAGTCTCTGGGTGTGTATTCCCCAGTCTCTGCGTGTGTATTCCCCAGTCCCTGGGTGTGTATACCCCAGTTTGTGGGTATGTATTCCTCAGTCTCTGGGTGTGTATTCCCCAGTCTCTGGGTGTGTATTCCCCAGTCTCTGGCTGTGTATAACCCAGTCTCTGGGTGTGTATTCCCAAGTCTCTGCGTGTGTATTCCCCAGTCCCTGGGTGTGTATTCCACAGTTTGTGGGTGTGTATTCCCTAGTCTCTGGGTGTGTATTCCCCAGTCTCTGGGTGTGTATACCCCAGTCTCTGGGTGTGTATACCCCAGTCTCTGGGTGTGAATACTCCAGTCTCTGGGTGTGTCTACCCCAGTCTCTGGGTGTGAATACTCCAGTCTCTGGGTGTGAAGACCCCAGTGAGTGGGTATGTATTTCACAGTCTCTGGGTGGATATACCCCAGTGTCTGGGTGTGTATTACCAAGTCTCTGGGTGTGTATTCCACAGTCTCTGGGTGTGTATTCCACTCTGGGTGTGTATTCTCCAGTCTCTGGGTGTCTATTCAACAGTCTCTGGGTGTGTATTCCCCCGTCTCTGGGTGTGTATTCCCCGATCTCTGTGTGTATATTCATCGGTCTCTGGGTGTGTATACCCCAGTCTCTGGGTGTCTATACCCCAGTGTCTGGGCGTGTATTACCAAGTCTCTGGGTGTGTATTCCCGGGTCTCTGGGTGTGTATACCCCAGTGTGTGGGTATGTATTCCTCAGTCTCTGGGTGTGTATTCCCCAGTCTCTGGGTGTGTATTCCCCAGTCTCTGGCTGTGTATACCCCACTCTCTGGGTGTGTATTCTCCAGTCTCTGGGTGTGTATTCAACAGTCTCTGGGTGTGTATTTGCCGGTCTCTGGGTGTGCATTCCCCGATCTCTGTGTGTATATTCATCGGTCTCTGGGTGTGAATACCCCAGTCTCTGGGTGTCTATACCCCAGTGTCTGGGTGTGTATTACCAAGTCTCTGGGTGTGTATTCCTGAGTCTCTGGGTGTGTATACCCCAGTGTGTGGGTATGTATTCCTCAGTCTCTGGGTGTGTATTCCCCAGTCTCTGGGTGTGTATTCCCCAGTCTCTGGCTGTGTATTCCCCAGTCTCTGGGTGTGTTTACCCGAGTCTCTGGGTGTGTATACCCCAGTCTCTGGGTGTGCATTCTCCATTCCCCGGTGTGTACCCCAGTCTCTGGGTGTGTATACCCCAGTCTCTGGGTTTGTATTCCCCAGTCTCCGGTCTCTGGGTGTGTATATCCCGGTCTCATGGTGTGTATACTCCAGACTCTGGGTGTGTATACTGCAGTCTCAGGGTGTGTATTCCCCAGTCTCTGGGTGTGTATTCCCCGTTCTCTGGGAGTGTATACTCCAGTCTCTGGGTGTATATTCCCAGTCTCTGCTTGTGTATTCCGCGATCTCTGGGTGTGTATTCCCCGATCTCTGGGTGTGTATACCCCGGTCTCTGGGTGTGTATTCCCAGTCTCTGGGTGTGTATAGTCCAGTCTCTGGGTGTGTATTCCCAGTCTCTGGGTGTGTATTCCCCGATCTCTGGGTGTGCATTCCCCTGTCTCTGGCTGTGTATACCCCAGTCTCTGGGCATGTATACCCCAGTTTCTGGGTGTGTATACCCCAGTCTATGGGGGTGTATTCCCCAATTTTTGGGTGTGTATAACCCAGTGTTTGGGTGTGTATTCCCCAGTCTCTGGGTGTGTATTCCCCAGTCTCTTGGTGTGTATAACCCAGTGTCTGGGTGTGTATTCCCCAGTCTTTGGGTGTGTATTCCCCAGTGTCTGGGTGTGTATTCCCCAGTCTCTGGGTGTATATACCTAAGTCTCTGGGTGTGTATTCACCAGTCTCTGGGTGTGTATTGCCCAGTCACTGGTTGTGTATGCCCCAGTCCCTGGGTGTGTATTCCCCAGTCTCTGGGTGTGTATTCCTCAGTCTCTGGATGTGTATTCCCCAGTCTCGGGTCTCTGGGTGTGTATACCCGGTCTCTGTGTGTGTATACTCCAGACGTTGGGTGTGTATACCGCAGTCCCTGGGTGTGTATTCCCCAGTCTCTGGGTGTGTATTCTCCATTCCTCGGGTGTGTATCCCAGTCTCTGGGTGTGTATACCCCAGTCACTAGGTTTGTATTCCTCAGTCTCCGGTCTCTGGGTGTGTATATCCCGGTCTCATGGTGTGTATACTCCAGACTCTGGGTGTGAAAACTGCATTCTCTGGATGTGTATTCCCCAGTCTCTGGGTGTGTATTCCCCGCTCTCTGGGTGTGTATACTCCAGTCTCTGGGTGTATATTCCCAGTCTCTGGTTGTGTATTCCGCGATCTCTGGGTGTGTATTCCCCGATCTCTGGGTGTGTATACCCCGGTCTCTGGGTGTGTATTCCCAGTCTCTGGGTGTGTATACTCCAGTCTCTGGGTGTGTATTCCCAGTCTCTGGGTGTGTATTCCCCAGTCTCTGGGTGTGTATTCGCGGTCTCTGGGTGTGTATTCCCCAGTCGCTGGGTGTGTATTTCCCAGTCTCTGGGTGTGTATACCCCAGTCACTAGGTTTGTATTCCTCAGTCTCCGGTCTCTGGGTGTGTATATCCCGGTCTCATGGTGTGTATACTCCAGACTCTGGGTGTGAAAACTGCATTCTCTGGATGTGTATTCCCCAGTCTCTGGGTGTGTATTCCCCGCTCTCTGGGTGTGTATACTCCAGTCTCTGGGTGTATATTCCCAGTCTCTGGTTGTGTATTCCGCGATCTCTGGGTGTGTATTCCCCGATCTCTGGGTGTGTATACTCCAGTCTCTGGGTGTATATTCCCAGTCTCTGGTTGTGTATTCCGCGATCTCTGGGTGTGTATTCCCGAGTCTCTGGGTGTGTATACCCCAGTGTGTGGGTATGTATTCCTCAGTCTCTGGGTGTGTATTCCCCAGTCTCTGGGTGTGTATTCCCCAGTCTCTGGCTGTGTATACCCCACTCTCTGGGTGTGTATTCTCCAGTCTCTGGGTGTGTATTCAACAGTCTCTGGGTGTGTATTTGCCGGTCTCTGGGTGTGCATTCCCCGATCTCTGTGTGTATATTCATCGGTCTCTGGGTGTGAATACCCCAGTCTCTGGGTGTCTATACCCCAGTGTCTGGGTGTGTATTACCAAGTCTCTGGGTGTGTATTCCTGAGTCTCTGGGTGTGTATACCCCAGTGTGTGGGTATGTATTCCTCAGTCTCTGGGTGTGTATTCCCCAGTCTCTGGGTGTGTATTCCCCAGTCTCTGGCTGTGTATTCCCCAGTCTCTGGGTGTGTTTACCCGAGTCTCTGGGTGTGTATACCCCAGTCTCTGGGTGTGCATTCTCCATTCCCCGGTGTGTACCCCAGTCTCTGGGTGTGTATACCCCAGTCTCTGGGTTTGTATTCCCCAGTCTCCGGTCTCTGGGTGTGTATATCCCGGTCTCATGGTGTGTATACTCCAGACTCTGGGTGTGTATACTGCAGTCTCAGGGTGTGTATTCCCCAGTCTCTGGGTGTGTATTCCCCGTTCTCTGGGAGTGTATACTCCAGTCTCTGGGTGTATATTCCCAGTCTCTGCTTGTGTATTCCGCGATCTCTGGGTGTGTATTCCCCGATCTCTGGGTGTGTATACCCCGGTCTCTGGGTGTGTATTCCCAGTCTCTGGGTGTGTATAGTCCAGTCTCTGGGTGTGTATTCCCAGTCTCTGGGTGTGTATTCCCCGATCTCTGGGTGTGCATTCCCCTGTCTCTGGCTGTGTATACCCCAGTCTCTGGGCATGTATACCCCAGTTTCTGGGTGTGTATACCCCAGTCTATGGGGGTGTATTCCCCAATTTTTGGGTGTGTATAACCCAGTGTTTGGGTGTGTATTCCCCAGTCTCTGGGTGTGTATTCCCCAGTCTCTTGGTGTGTATAACCCAGTGTCTGGGTGTGTATTCCCCAGTCTTTGGGTGTGTATTCCCCAGTGTCTGGGTGTGTATTCCCCAGTCTCTGGGTGTATATACCTAAGTCTCTGGGTGTGTATTCACCAGTCTCTGGGTGTGTATTGCCCAGTCACTGGTTGTGTATGCCCCAGTCCCTGGGTGTGTATTCCCCAGTCTCTGGGTGTGTATTCCTCAGTCTCTGGATGTGTATTCCCCAGTCTCGGGTCTCTGGGTGTGTATACCCGGTCTCTGTGTGTGTATACTCCAGACGTTGGGTGTGTATACCGCAGTCCCTGGGTGTGTATTCCCCAGTCTCTGGGTGTGTATTCTCCATTCCTCGGGTGTGTATCCCAGTCTCTGGGTGTGTATACCCCAGTCACTAGGTTTGTATTCCTCAGTCTCCGGTCTCTGGGTGTGTATATCCCGGTCTCATGGTGTGTATACTCCAGACTCTGGGTGTGAAAACTGCATTCTCTGGATGTGTATTCCCCAGTCTCTGGGTGTGTATTCCCCGCTCTCTGGGTGTGTATACTCCAGTCTCTGGGTGTATATTCCCAGTCTCTGGTTGTGTATTCCGCGATCTCTGGGTGTGTATTCCCCGATCTCTGGGTGTGTATACCCCGGTCTCTGGGTGTGTATTCCCAGTCTCTGGGTGTGTATACTCCAGTCTCTGGGTGTGTATTCCCAGTCTCTGGGTGTGTATTCCCCAGTCTCTGGGTGTGTATTCGCGGTCTCTGGGTGTGTATTCCCCAGTCGCTGGGTGTGTATTTCCCAGTCTCTGGGTGTGTATACCCCAGTCACTAGGTTTGTATTCCTCAGTCTCCGGTCTCTGGGTGTGTATATCCCGGTCTCATGGTGTGTATACTCCAGACTCTGGGTGTGAAAACTGCATTCTCTGGATGTGTATTCCCCAGTCTCTGGGTGTGTATTCCCCGCTCTCTGGGTGTGTATACTCCAGTCTCTGGGTGTATATTCCCAGTCTCTGGTTGTGTATTCCGCGATCTCTGGGTGTGTATTCCCCGATCTCTGGGTGTGTATACTCCAGTCTCTGGGTGTATATTCCCAGTCTCTGGTTGTGTATTCCGCGATCTCTGGGTGTGTATTCCCCGATCTCTGGGTGTGTATACCCCGGTCTCTGGGTGTGTATTCCCAGTCTCTGGGTGTGTATAGTCCAGTCTCTGGGTGTGTATTCCCAGTCTCTGGGTGTGTATTCCCCAGTCTCTGGTTGTGTATTCCCCGATCTCTGGGTGTGTATTCCCTGATCTCTGGGTGTGTATTCCCCTGTCTCTGGCTGTGTATACCCCAGTCTCTGGGCATGTATACCCCAGTTTCTGGGTGTGTATACCCCAGTCTATGTGGGTGTATTCACCAGTTTTTGGGTGTGTAAACCCCAGTGTTTGGGTGTGTATTCCCCAGTCTCTGGGTGTGTATTCCCCAGTCTCTGGGTGTGTATAACCCAGTGTCTGGGTGTGTATTCCCCAGTCTCTGGGTGTGTATAACCCAGTGTCTGGGTGTGTATTCCCCAGTCTTTGGGTGAGTGTTCCCCAGTCTCTGGGTGTGTATTCCCCAGTCTTTGGGTGTATATACCCAAGTCTCTGGGTGTGTATAGTCCAGTCTCTGGGTGTGTATAGTCCAGTCTCTGGGTGTGTATTCCCAGTCTCTGGGTGTGTATTCCCCGATCTCTGGGTGTGTATTCCCCTGTCTCTGGCTGTGTATACCCCAGTCTCTGGGCATGTATACCCCAGTTTCTGGGTGTGTATACCCCAGTCTATGGGGGTGTATTCCCCAATTTCTGGGTGTATATAACCCAGTGTTTGGGTGTGTATTCCCCAGTCTCTGGGTGTGTATTCCCCAGTCTCTGGGTGTGTATAACCCAGTGTCTGGGTGTGTATTCCCCAGTCTTTGGGTGTGTATTCCCCAGTGTCTGGGTGTGTATTCCCCAGTCTCTGGGTGTATATACCTAAGTCTCTGGGTGTGTATTCACCCGTCTCTGGGTGTGTATTCCCCAGTCACTGGTTGTGTATGCCCCAGTCCCTGTGTGTGTATTCCCCAGTCTCTGGGTGTGTATTCCTCAGTCTCTGGATGTGTATTCCCCAGTCTCGGGTCTCTGGGTGTGTATACCCGGTCTCTGTGTGTGTATACTCCAGACTTTGGGTGTGTATACCGCAGTCTCTGGGTGTGTATTCCCCAGTCTCTGGGTGTGTATTCCCCGGTCTCTGGGTGTGTATACTCCAGTCTCTTGGTGTGTATTCCCAGTCTCTGGTTGTGTATTCCGCGATCTCTGAGTGTGTATTCCCCGGTCTCTGGGTGTGTATACACCGCTCTTTGGGTGTGTATTCCCCAGTCTCTAAGTGTGTATACCCCAGTCTCTGGGTGTGTATTCGCGGTCTCTGGGTGTGTATTTCCCAGTCTCTGGGTGTGTATACCGCAGTCTCTGGGTGTGTATTCCCCAGTCTCTGGATGTGTATTCTCCATTCCCCGGGTGTGTATCCCAGTCTCTGGGTGTGTATACCCCAGTCACTAGGTTTGTATTCCTCAGTCTCCGGTCTCTGGGTGTGTATATCCCGGTCTCATGGTGTGTATACTCCAGACTCTGGGTGTGAAAACTGCATTCTCTGGATGTGTATTCCCCAGTCTCTGGGTGTATATTCCCAGTCTCTGGTTGTGTATTCCGCGATCTCTGGGTGTGTATTCCCCGATCTCTGGGTGTGTATACCCCGGTCTCTGGGTGTGTATTCCCAGTCTCTGGGTGTGTATACTCCAGTCTCTGGGTGTGTATTCCCAGTCTCTGGGTGTGTATTCCCCAGTCTCTGGGTGTGTATTCGCGGTCTCTGGGTGTGTATTCCCCAGTCGCTGGGTGTGTATTTCCCAGTCTCTGGGTGTGTATTCCCCAGTCTCTGGATGTGTATTCTCCATTCCCCGGGTGTGTACCCCAGTCTCTGGGTGTGTATACCCCAGTCTCTGGGTTTGTATTCCCCTGTCTCCGGTCTCTGGGTGTGTATATCCCGGTCTCATGGTGTGTATACTCCAGACTCTGGGTGTGTATACTGCAGTCTCTGGGTGTGTATTCCCCAGTCTCTGGGTGTGTATTCCCCGCTCTCTGGGTGTGTATACTCCAGTCTCTGGGTGTATATTCCCAGTCTCTGGTTGTGTATTCCGCGATCTCTGGGTGTGTATTATCCGATCTCTGTGTGTATACCCCGGTCTCTGGGTGTGTATTCCCAGTCTCTGGGTGTGTATACTCCAGTCTCTGGGTGTGTATTCCCAGTCTCTGGGTGTGTATTCCCCAGTCTCTGGTTGTGTATTCCCCGATCTCTGGGTGTGTATTCCCTGATCTCTGGGTGTATATACCCAAGTCTCTGGGTGTGTATTCACCAGTCTCTGGGCATGTATACCCCAGTTTCTGGGTGTGTATACCCCAGTCTATGTGGGTGTATTCACCAGTTTTTGGGTGTGTATACCCCAGTGTTTGGGTGTGTATTCCCCAGTCTCTGGGTGTGTATTCCCCAGTCTCTGGGTGTGTATAACCCAGTGTCTGGGTGTGTATTCCCCAGTCTTTGGGTGAGTGTTCCCCAGTCTCTGGGTGTGTATTCCCCAGTCACTGGTTGTGTATACCCCAGTCCCTGGGTGTGTATTCCCCAGTCTCTGGGTGTGTATTCCTCAGTCTCTGGATGTGTATTCCCCAGTCCCCGGGTGTGTACCCCAGTTTCTGGGTGTGTATACCCCAGTCTCTGGGTGTGTATTCCCCAGTCTCGGGTCTCTGGGTGTGTATACTCCAGACTTTGGGTGTGTATACCACAGTCTATTGCTGTGTATTCCCCAGTCTCTGGGTGTGTATTCGCCGGTCTCTGGGTGTGTATACTCCAGTTTCTTGGTGTGTATTCCCAGTCTCTGGTTGTGTATTCCGCGATCTATGAGTGTGTATTCCCCGGTCTCTGGGTGTGTATACACCGCTCTTTGGGTGTGTATTCCCAGTCTCTGGGTGTGTATACTCCAGTCTCTGGGTGTGTATTCCCAGTCTCTGGGTGTGTATTCCCCGGTCTCTGGGTGTGTATTACCCGATGTCTGGGTGTGTATTCCCAAATCTGGGTGTGTATTCACCAGTCTCTAGATGTGTCTTCCCCAGTCTCTGGGTTTATATTCCCCAGTCTCTGGGTTTGTTCTCCCCAGTCTCTGGGTGTGTATTCCCCAGTCTCTGGGTGTGTATTCCCCAGTCTCTGGGTGTGTATTCCCCAGTCTCTGGGTGTGTATTCCACAGTCTCTGGGTGTGTACTCCCCAGTCTCTGGATGACTATTCCCCAGTCTCTGGGAGTGTATACCCCAGTCTCTGGGTGTGTATACCCCAGTCTCTGGGTGTGTATTCCCCAGTCTCGGGTCTATGGGTGTGTCTACCCCGGTCTATGGGTGTGTATACTCCAGACTCTTGGTGTGTATACCGCAGACTCTTGGTGTGTATTCGCCAGTCTCTGGGTGTGTATTCGCCGGTCTCTGGGTTTGTATACTCCAGTCTCTGGGTGTGTATTCCCAGTCTCTGATTGTGTATTCCGCGATCTGTGCGTGTGTATTCCCCGATCTCTGGGTGCGTATTACCCGGTCTCTGGGTGTGTATACCCCGGTCTCTGGGTGTGAATTCCCAGTCTCTGGGTGTGTATACTCCAGTCTCTGGGTGCGTATTCCCAGTCTCTCGGTGTGTATTCCCCGGTCTCTGGGTGTGTATTCCCCGATCTCTGGGTGTGTATTCCCCGATCTCTGGGTGTGTATTCCCCAGTCTCTGGGTGTCGATACCACAGTGTCTGGCTGTGTATTCCCCAGTCTCTGGGTGTATATACCCCAGTCTCTGGGTGTGTATTCCCCAGTCTCTGGGTAAGTATTCCCCAGTCTCTGGGTGTGCATTCTCCATTCCCCGGTGTGTACCCCAGTCTCTGGGTGTGTATACCCCAGTCTCTGGGTTTGTATTCCCTAGTCTCCGGTCTCTGGGTGTGTATATCCCGGTCTCATGGTGTGTATACTCCAGACTCTGGGTGTGTATACTGCAGTCTCAGGGTTTGTATTCCCCAGTCTCTGGGTGTGTATTCCCCGCTCTCTGGGAGTGTATACTCCAGTCTCTGGGTGTATATTCCCAGTCTCTGGTTGTGTATTCCGCGATCTCTGGGTGTGTATTCCCCGATCTCTGGGTGTGTATACCCCGGTCTCTGGGTGTGTATTCCCAGTCTCTGGGTGTGTATAGTCCAGTCTCTGGGTGTGTATTCCCAGTCTCTGGGTGTGTATTCCCCGGTCTCTGGTTGTGTATTCCCCGATCTCTGGGTGTGTATTCCCCGATCTCTGGGTGTGTATTCCCCTGTCTCTGGCTGTGTATACCCCAGTCTCTGGGCATGTATACCCCAGTTTCTGGGTGTGTATACCCCAGTCTATGGGGGTGTATTCCCCAGTTTTTGGGTGTGTATAACCCAGTGTCTGGGTGTGTATTCCCCATTCTTTGGGTGTGTATTCCCCAGTGTCTGGGTGTGTATTCCCCAGTCTCTGGGTGTATATACCGAAGTCTCGGGGTGTGTGTTCACCAGTCTCTGGGTGTGTATTCCCCACTCACTGGTTGTGTATGCCCCAGTCCCTGGGTGTGTATTCCCCAGTCTCTGGGTGTGTATTCCTCAGTCTCTGGATGTGTATTCCCCAGTTTCGCGTCTCTGGGTGTGTATACCCGGTCTCTGTGTGTGTATACTCCAGACTTTGGGTTTGTATACCGCAGTCTCAGGGTGTGTATTCCCCAGTCTCTGGGTGTGTATTCCCCGGTCTCTGGGTGTGTATACTCCAGTCTCTTGGTGTGTATTCCCAGTCTCTGGTTGTATATTCCGCGATCTCTGAGTGTGTATTCCCCGGTCTCTGGGTGTGTATACACCGCTCTTTGGGTGTGTATTCCCCAGTCTCTAAGTGTGTATACCCCAGTCTCTGGGTGTGTATTCGCGGTCTCTGGGTGTGTAATTCCCAGTTTCTGGGTGTGTATACTGCAGTCTCTGGGTGTGTATTCCCCAGTCTCTGGATGTGTATTCTCCATTCCCCGGGTGTGTATCCCAGTCTCTGGGTGTGTATACCCCAGTCACTGGGTTTGTATTCCCCAGTCTCCGGTCTCTGGGTGTGTATATCCCGGTCTCATGGTGTGTATACTCCAGACTCTGGGTGTGTATACTGCATTCTCAGGATGTGTATTCCCCAGTCTCTGGTTGTGTATTCCCCGCTCTCTGGGTGTGTATACTCCAGTCTCTGGGTGTATATTCCCAGTCTCTGGTTGTGTATTCCGCGATCTCTGGGTGTGTATTCCCCGATCTCTGGGTGTGTATACCCCGGTCTCTGGGTGTGTATTCCCAGTCTCTGGGTGTGTATACTCCAGTCTCTGGGTGTGTATTCCCAGTCTCTGGGTGTGTATTCCCCAGTCTCTGGGTGTGTATTCGCGGTCTCTGGGTGTGTATTCCCCAGTCGCTGGGTGTGTATTTCCCAGTCTCTGGGTGTGTATACCACAGTCTCTGGGTGTGTATACTCCAGTTTCTTGGTGTGTATTCCCAGTCTCTGGTTGTGTATTCCGCGATCTATGAGTGTGTATTCCCCGGTCTCTGGGTGTGTATACACCGCTCTTTGGGTGTGTATTCCCAGTCTCTGGGTGTGTATTCCCAGTCTCTGGGTGTGTATTCCCCGGTCTCTGGGTGTGTATTACCCGATGTCTGGGTGTGTATTCCCAAATCTGGGTGTGTATTCACCAGTCTCTAGATGTGTCTTCCCCAGTCTCTGGGTTTATATTCCCCAGTCTCTGGGTTTGTTCTCCCCAGTCTCTGGGTGTTTATTCCCCAGTCTCTGGGTGTGTATTCCCCAGTCTCTGGGTGTGTATTCCCCAGTCTCTGGGTGTGTATTCCCCAGTCTCTGGGTATGTATTCCACAGTCTCTGGGTGTGTACTCCCCAGTCTCTGGAAGACTATTCCCCAGTCTCTGGGTGTGTATACCCCAGTCTCTGGGTGTGTATACCCCAGTCTCTGGGTGTGTATTCCCCAGTCTCGGGTCTATGGGTGTGTCTACCCCGGTCTCTGGGTGTGTATACTCCAGACTCTTGGTGTGTATACCGCAGACTCTTGGTGTGTATTCGCCAGTCTCTGGGTGTGTATTCGCCGGTCTCTGGGTTTGTATACTCCAGTCTCTGGGTGTGTATTCCCAGTCTCTGGTTGTGTATTCCGCGATCTGTGCGTGTGTATTCCCCGATCTCTGGGTGCGTATTACCCAGTCTCTGGGTGTGTATACCCCGGTCTCTGGGTGTGAATTCCCAGTCTCTGGGTGTGTATACTCCAGTCTCTGGGTGCGTATTCCCAGTCTCTCGGTGTGTATTCCACGGTCTCTGGGTGTGTATTCCCCGATCTCTGGGTGTGTATTCCCCGATCTCTGGGTGTGTATTCCCCAGTCTCTGGGTGTCGATGCCACAGTGTCTGGCTGTGTATTCCCCAGTCTCTGGGTGTATATACCCCAGTCTCTGGGTGTGTATTCCCCAGTCTCTGGGTGTTTATTCCCCATTTCATGGTGTGTATACCCCAGGCTCTGGGTGTGTATTCCAGTCTCTGGGTGTGTATTCTCCTGTCTCTGGGTGTGTATTCAACAGTCTCTGGTTGTGTATTCAACGGTCTCTGGGTGTGTATTCCCTGAACTCTGGGTGTATATTCCCCGGTCGCTGGGTGTGTATACCCCAGCCTCTGGTGTATATTCCCCATTCTCTGGGTGTGTATACCCTAGTGTCTGGGTGTGTATTCCCCAGTCTCTGGGTGTGTATACCCTGGTCTCTGGGTGTGTATTCCCCTGTCTCTGGGTTAGTATTCCCCAGTATCTGGGTGTGAATTCCCCAGTCTCTGGTTGTGTGTTCCCCAGTCTCTCGGTTAGTATTCCCCAGTCTCTGTGTGTGTATTCCCCAGTCTCTGGGCGTGTATACCCCAGTCTCTGTGTGTCTATACACCAGTCTCTGGGTGTGTATTCCCCAGTCTCTGGCTGTGTATTCCCAGTCTCTGGGTGTGTATTCCCCGGTCTCTGGGTGTGTATTCCCCAGTCTCTGGGTATGTATACCCCAGTCTCTGGGAGTGTATTCCCCAGTCTCTGGGTGTGTATACCCCAGTCTCTGGGAGTGTATTCCCCAGTCTCTGGGTGTGTGTAGCCCAGTCTCTGGTTGTGTACACCGCAGTCTCTGCGTGTGTGTTCCCCAGTCGCTGGGTGTGTATTCCCCAGTCTCTGGGTGTGTATTCCCCAGTCTCTGGTTGTGTATATCCCAGTCTCTGGGTGTTTATTCCCCAGTCTCTGGGTGTGTATTCCCCAGTCTCTGGGATTGTATACCTCAGTCTCTGGGTGTGTATACCCCAGTCTCTGGGTATGTGTTCCTCATTTTTCGGTGTGTCTTCCCCTGTCTCTGGGTGTGTATTCCCCAGTCTCTGGGTGTGTATACCCCGGTCTCTGGTGTGTATTCGCAGTCTCTGGGTGTGTATACTCCAGTCTCTGGGTGTGTATTCCCAGTCTCTGGGTGTGTATTCCCCGGTCTCTGGGTGTGTATTCCCCGATCTCTGGGTGTGTATTCCCCAGTCTCTGGGTGTGTATACACCAGTCTTTGGGTGTGTATATCCCAGTCTCGGGGCGTGTATACCACAGTCTCTGGGCGTGTATACCCCAGTCTCTGGGTGTGTATATCCCAGTCTCTGGATGTGTATTCCCCAGTCTCTGGGTGTGTATTCCCCAGTCTGTGCGTGTCTCTTCACCAGTCTCTGGGTGTGTATACCCCAGTCTCTGGGTCTGCATTCCCCAGGCTCTGGGTGTGTATTCCAGTCTCTGGGTGTGTATTCTCCTGTCTCTGGGTGTGTATTCAACA
The DNA here is from genome assembly GCF_044704955.1 of Pristiophorus japonicus. Lineage (NCBI taxonomy): Eukaryota > Metazoa > Chordata > Chondrichthyes > Pristiophoridae > Pristiophorus > Pristiophorus japonicus. The sequence continues at coordinate 68,860,685 of NC_091995.1, read as the reverse complement.
GTCTTTGGTTGTGTATTCAACGGTCTCTGGATGTGTATTCCCCGATCTCTGGGTGTGTATTCCCCGATCTCTGGGTGTATATTCCCCGGTCGCTGGGTGTGTATACCCCAGCCTCTGGGTGTGTATTCCCCAGTCTCTGGGTGTGTATACCCTAGTCTCTGGGTGTGTATTCCCCTGTCTTTGGGTTAGTATTCCCCAGTATCTGGGTGTGAATTCCCCAGTCGCTGGTTGTGTGTTCCCCAGCCTCTGGGTGTGTATTCCCCAGTCTCTGGGTGTGTATAAACCCAGTGTCTGGGTGTGTATTCCCCAGTCTCTGGGTGTGCATTCCCCAGTCTCTGGGTGTGTACACCGCAGTCTCTGCGTGTGTATTCCCCAGTCGCTGGGTGTGAAGACCCCAGTCTTTGGGTGTGTATTCCCCAGTCTCTGGGTGTGTATTCCCCAGTCTCTGGGTGTGTATACCCCAGTCTCTGGGTGTGTATATCCCAGTCTCTGGGCGTGTATTCCCCAGTCTCTGGGTGTGTATTCCCCAGTCTCTTGGTGTGTATACCCCAGTCTCTGGGTATGTATTCCTCAATCTCTCGGCGTGTCTTCCCCAGTCTCTGGGTGTGTATACCCCGGTCTCTGGTGTGTATTCCCAGTCTCTGGGTGTGTATTCCCCGGTCTCTGGGTGTGTATTCCCCGATCTCTGGATGTGTATTCCCCAGTCTCTGGGTGTGTATATCCCAGTCTCTGGGCGTGTATACCCCAGTCTCTGGGCGTGTATAACCCAGTCTCTGGGTGTGTATACCCCAGTCTCTGGATGTGTATTCCCCAGTCTCTGGGTGTGTATACCCTAGTGTCTGGGTGTGTATTCCCCTGTCTCTGGGTATGTATAACTCAGTCTCTGGGAGTGTATTACCCAGTCTCTGGGTGTGTCTACCCCAGTCTCTTGGTGTGTATACCCTAGTCTCTGGGTGTGTATTCCCCTGTCTCTGGGTTAGTATTCCCCAGTCTCTGGGTGTGTATTCCCCAGTCTCTGGTTGTGCATTCCCCAGTCTCTGGGTATGTATACCCCAGTCTCTGGGAGTGTATTCCCCAGTCTCTGGGTGTGTATTCCCCAATCTCTGGGTATGTATACCCCAGTCTCTGGGAGTGTATTCCCCAGTCTCTGGGTGTGTATTCCCCAGTCTCTGGGTGTGTATACACCAGTCTCTGGGTGTGTATATCCCAGTCTCGGGGCGTGTATACCACAGTCTCTGGGCGTGTATACCCCAGTCTCTGGGTGTGTATATCCCAGTCTCTGGATGTGTATTCCCCAGTCTCTGGGTGTGTATTCCCCAGTCTCTGGGTGTCTCTTCACCAGTCTCTGGGTGTGTATACCCCAGTCTCTGGGTCTGTATTCCCCAGGCTCTGGGTGTGTATTCCAGTCTCTGGGTGTGTATTCTCCTGTCTCTGGGTGTGTATTCAACAGTCTTTGGTTGTGTATTCAATGGTCTCTGGATGTGTATTCCCCGATCTCTGGGTGTGTATTCCCCGATCTCTGGGTGTATATTCCCCGGTCGCTGGGTGTGTATACCCCAGCCTCTGGGTGTGTATTCCCCAGTCTCTGGGTGTGTATACCCCAGTGTCTGGGTGTGTATTCCCCAGTCTCTGGGTGTGTATACCCTAGTCTCTGGGTGTGTATTCCCCTGTCTTTGGGTTAGTATTCCCCAGTATCTGGGTGTGAATTCCCCAGTCTCTGGTTGTGTGTTCCACAGTCTCTCGGTTAGCATTCCCCAGTCTCTGTGTGTGTATTCCCCAGTCTCTGGGCGTGTATTCCCCAGTCTCTGTGTGTCTATACCCCAGTCTCTGGTTGTGCATTCCCCAGTCTCTAGGTGTGCATTCCCCTGTCTCTGGGTTAGTATTCCCCAGTCTCTGTGTGTCTATACCCAAGTCTCTGGTTGTGCATTCCCCAGTCTCTGGGTGTGTATTTCCCGATCTCTGGGTGTGTATTCCCCAGTCTCTGGGTGTGTATACCCCAGTCTCTGGGTGTGTATTCCCCAGTCTCTGGTTGTGTATACCCTAGTCTCTGGGTGTTTATTCCCCATTCTCTGGGTGTGTATTCCCCAGTCTCTGGGTGTGTATACCTCACTCTCTGGGTGTGAATACCCCAGTCTCTGGGAGTGTATTCGCCGGTCTGGGTGTGTATACCCCAGTTTGTGGGTATCTATTCCTCAATCTCTGGGTGTGTCTTCCCCAGTCTCTGGTTGTGTGTTCCCCAGTCTCTCGGTTGTTATTCCCCAGTCTCTGTGTGTGTATTCCCCAGTTTCTGGGTGTATATTCCCAAGTCTCTGTGTGTCGATACCCCAGTCTCTGGTTGTGCATTCCCCAGTCTCTGGGTGTGTACACCGCAGTCTCTGCGTGTGTATTCCCCAGTCGCTGGGTGTGAAGACCCCAGTCTCTGGGTGTGTATTCCCCAGTCTCTGGGTGTGTATTCTCCAGTCTCCGGGTGTGTATACCCCAGTCTCTGGGTGTGTATATCCCAGTCTCTGGGCGTGTATACCCCAGTCTCTGGGTGTGTATACCCCAGTCTCTGGGTGTGTATTCCCCAGTCTCTGGGTGTGTATTCCCCAGTCTCTGGGTGTGTATACCTCAGTCTCTGGGTGTGTATACCCCAGTCTCTGGGTATGTATTCCTCAATCTCTCGGCGTGTCTTCCCCAGTCTCTGGGTGTGTATACCCCGGTCTCTGGTGTGTATTCCCAGTCTCTGGGTGTGTATTCCCCGGTCTCTGGGTGTGTATTCCCCGATCTCTGGATGTGTATTCCCCAGTCTCTGGGTGTGTATATCCCAGTCTCTGGGCGTGTATACCCCAGTCTCTGGGCGTGTATACCCCAGTCTCTGGGTGTGTATACCCCAGTCTCTGGATGTGTATTCCCCAGTCTCTGGGTGTGTATACCCTAGTCTCTGGGTGTGTATTCCCCTGTCTCTGGGTTAGTATTCCCCAGTCTCTGTGTGTCTATACCCAAGTCTCTGGTTGTGCATTCCCCAGTCTCTGGGTATGTATACCCCAGTCTCTGGGTATGTATACCCCAGTCTCTGGGAGTGTATTCCCCAGTCTCTGGGTGTGTATACCCGAGTCTCTGGGAGTGTATTCCCCAGTCTCTGGGTGTGTATACCCCAGTCTCTGGGAGTGTATTCCCCAGTCTCTGGGTGTGTGTAGCCCAGTCTCTTGGTGTGTATACCCTAGTCTCTGGGTGTGTATTCCCCTGTCTCTGGGTTAGTATTCCCCAGTGTCTGGGTGTGTATTCCCCAGTCTCTGGTTGTGCATTCCCCAGTCTCTGGGTATGTATACCCCAGTCTCTGGGAGTGTATTCCCCAGTCTCTGGGTGTGTATTCCCCAATCTCTGGGTGTGTATACCCCAGTCTCTGGGAGTTTATTCCGCAGTCTCTGGGTGTATGTCGCCCAGTCTCTGGGTGTGTACACCCCAGTCTCTGGTGTGTATTCGCAGTCTCTAGGTGTGTATACTCCAGTCTCTGGGTGTATATTCCCAGTCTCTGGGTGTGTATTCCCCGGTCTCTGGGCGTGTATTCCCCGATCTCTGGTTGTGTATTCCCAAGTCTCTGGGTGTGTATATCCCAGTCTCTGGGCGTGTATACCCCAGTCTCTGGGCGTGTATACCCCAGTCTCTGGGTGTGTATACCCCAGTCTCTGGATGTGTAATCCCCAGTCTCTGGGTGTGTATTAACCAGTCTCTGGGTGTGTATTCACCAGTCTCTCGGTGTGTATACCCCAGTCTCTGGGTCTGTATTCCCCAGGCTCTGGGTGTGTATTCCAGTCTCTGGGTGTGTATTCTCCAGTCTCTGGGTGTGTATTCAACAGTCTCTGGTTGTGTATTCAACGGTTTCTGGGTGTGTATTCCCCGAACTCTGGGTGTATATTCCCCGGTCGCTGGGTGTGTATTCCCCAGCCTCTGGGTGTGTATTCCCCAGTGTCTGGGTGTGTATACCCCAGTGTCTGGGTGTGTATTCCCCAGTCTCTGGGTGTGTATACCCTAGTCTCTGGGTGTGTATTTCCCTGTCTCTGGGTTAGTATTCCCCAGTATCTGGGTGTGAATTCCCCATAGAAACATAGAAAATAGAAACATAGAAAATAGGTGCAGGAGCAGGCCATTCAGCCCTTCTAGCCTGCACCGCCATTCAATGAGTTCATGGCTGAACATGAAACTTCAGTACCCCCTTCCTGCTTTCTCGCCATAACCCTTGATCCCCCGAGTAGTAAGGACTTCATCTAACTCCCTTTTGAATATATTTAGTGAATTGGCCTCAACTACTTTCTGTGGTAGAGAATTCCACAGGTTCACCACTCTCTGGGTGAAGAAGTTTCTCCTCATCTCGGTCCTAAATGGCTTACCCCTTATCCTCAGACTGTGACCCCTGGTTCTGGACTTCCCCAACATTGGGAACATTCTTTCTGCATCTAACCTGTCTAAACCCGTCTCTGGTTGTGTGTTCCCCAGTCTCTCGGTTAGTATTCCCCAGTCTCTGTGTGTGTATTCCCCAGTCTCTGGGCGTGTATACCCCAGTCTCTGTGTGTCTATACACCAGTCTCTGGTTGTGCATTCCCCAGTCTCTGGGTGTGCATTCGCCAGTCTCTGGGTGTGTACACCGCAGTCTTTGCGTGTGTATTCCCCAGTCGCTGGGTGTGAAGACCCCAGTCTCTGGGTGTGTATTCCCCACTCTCTGGGTGTGTATTCCCAGTCTCTGGGTGTGTATTCCCCGGTCTATGGGTGTGTATTCCCCAGTCTCTGGGTATGTATACCCCAGTCTCTGGGAGTGTATTCCCCAGTCTCTGGGTGTGTATACCCCAGTCTCTGGGAGTGTATTCCCCAGTCTCTGGTGTGTGTAGCCCAGTCTCTGGTTGTGTACACCGCAGTCTCTGCGTGTGTGTTCCCCAGTCGCTGGGTGTGTATGCCCCAGTCTCTGGGTGTGTATTCCCCAGTCTCTGGTTGTGTATACCCCAGTCTCTGGGTGTTTATTCCCCAGTCTCTGGGTGTGTATACCCCAGTCTCTGGGTATGTGTTCCTCAATCTCTCGATGTGTCTTCCCCTGTCTCTGGGTGTGTATTCCCTAGTCTCTGGGTGTGTATACCCCGGTCTCTGGTGTGTATTCGCAGTCTCTGGGTGTGCATACTCTAGTCTCTGGGTGTTTATTCCCAGTCTCTGGGTGTGTTCCCCAGTCTCTGGGTGTGTATTCCCCGATCTCTGGGTGTGTATTCCCCAGTCTCTGGGTGTGTATACCCCAGTCTCTGGGTGTGTATATCCCATTCTCTGGGCGTGAAAACCCCAGTCTCTGGGCGTGTATATTCCAGTCTCTGGGTGTGTATACCCCAGTCTCTGGATGTGTATTTCCCAGTCTCTGGGTGTGTATTCACCAGTCTCTGGGTGTGTATACCCCAGTCTCTGGGCCTGTATTCCCCAGGCTCTGGGTGTGTATTCCAGTCTCTGGGTGTGTATTCTCCTGTCTCTGGGTGTGTATTCAACAGTCTCTGGTTGTGTATTCAACGGCCTCTGGATGTGTATTCCCCGATCTCTGGGTGTGTATTCCCCAGTCTCTGGGTGTGTATACCCCAGTGTCTGGGTGTGTATTCCCCAGTCTCTGGGTGTGTATACCCTAGTCTCTGGGTGTGTATTCCACTGTCTTTGGGTTAGTATTCCCCAGTATCTGGGTGTGAATTCCCCAGTCTCTGGTTGTGTGTTCCCCAGTCTCTCGGTTAGTATTCCCCAGTCTCTGTGTGTGTATTCCCCAGTCTCTGGGCGTGTACTCCCCAGTGTCTGGGTGTGTATTCCCCAGTCTCTGGGTGTCTATACCCCAGTCTCTGGTTGTGCATTCCCCAGTCTCTAGGTGTGCAGTCCCCAGTCTCTGGGTGTGTACACCGCAGTCTCTGCGTGTGTATTCCCCAGTCGCTGGGTGTGAAGACCCCAGTCTCTGGGTGTGCATTCCCCATTCTCTGGGTCTGTATTCCCAGTCTCTGGATGTGTATTCCCCGGTCTCTGGGTGTGTATTCCCCGATCTCTGGGTGTGTATTCCCCAGTCTCTGGGTGTGTATACTCCAGTCTCTGGGTGTGTATACCCCAGTCTCTGGGTGTGTATACCCCAGTATCTGTGTGTGTATACCCCAGTCTCTGGATGTGTATTCCCCAGTCTCTGGATGTGTATACCACAGTCTCTGGGTGTGTACACCGCAGTCTCTGCGTGTGTATTCCCCTGTCTCTGGGTGTTTATTCCCCAGTCTCTGGGTGTGTATTCCCCAGTCTCTGGGTGTGTATACCTCAGTCTCTGGGTGTGAATACCCCAGTCTCTGGGTGTGTCTTTGCCGGTCTGGGTGTGTATACGCCAGTTTGTGGGTATCTATTCCTCAATCTCTGGGTGTGTCTTCCCCAGTCTCTGGTTGTGTGTTCCCCAGTCTCTCGGTTAGTATTCCCCAGTCTCTGTGTGTGTATACCCCAGTCTCTGGATGTGTATTCCCCAGTCTCTGGGTGTGTATACCCCAGTCTCTGGGTGTGTACACCGCAGTCTCTGGGTGTGTATTCCCCAGTCGCTGGGTGTTTATTCCCCAGTCTCTTGGTGTGTATTCCCCAGTCTCTGGTTGTGTATACCCCAGTCTCTGGGTATTTATTCCCCAGTCTCTGGGTGTGTATTCCCCAGTCTCTGGGTGTGTATACCTCAGTCTCTGGGTGTGAATACCCCAGTCTCTGGGTGTGTCTTTGCCGGTCTGGATGTGTATACGCCAGTTTGTGGGTATCTATTCCTCAATCTCTGGGTGTGTCTTCCCCAGTCTCTGGTTGTGTGTTCCCCAGTCTCTCGGTTAGTATTCCCCAGTCTCTGTGTGTGTATTCCCCAGTCTCTGGGTGTATATTCCCCAGTCTCTGGGTGTGTATACCCCAGTCTCTGGGTGTGTATATCCCAGTCTCTGGGCGTGTATACCCCAGTCTCTGGGTGTGTATACCCCAGTCTCTGGGTGTGTATTCCCCAGTCTCTGGGTGTGTATTCCCCAGTCTCTGGGTGTGTATACCTCAGTCTCTGGGTGTGTATACCCCAGTCTCTGGGTATGTATTCCTCAATCTCTCGGTGTGTCTTCCCCAGTCTCTGGGTGTGTATACCCCGGTCTCTGGTTTGTATTCCCAATCTCTGGGTGTGTATACCCCAGTCTCTGGGTGTGTATATCCCAGTCTCTGGGTGTGTATACCCCAGTCTCTGGGTGTGTATTCCCCAGTCTCTGGGTGTGTATTCCCCAGTCTCTGGGTGTGTATACCTCAGTCTCTGGGTGTGTATACCATAGTCTCTGGGTATGTATTCCTCAATCTCTCGGTGTGTCTTCCCCAGTCTCTGGGAATGTACTCCCCAGTGTCTGGGTGTGTATTCCCCAGTCTCTGGGTGTCTATACCCCAGTCTCTGGTTGTGCATTCCCCAGTCTCTAGGTGTGCAGTCCCCAGTCTCTGGGTGTGTACACCGCAATCTCTGCGTGTGTATTCCCCAGTCGCTGGGTGTGAAGACCCCAGTCTCTGGGTGTGTATTCCCCATTCTCTGGGTCTGTATTCCCAGTCTCTGGATGTGTATTCCCCGGTCTCTGGGTGTGTATTCCCCGATCTCTGGGTGTGTATTCCCCAGTCTCTGGGTGTGTATACTCCAGTCTCTGGGTGTGTATACCCCAGTCTCTGGGTGTGTATACCCCAGTCTCTGGATGTGTATTCCCCAGTCTCTGGATGTGTATACCACAGTCTCTGGGTGTGTACACCGCAGTCTCTGCGTGTGTATTCCCCTGTCTCTGGGTGTTTATTCCCCAGTCTCTGGGTGTGTATTCCCCAGTCTCTGGGTGTGTATACCTCAGTCTCTGGGTGTGAATACCCCAGTCTCTGGGTGTGTCTTTGCCGGTCTGGGTGTGTATACGCCAGTTTGTGGGTATCTATTCCTCAATCTCTGGGTGTGTCTTCCCCAGTCTCTGGTTGTGTGTTCCCCAGTCTCTCGGTTAGTATTCCCCAGTCTCTGTGTGTGTATACCCCAGTCTCTGGATGTGTATTCCCCAGTCTCTGGGTGTGTATACCCCAGTCTCTGGGTGTGTACACCGCAGTCTCTGCGTGTGTATTCCCCAGTCGCTGGGTGTTTATTCCCCAGTCTCTTGGTGTGTATTCCCCAGTCTCTGGTTGTGTATACCCCAGTCTCTGGGTATTTATTCCCCAGTCTCTGGGTGTGTATTCCCCAGTCTCTGGGTGTGTATACCTCAGTCTCTGGGTGTGAATACCCCAGTCTCTGGGTGTGTCTTTGCCGGTCTGGATGTGTATACGCCAGTTTGTGGGTATCTATTCCTCAATCTCTGGGTGTGTCTTCCCCAGTCTCTGGTTGTGTGTTCCCCAGTCTCTCGGTTAGTATTCCCCAGTCTCTGTGTGTGTATTCCCCAGTCTCTGGGTGTATATTCCCCAGTCTCTGGGTGTGTATACCCCAGTCTCTGGGTGTGTATATCCCAGTCTCTGGGCGTGTATACCCCAGTCTCTGGGTGTGTATACCCCAGTCTCTGGGTGTGTATTCCCCAGTCTCTGGGTGTGTATTCCCCAGTCTCTGGGTGTGTATACCTCAGTCTCTGGGTGTGTATACCCCAGTCTCTGGGTATGTATTCCTCAATCTCTCGGTGTGTCTTCCCCAGTCTCTGGGTGTGTATACCCCGGTCTCTGGTTTGTATTCCCAATCTCTGGGTGTGTATACCCCAGTCGCTGGGTGTGTATATCCCAGTCTCTGGGCGTGTATACCCCAGTCTCTGGGCGTGTATACCCCAGTCTCTGGGTGTGTATACCCCAGTCTCTGGGTGTGTATTCCCCAGTCTCTGGGTGTGTATTCCCCAGTCTCTGGGTGTGTATACCTCAGTCTCTGGGTGTGTATACCCCAGTCTCTGGGTATGTATACCTCAATCTCTCGGTGTGTCTTCCCCAGTCTCTGGGTGTGTATACCCCGGTCTCTGGTGTGTATTCCCAGTCTCTGGGTATGTATTCCCCGGTCTGTGGGTGTGTATTCCCCGATCTCTGGGTGTGTATTCCCCAGTCTCTGGGTGTGTATACCCCAGTCGCTGGGTGTGTATATCCCAGTCTCTGGGCGTGTATACCCCAGCCTCTGGGCGTGTATACCCCAGTCTCTGGGTGTGTATACCCCAGTCTCTGGATGTGTATTCCCCAGTCTCTGGGTGTGTATACCCTAGTCTCTGGGTGTGTATTCCCCTGTCTCTGGGTTAGTATTCCCCAGTCTCTGGGTGTGTATACCCCGGTCTCTGGTGTGTATTCCCAGTCTCTGGGTATGTATTCCCCGGTCTGTGGGTGTGTATTCCCCGATCTCTGGGTGTGTATTCCCCAGTCTCTGGGTGTGTATACCCCAGTCTCTGGGTGTGTATATCCCAGTCTCTGGGCGTGTATACCCCAGTCTCTGGGCATGTATACCCCAGTCTCTGGATGTGTATTCCCCAGTCTCTGGGTGTGTATATCCCAGTCTCTGGGCGTGCATACCCCAGTCTCTGGGTATGTATGCCCCAGTCTCTGGGAGTGTATTCCCCAGTCTCTGGGTGTGTATACCCTAGTCTCTGGGAGTGTATTCCCCAGTTTCTGGGTATGTATACCCCAGTCTCTGGGAGTGTAATCCCCAGTCTCTGGGTGTGTATTCCCCAATCTCTGGGTATGTATACCCCAGTCTCTGGGAGTGTATTCCCCAGTCTATGGGTGTGTATACCCCAGTCTCTGGGAGTGCATTCCCCAGTCTATGGGTGTGTGTAGCCCAGTCTCTGGGTGTGTATACCCTAGTCTCTGGGTGTGTATTCCCGTCTCTGGGTTAGTATTCCCCAGTCTCTGTGTGTCTATACCCCAGTCTCTGGTTGTGCATTCCCCAGTCTCTGTGTATGTATACCCCAGTCTCTAGGTATGTATACCCCAGTCTCTGGGAGTGTATTCCCCAGTCTCTGGGTGTGTATACCCTAGTCTCTGGGAGTATATTCCCCAGTCTCTGGATATGTATACCCCAGTCTCTGGGAGTGTATTCCCCAGTCTCTGGGTGTGTATTCCCCAATCTCTGGGTATGTATACCCGAGTCTCTGGGAGTGTATTCCCCAGTCTCTGGGTGTGTATACCCCAGTCTCTGGGAGTGTATTCCGCAGTCTCTGGGTGTGTGTAGCCCAGTCTCTGGGTGTGTACACCCCAGTCTCTGGGAGTGTATTCCCCGGTCTCTGGTGTGTATTCGCAGTATCTTTGTGTGTATACTCCAGTCGCTGGGTGTATATTCCCAGTCTCTGCGTGTGTATTCCCCGGCCTCTGGGTGTGTATTCCCCGATCTCTGGGTGTGTATTCCCAAGTCTCTGGGTGTGTATACCCCAGTCTCTGGGTGTGTATATCCCAGTCGCTGGGCGTGTATACCCCAGTCTCTGGGCGTGTATACCCCAGTCTCTGGGTGTGTATACCCCAGTCTCTGGATGTGTATTCCCCAGTCGCTGGGTGTGTATATCCCAGTCTCTGGGCGTGTATACCCCAGTCTCTGGGCGTGTATACCCCAGTCTCTGGGTGTGCATACCCCAGTCTCTGGGTGTGTATTCCCCAGTCTCTGGGTGTGTATTCCCCAGTCTCTGGGTGTGTATACCCCAGTCTCTGGGTATGTATTCCTCAATCTCTCGGTGTGTCTTCCCCAGTCTCTGGGTGTGTATACCCCGGTCTCTGGTGTGTATTCCCAGTCTCTGGGTATGTATTCCCCGGTCTCTGGGTGTGTATTCCCCGATCTCTGGGTGTGTATTCCCCAGTCTCTGGGTGTGTATACCCCAGTCGCTGGGTGTGTATATCCCAGTCTCTGGGCGTGTATACCCCAGTCTCTGGGTGTGTATACCCCAGTCTCTGGGTGTGTATACCCCAGTCTCTGGATGTGTATTCCCCAGTCTCTGGGTGTGTATACCCTAGTCTCTGGGTGTGTATTCCCCTGTCTCTGGGTTAGTATTCCCCAGTCTCTGTGTGTCTATACCCCAGTCTCTGGTTGTGCTTTCCCCAGTCTCTGGGTATGTATACCCCAGTCTCTGGGTATGTATGCCCCAGTCTCTGGGAGTGTATTCCCCAGTTTCTGGGTATGTATACCCCAGTCTCTGGGAGTGTAATCCCCAGTCTCTGGGTCTGTATTCCCCAATCTCTGGGTATGTATACCCCAGTCTCTGGGAGTGTATTCCCCAGTCTATGGGTGTGTATACCCCAGTCTCTGGGAGTGCATTCCCCAGTCTATGGGTGTGTGTAGCCCAGTCTCTGGGTGTGTATACCCTAGTCTCTGGGTGTGTATTCCCGTCTCTGGGTTAGTATTCCCCAGTCTCTGTGTGTCTATACCCAAGTCTCTGGTTGTGCATTCCCCAGTCTCTGTGTATGTATACCCCAGTCTCTGGGTATGTATACCCGAGTCTCTGGGAGTGTATTCCCCAGTCTCTGGGTGTGTATACCCTAGTCTCTGGGAGTATATTCCCCAGTCTCTGGATATGTATACCCCAGTCTCTGGGAGTGTATTCCCCAGTCTCTGGGTGTGTATTCCCCAATCGCTGGGTATGTATACCCGAGTCTCTGGGAGTGTATTCCCCAGTCTCTGGGTGTGTATACCCCAGTCTCTGGGAGTGTATTCCGCAGTCTCTGGGTGTGTATACTCCAGTCTCTGGGTGTATATTCCCAGTCTCTGCGTGTGTATTCCCCGGCCTCCGGGTGTGTATTCCCAAGTCTCTGGGTGTGTATATCCCAGTCTCTGGGTGTGTATATCCCAGTCGCTGGGCGTGTATACCCCAGTCTCTAGGTATGTATACCCCAGTCTCTGGGAGTGTATTCCCCAGTCTCTGGGTGTGTATACCCTAGTCTCTGGGAGTATATTCCCCAGTCTCTGGATATGTATACCCCAGTCTCTGGGAGTGTATTCCCCAGTCTCTGGGTGTGTATTCCCCAATCTCTGGGTATGTATACCCGAGTCTCTGGGAGTGTATTCCCCAGTCTCTGGGTGTGTATACCCCAGTCTCTGGGAGTGTATTCCGCAGTCTCTGGGTGTGTGTAGCCCAGTCTCTGGGTGTGTACACCCCAGTCTCTGGGAGTGTATTCCCCGGTCTCTGGTGTGTATTCGCAGTATCTTTGTGTGTATACTCCAGTCGCTGGGTGTATATTCCCAGTCTCTGCGTGTGTATTCCCCGGCCTCTGGGTGTGTATTCCCCGATCTCTGGGTGTGTATTCCCAAGTCTCTGGGTGTGTATACCCCAGTCTCTGGGTGTGTATATCCCAGTCGCTGGGCGTGTATACCCCAGTCTCTGGGCGTGTATACCCCAGTCTCTGGGTGTGTATACCCCAGTCTCTGGATGTGTATTCCCCAGTCGCTGGGTGTGTATATCCCAGTCTCTGGGCGTGTATACCCCAGTCTCTGGGCGTGTATACCCCAGTCTCTGGGTGTGCATACCCCAGTCTCTGGGTGTGTATTCCCCAGTCTCTGGGTGTGTATTCCCCAGTCTCTGGGTGTGTATACCCCAGTCTCTGGGTATGTATTCCTCAATCTCTCGGTGTGTCTTCCCCAGTCTCTGGGTGTGTATACCCCGGTCTCTGGTGTGTATTCCCAGTCTCTGGGTATGTATTCCCCGGTCTCTGGGTGTGTATTCCCCGATCTCTGGGTGTGTATTCCCCAGTCTCTGGGTGTGTATACCCCAGTCGCTGGGTGTGTATATCCCAGTCTCTGGGCGTGTATACCCCAGTCTCTGGGTGTGTATACCCCAGTCTCTGGGTGTGTATACCCCAGTCTCTGGATGTGTATTCCCCAGTCTCTGGGTGTGTATACCCTAGTCTCTGGGTGTGTATTCCCCTGTCTCTGGGTTAGTATTCCCCAGTCTCTGTGTGTCTATACCCCAGTCTCTGGTTGTGCTTTCCCCAGTCTCTGGGTATGTATACCCCAGTCTCTGGGTATGTATGCCCCAGTCTCTGGGAGTGTATTCCCCAGTTTCTGGGTATGTATACCCCAGTCTCTGGGAGTGTAATCCCCAGTCTCTGGGTCTGTATTCCCCAATCTCTGGGTATGTATACCCCAGTCTCTGGGAGTGTATTCCCCAGTCTATGGGTGTGTATACCCCAGTCTCTGGGAGTGCATTCCCCAGTCTATGGGTGTGTGTAGCCCAGTCTCTGGGTGTGTATACCCTAGTCTCTGGGTGTGTATTCCCGTCTCTGGGTTAGTATTCCCCAGTCTCTGTGTGTCTATACCCAAGTCTCTGGTTGTGCATTCCCCAGTCTCTGTGTATGTATACCCCAGTCTCTGGGTATGTATACCCGAGTCTCTGGGAGTGTATTCCCCAGTCTCTGGGTGTGTATACCCTAGTCTCTGGGAGTATATTCCCCAGTCTCTGGATATGTATACCCCAGTCTCTGGGAGTGTATTCCCCAGTCTCTGGGTGTGTATTCCCCAATCGCTGGGTATGTATACCCGAGTCTCTGGGAGTGTATTCCCCAGTCTCTGGGTGTGTATACCCCAGTCTCTGGGAGTGTATTCCGCAGTCTCTGGGTGTGTATACTCCAGTCTCTGGGTGTATATTCCCAGTCTCTGCGTGTGTATTCCCCGGCCTCCGGGTGTGTATTCCCAAGTCTCTGGGTGTGTATATCCCAGTCTCTGGGTGTGTATATCCCAGTCGCTGGGCGTGTATACCCCAGTCTCTGGGTGTGTATACCCCAGTCTCTGGGTGTGTATACCCCAGTCTCTGGATGTGTATTCCCCAGTCTCTGGGTGTGTATTAACCAGTCTCTGGGTGTGTATTCACCAGTCTCTGGGTGTGTATTCCAGTCTCTGGATGTGTATTCTCCTGTCTCTGGGTGTGTATTCAACAGTCTCTGGTTGTGTATTCAACGGTCTCTGGATGTGTATTCCCCGATCTCTGGGTGTGTATTCCCCAGTCTCTGGGTGTATATTCCCCGGTCGCTGGGTGTGTATACCCCAGCCTCTGGGTGTGTATTCCCCAGTCTCTGGGTGTGTATACCCCAGTGTCTGGGTGTGTATTCCCCAGTCTCTGGGTGTGTATACCCTTGTCTCTGGGTGTGTATTTCCCTGTCTCTAGGTTAGTATTCCCCAGTATCTGGGTGTGAATTCCCCAGTCTCTGGTTGTGTGTTCCCCAGTCTCTCGGTTAGTATTCCCCAGTCTCTGTGTGTGTATTCCCCAGTCTCTGGGCGTGTATACCCCAGTCTCTGGGAGTGTATTCCCCAGTCTCTGGTGTGTGTAGCCCAGTCTCTGGTTGTGTACACCGCAGTCTTTGCGTGTGTGTTCCCCAGTCGCTGGGTGTGTATTCCCCAATCTCTGGGTGTGTATTCCCCAGTCTCTGGTTGTGTATACCCAAGTCTCTGGGTGTTTATTCCCCAGTCTCTGGGTGTGTATTCTCCAGTCTCTGGGATTGTACACCTCAGTCTCTGGGTGTGTATACCCCAGTCTCTGGATGTGTATTCCCAGTCTCTGCGTGTGTATTCCCCGGTCTCTGGGTGTGTATTCCCCGATCTCTGGGTGTGTATTTCCCAGTCTCTAGGTGTGTATACCCCAGTCTCTGGGTGTGTATATCCCAGTCTCTGGGCGTGTATACCCCAGTCTCTGGGCGTGTATACCCCAGTCTCTGGGTGTGTATACCCCAGTCTCTGGGTGTGTATTCACCAATCTCTGGGTGTGTATACCCCAGTCTCTGGGTCTGTATTCCCCAGGCTCTGGGTGTGTATTCCAGTCTCTGGGTGTGTATTCTCCTGTCTCTGGGTGTGTATTCAACAGTCTCTGGTTGTGTATTGAATGGTCTCTGGATGTGTATTCCCCGATCTCTGGGTGTGTATTCCCCGATCTCTGGGTGTATATTCCCCGGTCGCCGGGTGTGTATACCCCAGCCTCTGGGTGTGTATTCCCCAGTCTCTGGGTGTGTATACCCCAGTGTCTGGGTGTGTATTCCCCAGTCTCTGGGTGTGTATACCCTAGTCTCTGGGTGTGTATTCCCCTGTCTTTGGGTAAGTATTCCCCAGTATCTGGGTGTGAATTCCCCAGTCTCTGGTTGTGTGTTCCCCAGTCTCTCGGTTAGTATTCCCCAGTCTCTGTGTGTGTATTCCCCAGTCTCTGGGCGTGAATTCCCCAGTCTCTGTGTGTCTATACCCCAGTCTCTGGTTGTGCATTCCCCAGTCTCTAGGTGTGCATTCCCCAGTCTCTGGGTGTGTACACCGCAGTCTCTGTGTGTGTATTCCCCAGTCGCTGGGTGTGAAGACCCCAGTCTCTGGGTGTGTATTCCCCAGTCTCTGGGTCTGTATTCCCAGTCTCTGGGTGTGTATTCCCCGGTCTCTGGGTGTGTATTCCCCGATCTCTGGGTGTGTATTCCCCAGTCTCTGGGTGTGTATACCCCAGTCTCTGGGTGTGTATATCCCAGTCTCTGGGCGTGTATACCCCAGTCTCTGGGTGTGTATACCCCAGTCTCTGTGTGTGTATACCCCAGTCTCTGGATGTGTATTCCCCAGTCTCTTGGTGTGTATTCCCCAGTCTCTGGGTGTGTATACCTCAGTCTCTGGGTGTGTATACCCCAGTCTCTGGGTATGTATTCCTCAATCTCTCGGTGTGTCTTCCCCAGTCTCTGGGTGTGTACACCCCGGTCTCTGGTGTATATTCCCAATCTCGGGGTGTCTATACCCCAGTCTCTGGGTGTGTATATCCCAGTCTCTGGGCGTGTATACCCCAGTCTCTGGGTGTGTATACCCCAGTCTCTGGGTGTGTATTCCCCAGTCTCTGGGTGTGTATTCCCCAGTCTCTGGGTGTGTATACCTCAGTCTCTGGGTGTGTATACCCCAGTCTCTGGGTATGTATTCCTCAATCTCTCGGTGTGTCTTCCCCAGTCTCTGGGTGTGTATACCCCGGTCTCTGGTGTGCATTCCCAGTCTCTGGGTATGTATTCCCCGGTCTCTGGGTGTGTATTCCCCGATCTCTGGGTGTGTATTCCCCAGTCTCTGGGTGTGTATACCCCAGTCGCTGGGTGTGTATATCCCAGTCTCTGGGCGTGTATACCCCAGTCTCTGGGCGTGTATACCCCAGTCTCTGGGTGTGTATACCCCAGTCTCTGGGTGTGGATTCCCCAGTCTCTGGGTGTGTATTCCCCAGTCTCTGGGTGTTTATACCTCAGTCTCTGGGTGTGTATACCCCAGTCTCTGGGTATGTATTCCTCAATCTCTCGGTGTGTCTTCCCCAGTCTCTGGGTGTGTATACCCCGGTCTCTGGTGTGTATTCCCAGTCTCTGGGTATGTATTCCCCGGTCTCTGGGTGTGTATTCCCCGATCTCTGGGTGTGTATTCCCCAGTCTCTGGGTGTGTATACCCCAGTCGCTGGGTGTGTATATCCCAGTCTCTGGGCGTGTATACCCCAGTCTCTGGGCGTGTATACCCCAGTCTCTGGGTGTGTATACCCCAGTCTCTGGATGTGTATTCCCCAGTCTCTGGGTGTGTATACCCTAGTCTCTGGGTGTGTATTCCCCTGTCTTTGGGTTTGTATTCCCCAGTCTCTGTGTGTCTATACCCCAGTCTCTGGTTGTGCATTCCCCAGTCTCTGTGTATGTATACCCCAGTCTCTGGGTATGTATACCCCAGTCTCTGGGAGTGTATTCCCCAGTCTCTGGGTGTGTATACCCTAGTCTCTGGGAGTATATTCCCCAGTCTCTGGATATGTATACCCCAGTCTCTGGGAGTGTATTCCCCAGTCTCTGGGTGTGTATTCCCCAATCTCTGGGTATGTATACCCCAGTCTCTGGGAGTGCATTCCGCAGTCTCTGGGTGTGTGTAGCCCAGTCTCTGGGTGTGTACACCCCAGTCTCTGGGAGTGTATTCCCCGGTCTCTGGTGTGTATTCGTAGTCTCTGTGTGTGTGTATACTCCAGTCTCTGGGTGTATATTCCCAGTCTCTGCGTGTGTATTCCCCGGCCTCTGGGTGTGTATTCCCCGATCTCTGGGTGTGTATTCCCAAGTCTCTGGGTGTGTATACCCCAGTCTCTGGGCGTGTATACCCCAGTCTCTGGGCGTGTATACCCCAGTCTCTGGGTGTGTATACCCCAGTCTCTGGATGTGTATTCCCCAGTCTCTGGGTGTGTATTAACCAGTCTCTGGTTGTGTATTCACCAGTCTCTCGGTGTGTATACCCCAGTCTCTGGGTCTGTATTCCCCAGGCTCTGGGTGTGTATTCCAGTCTCTGGATGTGTATTCTCCAGTCTCTGGGTGTGTATTCAACAGTCTCTGGTTGTGTATTCAACGGTCTCTGGATGTGTATTCCCCGATCTCTGGGTGTGTATTCCCCGATCTCTGGGTGTATATTCCCCGGTCGCTGGGTGTGTATACCCCAGCCTCTGGGTGTGTATTCCCCAGTCTCTGGGTTTGTATACCCCAGTGTCTGGGTGTGTATTCCCCAGTCTCTGGGTGTGTATACCCTTGTCTCTGGGTGTGTATTTCCCTGTCTCTAGGTTAGTATTCCCCAGTATCTGGGTGTGAATTCCCCAGTCTCTGGTTGTGTGTTCCCCAGTCTCTCGGTTAGTATTCCCCAGTCTCTGTGTGTGTATTCCCCAGTCTCTGGGCGTGTATACCCCAGTCTCTGTGTGTCTATACACCAGTCTCTGGTTGTGCATACCCCAGTCTCTGGGAGTGTATTCCCCAGTCTCTGGGTGTGTATACCCCAGTCTCTGGGAGTGTATTCCCCAGTCTCTGGTGTGTGTAGCCCAGTCTCTGGTTGTGTACACCGCAGTCTCTGCGTGTGTGTTCCCCAGTCGCTGGGTGTGTATTCCCCAGTCTCTGGGTGTGTATTCCCCAGTCTCTGGTTGTGTATACCCAAGTCTCTGGGTGTTTATTCCCCAGTCTCTGGGTGTGTATTCCCCGATCTCTGGGTGTATATTCCCCGGTCGCTGGGTGTGTATTCCCCAGTCTCTGGGTGTGTATACCCTAGTCTCTGGGTGTGTATTCCCCTGTCTTTGGGTAAGTATTCCCCAGTATCTGGGTGTGAATTCCCCAGTCTCTGGTTGTGTATTCCCCAGTCTCTGGGTGTATATTCCCCAGTCTCTGTGTGTCGATACCCCAGTCTCTGGTTGTGCATTCCCTAGTCTCTGGGTGTGTATACCCCAGTCTCTGGATGTGTATTCCCCGGCCTCTGGGTGTGTATTCCCCGATCTCTGGGTGTGTATTCCCAAGTCTCTGGGTGTGTATACCCCAGTCTCTGGGTTTGTATACCCCAGTCTCTGGGTGTGTATATCCCAGTCGCTGGGCGTGTATACCCCAGTCTCTGGGCGTGTATACCCCAGTCTCTGGGTGTGTATACCCCAGTCTCTGGATGTGTATTCCCCAGTCGCTGGGTGTGTATATCCCAGTCTCTGGGCGTGTATACCCCAGTCTCTGGGCGTGTATACCCCAGTCTCTGGGTGTGCATACCCCAGTCTCTGGGTGTGTATTCCCCAGTCTCTGGGTGTGTATTCCCCAGTCTCTGGGTGTGTATACCCCAGTCTCTGGGTATGTATTCCTCAATCTCTCGGTGTGTCTTCCCCAAGTCTCTGGGTGTGTATACCCCGGTCTCTGGTGTGTATTCCCAGTCTCTGGGTATGTATTCCCCGGTCTCTGGGTGTGTATTCCCCGATCTCTGGGTGTGTATTCCCCAGTCTCTGGGTGTGTATACCCCAGTCGCTGGGTGTGTATACCCTAGTCTCTGGGTGTGTATTCCCCTGTCTCTGGGTTAGTATTCCCCAGTCTCTGTGTGTCTATACCCCAGTCTCTGGTTGTGCTTTCCCCAGTCTCTGGGTATGTATACCCCAGTCTCTGGGTATGTATGCCCCAGTCTCTGGGAGTGTATTCCCCAGTCTCTGGGTGTGTATACCCTAGTCTCTGGGA
The DNA here is from genome assembly GCF_044704955.1 of Pristiophorus japonicus. Lineage (NCBI taxonomy): Eukaryota > Metazoa > Chordata > Chondrichthyes > Pristiophoridae > Pristiophorus > Pristiophorus japonicus. Next base: position 68,841,809 of record NC_091995.1, on the reverse strand, counting down.
GTATATTCCCCAGTTTCTGGGTATGTATACCCCAGTCTCTGGGAGTGTAATCCCCAGTCTCTGGGTCTGTATTCCCCAATCTCTGGGTATGTATACCCCAGTCTCTGGGAGTGTATTCCCCAGTCTATGGGTGTGTATACCCCAGTCTCTGGGAGTGCATTCCCCAGTCTATGGGTGTGTGTAGCCCAGTCTCTGGGTGTGTATACCCTAGTCTCTGGGTGTGTATTCCCGTCTCTGGGTTAGTATTCCCCAGTCTCTGTGTGTCTATACCCAAGTCTCTGGTTGTGCATTCCCCAGTCTCTGTGTATGTATACCCCAGTCTCTGGGTATGTATACCCGAGTCTCTGGGAGTGTATTCCCCAGTCTCTGGGTGTGTATACCCTAGTCTCTGGGAGTATATTCCCCAGTCTCTGGATATGTATACCCCAGTCTCTGGGAGTGTATTCCCCAGTCTCTGGGTGTGTATTCCCCAATCGCTGGGTATGTATACCCGAGTCTCTGGGAGTGTATTCCCCAGTCTCTGGGTGTGTATACCCCAGTCTCTGGGAGTGTATTCCGCAGTCTCTGGGTGTGTATACTCCAGTCTCTGGGTGTATATTCCCAGTCTCTGCGTGTGTATTCCCCGGCCTCCGGGTGTGTATTCCCAAGTCTCTGGGTGTGTATACCCCAGTCTCTGGGTGTGTATATCCCAGTCGCTGGGCGTGTATACCCCAGTCTCTGGGCGTGTATACCCCAGTCTCTGGGTGTGTATACCCCAGTCTCTGGATGTGTATTCCCCAGTCTCTGGGTGTGTATTAACCAGTCTCTGGGTGTGTATTCACCAGTCTCTGGGTGTGTATTCCAGTCTCTGGATGTGTATTCTCCTGTCTCTGGGTGTGTATTCAACAGTCTCTGGTTGTGTATTCAACGGTCTCTGGATGTGTATTCCCCGATCTCTGGGTGTGTATTCCCCAGTCTCTGGGTGTATATTCCCCGGTCGCTGGGTGTGTATACCCCAGCCTCTGGGTGTGTATTCCCCAGTCTCTGGGTGTGTATACCCCAGTGTCTGGGTGTGTATTCCCCAGTCTCTGGGTGTGTATACCCTTGTCTCTGGGTGTGTATTTCCCTGTCTCTAGGTTAGTATTCCCCAGTATCTGGGTGTGAATTCCCCAGTCTCTGGTTGTGTGTTCCCCAGTCTCTCGGTTAGTATTCCCCAGTCTCTGTGTGTGTATTCCCCAGTCTCTGGGCGTGTATACCCCAGTCTCTGGGAGTGTATTCCCCAGTCTCTGGTGTGTGTAGCCCAGTCTCTGGTTGTGTACACCGCAGTCTTTGCGTGTGTGTTCCCCAGTCGCTGGGTGTGTATTCCCCAATCTCTGGGTGTGTATTCCCCAGTCTCTGGTTGTGTATACCCAAGTCTCTGGGTGTTTATTCCCCAGTCTCTGGGTGTGTATTCTCCAGTCTCTGGGATTGTACACCTCAGTCTCTGGGTGTGTATACCCCAGTCTCTGGATGTGTATTCCCAGTCTCTGCGTGTGTATTCCCCGGTCTCTGGGTGTGTATTCCCCGATCTCTGGGTGTGTATTTCCCAGTCTCTAGGTGTGTATACCCCAGTCTCTGGGTGTGTATATCTCAGTCTCTGGGCGTGTATACCCCAGTCTCTGGGCGTGTATACCCCAGTCTCTGGGTGTGTATACCCCAGTCTCTGGGTGTGTATTCACCAATCTCTGGGTGTGTATACCCCAGTCTCTGGGTCTGTATTCCCCAGGCTCTGGGTGTGTATTCCAGTCTCTGGGTGTGTATTCTCCTGTCTCTGGGTGTGTATTCAACAGTCTCTGGTTGTGTATTGAATGGTCTCTGGATGTGTATTCCCCGATCTCTGGGTGTGTATTCCCCGATCTCTGGGTGTATATTCCCCGGTCGCCGGGTGTGTATACCCCAGCCTCTGGGTGTGTATTCCCCTGTCTTTGGGTAAGTATTCCCCAGTATCTGGGTGTGAATTCCCCAGTCTCTGGTTGTGTGTTCCCCAGTCTCTCGGTTAGTATTCCCCAGTCTCTGTGTGTGTATTCCCCAGTCTCTGGGCGTGAATTCCCCAGTCTCTGTGTGTCTATACCCCAGTCTCTGGTTGTGCATTCCCCAGTCTCTAGGTGTGCATTCCCCAGTCTCTGGGTGTGTACACCGCAGTCTCTGTGTGTGTATTCCCCAGTCGCTGGGTGTGAAGACCCCAGTCTCTGGGTGTGTATTCCCCAGTCTCTGGGTCTGTATTCCCAGTCTCTGGGTGTGTATTCCCCGGTCTCTGGGTGTGTATTCCCCGATCTCTGGGTGTGTATTCCCCAGTCTCTGGGTGTGTATACCCCAGTCTCTGGGTGTGTATATCCCAGTCTCTGGGCGTGTATACTCCAGTCTCTGGGTGTGTATACCCCAGTCTCTGTGTGTGTATACCCCAGTCTCTGGATGTGTATTCCCCAGTCTCTGGGTGTGTATACCCCAGTCTCTGGGCGTGTATACCCCAGTGTCTGGGTGTGTATACCCCAGTCTCTGGGTGTGTATTCCCCAGTCTCTTGGTGTGTATTCCCCAGTCTCTGGGTGTGTATACCTCAGTCTCTGGGTGTGTATACCCCAGTCTCTGGGTATGTATTCCTCAATCTCTCGGTGTGTCTTCCCCAGTCTCTGGGTGTGTACACCCCGGTCTCTGGTGTATATTCCCAATCTCGGGGTGTCTATACCCCAGTCTCTGGGTGTGTATATCCCAGTCTCTGGGCGTGTATACCCCAGTCTCTGGGTGTGTATACCCCAGTCTCTGGGTGTGTATTCCCCAGTCTCTGGGTGTGTATTCCCCAGTCTCTGGGTGTGTATACCTCAGTCTCTGGGTGTGTATACCCCAGTCTCTGGGTATGTATTCCTCAATCTCTCGGTGTGTCTTCCCCAGTCTCTGGGTGTGTATACCCCGGTCTCTGGTGTGCATTCCCAGTCTCTGGGTATGTATTCCCCGGTCTCTGGGTGTGTATTCCCCGATCTCTGGGTGTGTATTCCCCAGTCTCTGGGTGTGTATACCCCAGTCGCTGGGTGTGTATATCCCAGTCTCTGGGCGTGTATACCCCAGTCTCTGGGCGTGTATACCCCAGTCTCTGGGTGTGTATACCCCAGTCTCTGGGTGTGGATTCCCCAGTCTCTGGGTGTGTATTCCCCAGTCTCTGGGTGTTTATACCTCAGTCTCTGGGTGTGTATACCCCAGTCTCTGGGTATGTATTCCTCAATCTCTCGGTGTGTCTTCCCCAGTCTCTGGGTGTGTATACCCCGGTCTCTGGTGTGTATTCCCAGTCTCTGGGTATGTATTCCCCGGTCTCTGGGTGTGTATTCCCCGATCTCTGGGTGTGTATTCCCCAGTCTCTGGGTGTGTATACCCCAGTCGCTGGGTGTGTATATCCCAGTCTCTGGGCGTGTATACCCCAGTCTCTGGGCGTGTATACCCCAGTCTCTGGGTGTGTATACCCCAGTCTCTGGATGTGTATTCCCCAGTCTCTGGGTGTGTATACCCTAGTCTCTGGGTGTGTATTCCCCTGTCTTTGGGTTTGTATTCCCCAGTCTCTGTGTGTCTATACCCCAGTCTCTGGTTGTGCATTCCCCAGTCTCTGTGTATGTATACCCAAGTCTCTGGGTATGTATACCCCAGTCTCTGGGAGTGTATTCCCCAGTCTCTGGGTGTGTATACCCTAGTCTCTGGGAGTATATTCCCCAGTCTCTGGATATGTATACCCCAGTCTCTGGGAGTGTATTCCCCAGTCTCTGGGTGTGTATTCCCCAATCTCTGGGTATGTATACCCCAGTCTCTGGGAGTGTATTCCGCAGTCTCTGGGTGTGTGTAGCCCAGTCTCTGGGTGTGTACACCCCAGTCTCTGGGAGTGTATTCCCCGGTCTCTGGTGTGTATTCGTAGTCTCTGGGTGTGTATACTCCAGTCTCTGGGTGTATATTCCCAGTCTCTGCGTGTGTATTCCCCGGCCTCTGGGTGTGTATTCCCCGATCTCTGGGTGTGTATTCCCAAGTCTCTGGGTGTGTATACCCCAGTCTCTGGGCGTGTATACCCCAGTCTCTGGGCGTGTATACCCCAGTCTCTGGGTGTGTATACCCCAGTCTCTGGATGTGTATTCCCCAGTCTCTGGGTGTGTATTAACCAGTCTCTGGTTGTGTATTCACCAGTCTCTCGGTGTGTATACCCCAGTCTCTGGGTCTGTATTCCCCAGGCTCTGGGTGTGTATTCCAGTCTCTGGATGTGTATTCTCCAGTCTCTGGGTGTGTATTCAACAGTCTCTGGTTGTGTATTCAACGGTCTCTGGATGTGTATTCCCCGATCTCTGGGTGTGTATTCCCCGATCTCTGGGTGTATATTCCCCGGTCGCTGGGTGTGTATACCCCAGCCTCTGGGTGTGTATTCCCCAGTCTCTGGGTTTGTATACCCCAGTGTCTGGGTGTGTATTCCCCAGTCTCTGGGTGTGTATACCCTTGTCTCTGGGTGTGTATTTCCCTGTCTCTAGGTTAGTATTCCCCAGTAGCTGGGTGTGAATTCACCAGTCTCTGGTTGTGTGTTCCCCAGTCTCTCGGTTAGTATTCCCCAGTCTCTGTGTGTGTATTCCCCAGTCTCTGGGCGTGTATACCCCAGTCTCTGTGTGTCTATACACCAGTCTCTGGTTGTGCATACCCCAGTCTCTGGGAGTGTATTCCCCAGTCTCTGGGTGTGTATACCCCAGTCTCTGGGAGTGTATTCCCCAGTCTCTGGTGTGTGTAGCCCAGTCTCTGGTTGTGTACACCGCAGTCTCTGCGTGTGTGTTCCCCAGTCGCTGGGTGTGTATTCCCCAGTCTCTGGGTGTGTATTCCCCAGTCTCTGGTTGTGTATACCCAAGTCTCTGGGTGTTTATTCCCCAGTCTCTGGGTGTGTATTCCCCGATCTCTGGGTGTATATTCCCCGGTCGCTGGGTGTGTATTCCCCAGTCTCTGGGTGTGTATACCCTAGTCTCTGGGTGTGTATTCCCCTGTCTTTGGGTAAGTATTCCCCAGTATCTGGGTGTGAATTCCCCAGTCTCTGGTTGTGTATTCCCCAGTCTCTGGGTGTATATTCCCCAGTCTCTGTGTGTCGATACCCCAGTCTCTGGTTGTGCATTCCCTAGTCTCTGGGTGTGCATTCCCCAGTCTCTGGGTGTGTACACCGCAGTCTCTGCGTGTGTATTCCCCAGTCGCTGGGTGTGAAGACCCCAGTCTCTGGGTGTGTATTCCCCAGGCTCTGGGTGTGTATATCCCAGTCTCTGGGTGTGTATACCCCAGTCTCTGGGTGTGTATTCAACAGTCTCTGGTTGTGTATTCAACGGTCTCTGGATGTGTATTCCCCGATCTCTGGGTGTGTATTCCCCGATCTCTGGGTGTATATTCCCCGGTCGCTGGGTGTGTATACCCCAGCCTCTGGGTGTGTATTCCCCAGTCTCTGGGTGTGTATACCCCAGTGTCTGGGTGTGTATTCCCCAGTCTCTGGGTGTGTATACCCTAGTCTCTGGGTGTGTATTCCCCTGTCTTTGGGTAAGTATTCCCCAGTATCTGGGTGTGAATTCCCCAGTCTCTGGTTGTGTATTCCCCAGTCTCTGGGTGTATATTCCCCAGTCTCTGTGTGTCGATACCCCAGTCTCTGGTTGTGCATTCCCTCGTCTCTGGGTGTGCATTCCCCAGTCTCTGGGTGTGTACACCGCAGTCTCTGCGTGTGTATTCCCCAGTCGCTGGGTGTGAAGACCCCAGTCTCTGGGTGTGTATTCCCCAGGCTCTGGGTGTGTATATCCCAGTCTCTGGGTGTGTATACCCCAGTCTCTGGGTGTGTCTTCGCCGGTCTGGGTGTGTATAACCCAGTTTGTGGGTATCTATTCCTCAATCTCTGGGTGTGTCTTCCCCAGTCTCTGGTTGTGTGTTCCCCAGTCTCTCGGTTAGTATTCCCCAGTCTCTGTGTGTGTATTCCCCAGTCTCTGGGTGTATATTCCCCAGTCTCTGTGTGTCGATACCCCAGTCTCTGGTTGTGCATTCCCTAATCTCTGGGTGTGCATTCCCCAGTCTCTGGGTGTATACACCGCAGTCTCTGCGTGTGTATTCCCCAGTCGCTGGGTGTGAAGACCCCAGGTTCTGGGTGTGTATTCCCCAGGCTCTGGGTGTGTATATCTCAGTCTCTGGGTGTGTATACCCCAGTCTCTGGATGTGTATACCCCAGTCTCTGGGTGTGTATTCCCCAGTCTCTGGGTGTGTATTCCCCAGTCTCTGGGTGTGCATACCTCAGTCTCTGGGTGTGTATACCCCAGTCTCTGGTTATGTATTCCTCAATCTCTCGGTGTGTCTTCCCCAGTCTCTGGGTGTGTATACCCCAGTGTCTGGGTGTGTATTCCCCAGTCTCTGGGTGTGTATACCCTAGTCTCTGGGTGTGTATTTCCCTGTCTCTGGGTTAGTATTCCCCAGTCTCTGTGTGTGTATTCCCCAGTCTCTGGGCGTGTATACCCCAGTCTCTGTGTGTCTATACACCAGTCTCTGGTTGTGCATTCCCCAGTCTCTGGGTGTGCATTCCCCAGTCTCTGGGTGTGTACACAGCAGTCTTTGCGTGTGTATTCCCCAGTCGCTGGGTGTGAAGACCCCAGTCTCTGGGTGTGTATTCCCCAGACTCTGGGTGTGTATTCCCAGTCTCTGGGTGTGTATTCCCCGGTCTCTGGGTGTGTATTTCCCAGTCTCTGGGTATGTATAACCCAGCCTCTGGGAGTGTATTCCCCAGTCTCTGGGTGTGTATACCCCAGCCTCTGGGAGTGTATTCCCCAGTCTCTGGTGTGTGTAGCCCAGTCTCTGGTTGTGTACACCGCAGTCTCTGCGTGTGTGTTCCCCAGTCGCTGGGCGTGTATACCCCAGTCTCTGTGTGTCTATACACCAGTCTCTGGTTGTGCATTCCCCAGTCTCTGGGTGTGCATTCCCCAGTCTCTGGGTGTGTACACCGCAGTCTTTGCGTGTGTATTCCCCAGTCGCTGGGTGTGAAGACCCCAGTCTCTGGGTGTGTATTCCCCAGCCTCTGGGTGTGTATTCCCTAGTCTCTGGGTGTGTATACCCCAGTGTCTGGGTGTGTATTCCCCAGTCTCTGGGTGTGTATACCCTAGTCTCTGGGTGTGTATTCCCCTGTCTTTGGGTAAGTATTCCCCAGTATCTGGGTGTGAATTCCCCAGTCTCTGGTGTGTGTAGCCCAGTCTCTGGTTGTGTACACCGCAGTCTTTGCGTGTGTATACCCAAGTCTCTGGGTGTTTATTCCCCAGTCTCTGGGTGTGTATTCCCCAGTCTCTGGGATTGTACACCTCAGTCTCTGGGTGTGTATACCCCAGTCTCTGGGTGTGTATTCCCAGTCTCTGGGTGTGTATTCCCCGGTCTCTGGGTGTGTATTCCCCGATCTCTGGGTGTGTATTTCCCAGTCTCTAGATGTGTATTCCCCAGTCTCTGGGTGTGTATATCCCAGTCTCTGGGCGTGTATACCCCAGTCTCTGGGCGTGTATACCCCAGCCTCTGGGTGTGTATACCCCAGTCTCTGGGAGTGTATTCCCCAGTCGCTGGGTGTGTATTCCCCAGTCTCTGGGTGTGTATTCACCAATCTCTGGGTGTGTATACCCCAGTCTCTGGGTCTGTATTCCCCAGGCTCTGGGTGTGTATTCCAGTCTCTGGGTGTGTATTCTCCTGTCTCTGGGTGTGTATTCAACAGTCTCTGGTTGTGTATTCAACGGTCTCTGGATGTGTATTCCCCGATCTCTGGGTGTGTATTCCCCGATCTCTGGGTGTATATTCCCCGGTCGCCGGGTGTGTATACCCCAGCCTCTGGGTGTGTATTCCCCAGTCTCTGGGTGTGTATACCCCAGTGTCTGGGTGTGTATTCCCCAGTCTCTGGGTGTGTATACCCTAGTCTCTGGGTGTGTATTCCCCTGTCTTTGGGTAAGTATTCCCCAGTATCTGGGTGTGAATTCCCCAGTCTCTGGTTGTGTGTTCCCCAGTCTCTCGGTTAGTATTCCCCAGTCGCTGTGTGTGTATTCCCCAGTCTCTGGGCGTGAATTCCCCAGTCTCTGTGTGTCTATACCCCAGTCTCTGGTTGTGCATTCCCCAGTCTCTAGGTGTGCATTCCCCAGTCTCTGGGTGTGTACACCGCAGTCTCTGCGTGTGTATACCCCAGTCGCTGGGTGTGAAGACCCCAGTCTCTGGGTGTGTATTCCCCAGTCTCTGGGTCTGTATTCCCAGTCTCTGGGTGTGTATTCCCCGGTCTCTGGGTGTGTATTCCCCGATCTCTGGGTGTGTATTCCCCAGTCTCTGGGTGTGTATACCCCAGTCTCTGGGTGTGTATATCCCAGTCTCTGGGCGTGTATACCCCAGTCTCTGGGTGTGTATACCCCAGTCTCTGGGTGTGTATACCCCAATCTCTGGGTGTGTATTCCTCAATCTCTCGGTGTGTCTTCCCCAGTCTCTGGGTGTGTATACCCCGGTCTCTGGTGTGTATTCCCAATCTCGGGGTGTGTATACCCCAGTCTCTGGGTGTGTATATCCCAGTCTCTGGGCGTGTATACCCCAGTCTCTGGGCGTGTATACCCCAGTCTCTGGGTGTGTATACCCCAGTCTCTGGGTGTGTATTCCCCAGTCTCTGGGTGTGTATTCCCCAGTCTCTGGGTGTGTATACCTCAGTCTCTGGGTGTGTATACCCCAGTCTCTGTGTATGTATTCCTCAATTTCTCGGTGTGTCTTCCCCAGTCTCTGGGTGTGTATACCCCGGTCTCTGGTGTGTATTCCCAGTCTCTGGGTATGTATTCCCCGGTCTCTGGGTGTGTATTCCCCGATCTCTGGGTGTGTATTCCCCAGTCTCTGGGTGTGTATACCCCAGTCGCTGGGTGTGTATATCCCAGTCTCTGGGCGTGTATACCCCAGTCTCTGGGCGTGTATACCCCAGTCTCTGGGTGTGTATACCCCAGTCTCTGGATGTGTATTCCCCAGTCTCTGGGTGTGTATACCCTAGTCTCTGGGTGTGTATTCCCCTGTCTCTGGGTTAGTATTCCCCAGTCTCTGTGTGTCTATACCCCAGTCTCTGGTTGTGCATTCCCCAGTCTCTGGGTATGTATACCCCAGTCTCTGGGTATGTATGCCCCAGTCTCTGGGAGTGTATTCCCCAGTCTCTGGGTGTGTATACCCTAGTCTCTGGGAGTGTATTCCCCAGTTTCTGGGTATGTATACCCCAGTCTCTGGGAGTGTAATCCCCAGTCTCTGGGTCTGTATTCCCCAATCTCTGGGTATGTGTACCCCAGTCTCTGGGAGTGTATTCCCCAGTCTATGGGTGTGTATACCCCAGTCTCTGGGAGTGCATTCCCCAGTCTATGGGTGTGTGTAGCCCAGTCTCTGGGTGTGTATGCCCTAGTCTCTGGGTGTGTATTCCCGTCTCTGGGTTAGTATTCCCCAGTCTCTGTGTGTCTATACCCCAGTCTCTGGTTGTGCATTCCCCAGTCTCTGTGTATGTATACCCCAGTCTCTGGGTATGTATACCCCAGTCTCTGGGAGTGTATTCCCCAGCCTCTGGGTGTGTGTACCCTAGTCTCTGGGAGTATATTCCCCAGTCTCTGGATATGTATACCCCAGTCTCTGGGAGTGTATTCCCCAGTCTCTGGGTGTGTATTCCCCAATCTCTGGGTATGTATACCCGAGTCTCTGGGAGTGTATTCCCCAGTCTCTGGGTGTGTATACCCTAGTCTCTGGGAGTGTATTCCACAGTCTCTGGGTGTGTGTAGCCCAATCTCTGGGTGTGTACACCCCAGTATCTGGGAGTGTATTCCCCGGTCTCTGGTGTGTATTCGTAGTCTCTGGGTGTGTATACTCCAGTCTCTGGGTGTATATTCCCAGTCTCTGCGTGTGTATTCCCCAGCCTCTGGGTGTGTATTCCCCGATCTCTGGGTGTGTATTCCCAAGTCTCTGGGTGTGTATACCCCAGTCTCTGGGTGTGTATATCCCAGTCTCTGGGCGTGTATTCCCCAGTCTCTGGGTATGTATTCCTCAATCTCTCGGTGTGTCTTCCCCAGTCTCTGGGTGTGTATACCCCAGTGTCTGGGTGTGTATTCCCCAGTCTCTGGGTGTGTATACCCTAGTCTCTGGGTGTGTATTTCCCTGTCTCTGGGTTAGTATTCCCCAGTATCTGGGTGTGAATTCCCCAGTCTCTGGTTGTGTGTTCCCCAGTCTCTCGGTTAGTATTCCCCAGTCTCTGGATGTGTATTCCCCAGTCTCTGGGTATGTATTCCTCAATCTCTCGGTGTGTCTTCCCCAGTCTCTGGGTGTGTATACCCCAGTGTCTGGGTGTGTATTCCCCAGTCTCTGGGTGTGTATACCCTAGTCTCTGGGTGTGTATTTCCCTGTCTCTGGGTTAGTATTCCCCAGTATCTGGGTGTGAATTCCCCAGTCTCTGGTTGTGTGTTCCCCAGTCTCTCGGTTAGTATTCCCCAGTCTCTGTGTGTGTATTCCCCAGTCTCTGGGCGTGTATACCCCAGTCTCTGTGTGTCTATACACCAGTCTCTGGTTGTGCATTCCCCAGTCTCTGGGTGTGCATTCGCCAGTCTCTGGGTGTGTACACCGCAGTCTTTGCGTGTGTATTCCCCAGTCGCTGGGTGTGAAGACCCCGGTCTCTGGGTGTGTATTTCCCAGTCTCTGGGTATGTATACCCCAGTCTCTGGGAGTGTATTCCCCAGTCTCTGGGTGTGTATACCCCAGTCTCAGGGAGTGTATTCCCCAGTCTCTGGTGTGTGTAGCCCAGTCTCTGGTTGTGTACACCGCAGTCTCTGCGTGTGTGTTCCCCAGTCGCTGGGCGTGTCTACCCCAGTCTCTGTGTGTCTATACACCAGTCTCTGGTTGTGCATTCCCCAGTCTCTGGGTGTGCATTCCCCAGTCTCTGGGTGTGTACACCGCAGTCTTTGCGTGTGTATTCCCCAGTCGCTGGGTGTGAAGACCCCAGTCTCTGGGTGTGTATTCCCCAGTCTCTGGGTGTGTATTCCCAGTCTCTGGGTGTGTATTCCCCGATCTCTGGGTGTATATTCCCCGGTCGCTGGGTGTGTATACCCCAGCCTCTGGGTGTGTATTCCCCAGTCTCTGGGTGTGTATACCCCAGTGTCTGGGTGTGTATTCCCCAGTCTCTGGGTGTGTATACCCTAGTCTCTGGGTGTGTATTCCCCTGTCTTTGGGTAAGTATTCCCCAGTATCTGGGTGTGAATTCCCCAGTCTCTGGTGTGTGTAGCCCAGTCTCTGGTTGTGTACACCGCAGTCTTTGCGTGTGTGTTCCCCAGTCGCTGGGTGTGTATTCCCCAGTCTCTGGGTGTGTATTCCCCAGTCTCTGGTTGTGTATACCCAAGTCTCTGGGTGTTTATTCCCCAGTCTCTGGGTGTGTATTCCCCAGTCTCTGGGATTGTACACCTCAGTCTCTGGGTGTGTATACCCCAGTCTCTGGGTGTGTATTCCCAGTCTCTGGGTGTGTATTCCCCGGTCTCTGGGTGTGTATTCCCCGATCTCTGGGTGTGTATTTCCCAGTCTCTAGATGTGTATACCCCAGTCTCTGGGTGTGTATATCCCAGTCTCTGGGCGTGTATACCCCAGTCTCTGGGCGTGTATACCCCAGCCTCTGGGTGTGTATACCCCAGTCTCTGGGAGTGTATTCCCCAGTCGCTGGGTGTGTATTCCCCAGTCTCTGGGTGTGTATTCACCAATCTCTGGGTGTGTATACCCCAGTCTCTGGGTCTGTATTCCCCAGGCTCTGGGTGTGTATTCCAGTCTCTGGGTGTGTATTCTCCTGTCTCTGGGTTTGTATTCAACAGTCTCTGGTTGTGTATTCAACGGTCTCTGGATGTGTATTCCCCGATCTCTGGGTGTGTATTCCCCGATCTCTGGGTGTATATTCCCCGGTCGCCGGGTGTGTATACCCCAGCCTCTGGGTGTGTATTCCCCAGTCTCTGGGTGTGTATACCCCAGTGTCTGGGTGTGTATTCCCCAGTCTCTGGGTGTGTATACCCTAGTCTCTGGGTGTGTATTCCCCTGTCTTTGGGTAAGTATTCCCCAGTATCTGGGTGTGAATTCCCCAGTCTCTGGTTGTGTGTTCCCCAGTCTCTCGGTTAGTATTCCCCAGTCTCTGTGTATGTATTCCCCAGTCTCTGGGCGTGAATTCCCCAGTCTCTGTGTGTCTATACCCTAGTCTCTGGTTGTGCATTCCCCAGTCTCCAGGTGTGCATTCCCCAGTCTCTGGGTGTGTACACCGCAGTCTCTGCGTGTGTATTCCCCAGTCGCTGGGTGTGAAGACCCCAGTCTCTGGGTGTGTATTCCCCAGTCTCTGGGTCTGTATTCCCAGTCTCTGGGTGTGTATTCCCGGTCTCTGGGTGTGTATTCCCCGATCTCTGGGTGTGTATTCCCCAGTCTCTGGGTGTGTATACCCCAGTCTCTGGGTGTGTATATCCCAGTCTCTGGGCGTGTAT